>NC_057864.1:154522090-154826971 GCF_019393635.1 Dromiciops gliroides | reverse complement strand
AGAAGAGATACAAATGTAAATAAGACAGTTTCTGTCTTCATGAAGCTTACCACCCAGCAGAGGGGAAATGACACATAAGTAGAATGTATGTTAAATAGAACAATAGGCCATAAGAAAGGCCCAATGTACTGGATATTTTGAAGAAGCAAAGATCATTCCTACCAGGAGGAATCAAGGAATGCCTTATGGAAGGGATGTGAGTTGAGATAGGTCTCTTGGGATGGACAGAATTTCAATAGGCAATAAACGGATGTGTTATGTGTGCCAGGCACAGTGCTAGCTCTTAGTGGGAAGAAAGCTTCCATTTTACAGCAATGCAGTAAGGTGAAAGAGTATTCCATGCTTAAGAAACAAAATGGACAAAAACTTAGAGGTGAGAAAACTTGGGATGCATGAAAATAATCCAGGTCAGTTAGACCATCAAGTTAGTAATGGAAAGTAGTGGCCAGGTAAGGTAGTAAAAGTACTATGGCACCAAATTATATGGTTCCTTCAGGAAATTGGTGTCTATTTAAAAAGCCAGAGCTTTTCAAAGTGTGGCCTGGGGATTCCTAGAAAGACCTCAAGACCTTTTCAGGGGGCCAATGAACTCAAAACAATTTTCATAGTCATATTAATATACTTTAATTTTTAATAATGGAAGTATTGTAATATTCTAAGTATTTCACATAAACAGAAACTCTTGAGGGGCCGTCCTCAGTAACTTTTAAAAGTGAAAAGGGGTCCCTGAAATTGAAAAGTTAAAGAACCACTGGGGTAAGAATAGGGGAGCACTGAAGGTTCCCTGAATTTTTGAACAGAGCATTTTAAAGGGACATCTCTATGCATCATATGGATTATTCTGACAGCTATGTGAGAGATAGACTGGAGGGCAACAGGGAAGGTACAAAAACTTGTTAGGAGGGATTTGATTAGATAGATGATAATAAGAGCCTATATTAAGGTAGGATCTGAAAGACTAAAGAATTAAGAACTAAAGAAAAGAGATTAGATGAAAAAGTGAGGGAGAAGGAAGAGTCAAAGATAACTGCAAGTTTTTTGAATGTGGTAGATTCTGTTAATGGTACTGTCTTTTTTTAAAATGATACCGTCTTTGACAAGAGAGAGAGATAGACAGATAGACAGACAGACAAAGCCAGACAGACAGACAGAGAGAGAAAATAAGGAAAGAAAGAGAGAACCAGGAAAGAGAGAGAATTGGAAAAGATAGGGAGAGACAGACACAGAAAGAGGAGAGGAAAATGGAGAGAGAGAGAGAGACAGAGACAGAGAGACAGAGAGACAGAGAAAGAAAAACTGGGTTTTTGGGGGAGGGATAATATTTCATTTTGGACATGTTGAATTTGACATGCTGTAAGAACACCACTTAAAGCTGTCTATGAGTTTTGTTCCAAGCTATCTTTCAGCCTGTTACCCCACTACTATTTCATATACTATGTGCTTTCTTGAATGCCTTAGGAGCTTTCCTGTCTCTGAACCTTTGCTTACACTGCTTCCTATGCTTGTTCATATTCTCCTTCCACCTCTACTGGTAGAATTCCTTCAAGCGTCCCCCTTCCTATCCCAGATCAAATGCCACCTCATCCACAGAGCTTTCTATGATTTGCTCAGTCAAAAATAACACATTTTCTACTTTGTAATAACATGCCTTATGTCTTCTATACGGACTTATTCTATTCTGCTTTTATTGTTGTCACTTTGTGACTGTGTCATATTTCCTAAGCTCAGAGTTGAAACTCTGAATTAGGACACACTCAGTTGTGGAGTGGGTACTGGACAATCTTCCCCAATCAGACATAGTTGCCTTTGGGAAGGGATAGTCAGAGAATCCAGCCTATACCCCTGATGTGCAGCCAACAATGCTTTAAAGCCCTGGGAAGAAGGAAGGAGAGCCTAAGGAAGAGGTGGAAGGCAAAGGACATTAAAAAGAAAAAAGGCATGTCCTAGATAAGTGGCAATATGATAATGGGACACTCAGAGTGAATAGCGATGGTCACTCTGGGATTTTAGGGGGAGGTGGAGGACAGCTAGGCAATGGAATTCTGGGGCAAAAGAACACCATTTCTCCCCTCCCTCCCATCATGTTTTCATGTTGAAGCAAAGTTCTGTTCATTCCATTTTAGTCCTCATTGTGCCCAACTAGAATGTGTTCCTGCCACTGAAAGACCATTGATTCTGTAGCCGTATGGTTTAGGTTTGAATCTTAGCTGTTAATTGTTTGAATCTTAGCTGTTAATTACAAGCTGTATGACCTTGAACAAGTCACTTTATCTCTGAGTTTCAGTCCCCTCATCTGTAAAATTGTTGCTGTTGTTGTTGTCTATCCTTCATTCTCAAAGAGGCCCAATGACATTAAGAGGGTGATGTCTTGAATTGCAAATGATTTGGATTTGAGTGAGGCAAAGTTGTACAAAGTCATCAGCCTCCCTCTTTCCTTCAGTCATCAGAGTCCAGTGGCAAAACATAGGTCAGAATGACTGGCAATGGCCCTGGATGCAGTTGGAGATAACCTTTTTAAGCTAGGTCCTTCTCAGGTCTCAATTTGTCTAAGGAAACATCCATTCAGTTATTAAAAACTAGGTAGGAATGGAGGGAAAAGATAGCCTAATTTGCTTTCACAAAAGAATCAATTTGGGAGGACCAGAAGAGAAACAATTGCTATTTACACTCACTCTGAGCAATCAAAACTGGGTTTTGAATAAAGCAATCTCTAATGTTCCTTCAAGTTCAAAATCCTATGATCAATGAGGGCAGGGACTATGTCTTTATCTTGTGTTTCCCTCAGAGCTTTCAACATGATAAATGTCTTTTTTCTTTTTTTTTTTTACTTGAATTGACACTAAAGATATATTCTGTCCCCTCCTCCAAAGGGTAGCATTTAACAAATAATTATTGCTTGCTTAACTGAATATATACCGCACCCCCGCAATTTACCCTTATACACCCATGGCTCTCCTTTGTCAGTCAAGGATCTGCTCTGGCTGCTCCCTTCAGTCAAACTCTTGTCAAGTTTTTGAGTTTGTGGGAAGTGGGTAAAGTGAAGAGAAGGTGAATTTGTGGATGTGAATTGGATAACCATGTAATCTTACTGAGTATCATCTATGGAAATGGAAGGAAGCCAAGAGGTTACTGGTGACTAATGAAATCTGATACGAAAAGCACATACTTCCTCTTTTTTATGTACTCTTGTTGGTTACAGTTCTCTCCTCTCTTTCCAGTCCTTGCAGGCTGTTGAGGTAGTTCATGTTCCTATGGGAGGTTTTGCATTCACCCCCAAATTGCTTTGGGTAACTCTACTGCTCTGGGGTAAGTGGAGGGGCCTGGAAAAAGCTGGGATGTAGGCACAGAAATATAGAGATGGATCTTTTACTTATACAGATGCCCAAGTGGGGATGGCATGTTAGGGATCTCTGATCTCTCCCTGTGCCTGTAGATTCTGATTTGGGGACTGACTAGAAGGCAGAAGAAACAAGGCTGAGTTGAGCTTAATGAAGGTCTGAAGTTAAGAATCTGACAACCCTAATTCCTACTTGGTTTAAGATATCTCTGCCAAGGCAGAGTTGGATGAGGGAGGAAAAAAGTTCCTATAAAGAGATGACATCTTTTGGTGTAAATCCCTGGAGAACATTGACCCTTTTAAGGGCTGAAGGAATCCAGGTGAGAGATTCCCCCAGGTCTGACTTCTCAGGAATCTCAGGCTTTAGCCACATCAGTGTAGAATTCCTAGAGCCAAGGGCTTGCAAAGAAATTCTTCAATGTCAGTAGATTGTAAAAAGGCTGTGGTTTGCCTTCACCCCCTTGGCTTTTGGATGGAGCCACTCAATACTTTTTATGACCAAAGTCTTCAATGAAAACTCAGAGGTCTGACTTGGATTGGGGTGACAGCTCTGATTAAGTATGACTAGAGGAAGGAGAAGGATATGGGAGCCCCAGCATTCAGAGCATCCTTCAACTCCTGGTCAGGGTTATGTAGGTACATGCTGGTTCTGAAGATAACTTCCAACTGCACAGGGCAGGGATAGGGGCAGGGTGCCACAAAAAGGCATGCTGGAACTCTTGTCCTTGAATTCTGGCTACCTTCCCCACATATCCCAGTCCCTAGCCTGACAATGGCCTGATCATTGGGTACTCCTTTCTCCCTTAGAGCTGATCATTATTCTCTGGTCTCTTACAGCTTCAAGTGGAAAGTCCATAGGTAAGTACTCCTGACATTCTCTTTGTCTTCTCTACCTGTTGCCTCTTATTTTATAATAATAGCAATAATTCCCATTTTTAAAGCCCTTTAAGCCTAACAAAATACATTCTTCACAATAACCTTATGAGGTGGGAGGGGCATGTATTATTATACATGCTTTAAACTAGGAAACTGAGTTTCAGAGAAGTTGAATGATTTAATTGGAGTCCCATGGTAAATGTCAGAATCTCACCATCTCTGCTTTTTTATGACTTCCACTCTTATATCCACACTGCCCCACCTGCTTCCCACTCCTTTTTATACCTTGCCCTGCTTTTAGACTGCTGTCACTGCCTGAAACAAGCTCTCTCTCAAATTCTAATTTATACTCACCACCTCAAAGAACATAGTTCTAGAGCTAAGAGGGACCTCAGAGGACATCTAGTCCAAGTCACTCATTTTTAAAATGAGGAAACTGCAGCCCAGGGAATGTAATATGACTTGGCCACAGTTACACATACAACCTTCCCTTCTTGTTTCTTCCTGTCATAACATTGGCTCAACATATTGATTTCTACTTATTCATAGTTCTCAGTTTTAAACATTTTCCTGAATATGAATCTTGCCTTTCCCTACCAAACTAGGAGTCCTAGGAAGGCAAAGATTTTCTTACTTCCTCTGGGTCTCCCTTCAATGCCCTAGATATAAGAACTTCAAAGCAAGGTAGAACTGATTGGCTTTCAGATAGAATTTTGAATTATCCGAATTTCTGAGTCTTGACAACTTTATACACATCCTCTCCTTTACCTCTCCTTCTTTCTAACCCATAGATGCTGTTTCAAGAGCTGTTGTCTCCCTGAGTCCCTCATGGAGAGTTTCCATGGGAGAGAAGGTGACCCTTTACTGTAAATCACCCAGCACTTCTGGTAACAATCACACCGAATGGCTCCACGATGGCAAGAGCATCTCATTCCAAACTCTCAGTTTCAATATCACTTTTGCTACCACCAGACACAAAGGAGAATATCGATGCCGGACTCCTGGTTCTGCCTTCAGTGACCCTGTGTATCTAGGAGTCTACATTCGTAAGTATTGGACCTAGGGAGATCTGGGGCAAAGGTCCAGGAAGGTGAGGATGAATGAAAAAGTATTTTAAGTGTTTAATGTATGCTACATTTTGGATATACAAATTAAAAACAACAACAAGAAGATGGTATTTCCAGGAGGTCATGTTTCAATTAGGAAAGATAAGAGTTACAGAGTAGGTATAAAGGCCTGAAAGTTTTAAGAATGCAGCATGGGTATGGATGTCATGGTACAAGGGACGTTAGGATGAACTAGCAAGTCAGAGAATAGTGCCCAGGGCTCTAGGGCACTTGGCAGAGCAGATGGCAATAACTGGTGGTCCTGATCTCACCGGAAGGTTTATGGTGGTTGACTCTTAGTTCATTCAAGTGATATGAAGATCCATATCATGCTTCTCACCTGGCTATCTTTCATGGTGTGTGGGAAGTTGAGGGGAATAAGGGGGAAAGGCACTGACCCGCAACTGCTGCCTGAATGAAGTACCTGTCAGGTGATAGCAACAGCAGTAAGAAAAAAAGGATGCATGCACACATACATATATAGATATATACATGAATGTATGTACCAAATGTACCTGTGCATTATATTTCATATAAACATATTTACATATATCAGATGTAGCATGTGTATGTGTGTACATGTATAGACATATATATATATATATATATATACATATACATATATGTGTGTATACACACATACATATGCATACTTCCTGTGCTACGGTAAAATAGTTCTGATCAGTGCTGCATTTCTAATCTCTTTCCTTTCCCCACTTTCTTGTTCTCCATATTAGACACTTCTCCACATCCACCCCCTTTCTTTCTTTGAAAGACTTAGGATTGATTTGATTCATTGACCTTAACTGCCATGGTTGTGGGGTTCTCACTGAGATGTTCACTCTGAAAGCTGGCCACTTCAATCTGCCTCAGTCACAGACAGGCTGCTTTGGGGCAATTCAAGCTGTGTGAGAGAAGGGTGTTGAGGATCAAAGCACCTGTCTTGATAGAAGCTTCACTTGTCCTAATAGTACAAACCTTGAGCATTTGTATACACACACAGAAACACACACTATTAGGGAGTTAATGCTAAAAGTTGTCTCAAATTGCAACATCCTTGTGTGTCATGGGGTCACGCTAGGCAAACAGGAGGGTTGGGAGAAGATAGGAAGGAAGGGAGAAGTTCCTCAGGGATGCCTAGTCGCAGGTTAACAAGTTGGTCTTCAGGGTTTTTTTTTTTCCTATCACAACTCCAGAATGGATTCTATTGTTTTTCTTTTTCCTGATATTATATTTTTGCTTTCTGAATTTGAAGATTCTTAACACACCTTACTCAGTGTAATGAAGAAAGAACCATCCTCAGTATATCTGTCTCTTACTCTGCCTTTATCCCAGGATTTCCCTCCCTATATTTCCCATCTAAAATTTTTATTTCACTCTCCTGTATTCCTCAGCTTCAAAAACAGATATAAAACCATAAGGGGAGGAGCAGCTAGGTACGCAGTGGATAGAGCACTGGCCCTGGATTCAGGAGGACCTGAGTTCAAATCCAGCCTCAGACACTTAGCACTTACTAGCTGTGTGACCCTGGGCAAGTCACTTAACCCCAAATGCCTCACCAAAAAACAAACAAATAAAACAACCTTAAGGTTAAACCCCACCTTGCACAGTGGGACACCCTCATTATGTTATCCCAGGTTCAAGGTATTTTGTAGGTCCAATTCAAAACATAGTTCATGAGGCCCCACCATTATGATTAGTTTTTCTAGTTACCACAATCTGCAACTGTTTTGAAACAAAGGTTCTTAATGAAACTGCAAAGTCAGAAAATAGCAATAAATCTTGTCCCCAGAAACCTGGGTACACTTCCCAACATACATACATACACACACACACAAACATCACACACACAAACACACACACACACCAGTAGGCAAGTAAACAAACATAATTCACACATTAGGAGAGGCTCACATGTAGTTGTGTTACTTATGGAAGAGAAACTGAGGCCCTGACTCTGCAGAATCACCCTAATGATGTCTCTGTGTCACTCCTATTAGCTTTGTTTCCTACAGGTCTCGTATTGCATACAGTCTCTGCTAAATGTCTCCTCTCTGCCACTCCCATGGGTGTGGTATATATTTTCTGCCTAGTGCCTCCCTCTGTTGATACTAAATGGTCAATACTTGGTCAGTGTTCTGCTGTCCATATGTGACCCATAGGTTGTCATGAAGTTGTGAAGTTTCTCCCCGCTTCCAGTTCCTGGCTTCAGCTGGAATCATCAGTTGAGGCACTGTCTCTTTGCTATTAGAGGAAGAACAGGCCCTGTTACTCTTATAGCTTAAAGCCCCAAGAATTTTTACAACTCTATTAGAAAGTCAGAGACCTCCTACATGCATCAATTGAACTAAGATGAAGGAGAACCCTTTGTAGCTCTTTCTTCCATGGAATAGGAGTGGGAGGGAACAATCTGTCTTTCTCTGAACCTTGGCTGGAATGAGAATTTCCTTTCCAGAAGGTTATTCTTCAACCCAGTCAACAATCTCTTCCAGACACAGAAGAGCTCCAGTTTACAAGTGCTTTCACGTTTAAATCAATTTTAAGACACAGTTGGCTTACATGGCCTTGGAGGTTGCTTCCAGCTCTAGATCTATGATCCTCTTCTCTAATATTATCTAGTTCAATGGGGATACATGTAAACTCTTATAGTCAGGTCAGTCAGTCAATTAACATTTATTAAGTGCCAACTATGGGCCAGGCACTATGCTAAATATTGGGTATACAAAAAAGGGCAAAAGACAGTCCTTGCCCTCAAAGAGCTCACTAATCTAATGGGGGAAACAACAGGCAAATAAATATGTACCAACAAGCTATATACACCAGATAATTAAAAGGGATTTAAAAATGTCAACTTCACAAGCATAAAATGGAAAAAGAAACATTACTAGCCAGAAGGTTGTTTTTTTTTTTAAAGATCTTTGGATTTAGAGAGACTGCAATCTCAATATAAATTAATATGATAATCTCAATAATATCAGTATGTCAGACAAAATAGACAATGTGTACTGCAGCAGTATTAAGAACTATATACCATACAGGCTTCATTAAGTGATAATCCCATTATATTCTGCCCAGATTAAGGCATATCTAAATTACTACTTAGTTCTGAGGTCCCTATCTTGATAAAGATAATTTGCTTGACTTGTTTGGGTATTCACTTCTTCCTTGTAACTAATATCTATTTTCTTGTCTTTTATAGCTCTAAGAAGGCCCAAAGGTAAGCATGTCTGACTTATCCTCTCTTTGTTCCCCCTACCTGCTGTCTCTCCTTTATAATAATAATTATAATAATAACTCCCATTTCTATAGTCCTTTGAAACTTAAAAAGTACTTTCCTCACAACAACCCTTCAACCCTTTAAGAGGGGTAAGGAGTATATTATGTCATTTATTTTACAGATTAGGTACCTGAAGCTCAGAAAGGTTAAATAACAGGATGTAGCAATTGAATTGGACTGATTGAATATGGAGGGTGAGATGGAGTAAGAAGTCAAGGATAGTACTTAGTTTGGGAGCTTGGTTTACTGAAAATATGGTGGTACCCTTGACAGTAATAGGGAAGTTAGGAAGAAGGGAAAGTTTGGGAGAGGGGTAGAACATAATGAATTCTGTTTTGAATAAATTGAGTTTACTATGGCTACAAGATCTAGTTCAAGGGACAGCTAGGTGGCACAGTGGATAAAGCACCAGCCCTGAATTCAGGAGGACCTTAGTTCAAATGTGGCCTCAGACACTTGACACTTACTAGCTGTGTGACCCTGGGCAAGTCACTTAACCCCAATTGCCTCACCCCCCAAAAAAATCTAGTTCAAGATGTCTAACAGGCAGTTGATGATGTTAGACTGGAAGACAGGAAAGAGGTTAGGACTGGACAAATAAACCTGAGAATTATCTGCATATAGATGATAATTGAATCCATGGGAGCTAATGAGATCACCAAGTGAGATAGTAGAAAGGGAGTAGAGAAGAAGGCCAATGAGGGATACACCCAGTTATGGGGAATGGTGTGCATGAAATCTAGCAAAAGAGATTGAGGAGTCAGATAATAGAGGGAAGGGAGAGGAAAACCAAGAGAAAGCAGTGTCACAAAAGCAGTGTCTAGGAAAAAAAGAATATCAAGAGAAATGGGTGATCAACATCATCAGAGCCTGCAAAGAGGCCAAGAAGGATGAACACAGAGAACAGGCTATTAGATTTGGTAGGGAGGCTAGGAAGTCAGGACCTCTTCCTCTGGGTCTCCCTTCAGTACCTAGAACATATAGGGCCTCAGAGCTAGTCAGGACAACTAATTGATTGTCAAATGGACTATTGAATGTATGAGTTTTCAGGACTGGACATCTTTTCCTTTCTAACTTATAGAGGATACTTCAAAGGCTTTACTATCTCTGAATCCTCCATGGAACAGAATTTTCAGGGGAGAGAATGTGACTCTTCACTGTGAGGGACCCGGCACTTCAGGTAGCAACCAGACCCAATGGCTTCATAATAACTCCAGAATCCCATTTCAAACTCCCAGCATTAGCATCACTTTTGCCACCATCAATGACAGTGGAGAATATAGATGCAAGACTAAAGATTCTATCTTCAGTGACCCTATGCATCTAGGAGTTTACAGTGGTAAGTGTTGGACCTAGGGAGATCTGGGGCAAGGGTGGAATGAAAAAAAATTTTTTTCAAGTGCATTTCAAGTGTATTTTAAGCACTGGGCACAAAATACTGGGTGTACGAATCAGAACCAAACAAACACAGTGACTTCTATCCAGGAGTTCACATTCTAATTGGGAGAGAGAAGACATATAAAGTAATAGAGTTGCAGGAAAGTTAAATTGGCCTGAAAGTTCTAAGTATTTAGCATTAGTGTGTGTCAAGGTTCAGGGGTCCTTAGAGGGCATTAGCAAATCAGATAGTACAATTCCTAGGGGTCTGTAGGACATAATGGCAGGATAGGTGGTGATCCTGAAATCTCCAGAAATCTTGTAGTTGTTGACTTGCAGTTGATCCAAATGGATAAACATCCACATCAGTTTTTCTACTTGACCACACCTCTTGGTATCCAGGAAGTTATTAAAGAGGCTAAGGAAAGAGGGAAAAATACCTTTCTAGTGGCTTTTCCTTCCTGGCTGCTTGACAGCCTCGCTGAGGTCTTTTTGATTCTCCATACTGAATATTCTCCATTTACCACCCCCTTTCCTTCTCTGAAAGACTTAGGACTTGTTTGGTTCATGGGCCCCAACCTTCCTTGATAGTAGGGATCTGGTAAAGGGGTTAACTGAAAGTCATGGCTCTCAAATTGCCTCAGCCATAGACAGGCAAGGCTGATCTAAGCCCCCTTAACTGTGTTAGGAGGGAAGTTGAGATAGGAGCACTTAGAGTTATATTGTCAGCATATCATACCAAGCTGGAAGGATACCTAACACATTAGATGACAGAGTCAAGATCTAAAAAATCTTGACACATTTGAATGTTGGACAGTCAGAATGTTATAAGAGAAAGCTCTCTGGTTTGAGTTAGAGGACCTCATTTCAAATCATTCCATGATGCTTATTACCTGCATTCTCTTAGTCAAGTGATGGCCTTGGCTAGATGTTCTCAGAAGTTACTTCCAACCCTTCCCACTCTAAGTCCTCTGCTCTACTATGATCAAATTTAATAGGGACACATACAAACCCTCATATTTGTATTAAAAACTCAACTCCATAAGTTCAAGATGCAACAGACATGACTACATTGTGTGTGTGTGTGTGTGTGTGTGTGTGTGTGTGTGTGTATTTGGAAAGGATCTTGGGATTTGGGGAGCAGACTGCAATTTCAATCTGAGTCAAAAATAATGTCAATAACCTCACTATGATGACTAAAATAGGCTTCATTAAGAAAAGATATAGTTATCGGGGGCAGCTAGGTGGCACAGTGTATAAAGCACTGGCCCTGGATTCAGGAAGACCTGAGTTCAAATCTGGCCTCAGATACTTGACACTTACTAGCTGTGTGACCCTGGGCAAGTCACTTAACCCCAATTGCCTCACTAAAAAAAAAAACCAACAAAAAATTAATTAGTTATCCAAAGTAGAATGGGTTATCTCAGGAGGCACCCACCTAGAGGTCTTTAGTCAAAGATAAGATGAAAATTGGTTGGGTGTGTCAAAGGCAAAGTTTTTGGTCATATCCAGTTTCAACTAGATGACCCCTGAAGTTCCTTCTAACTTCAATATGGTGCAGTTAGGTCATTATCCAAGATAGTACTAGTTTCTAGAAGTTTCAGCCAACAAGCATTTATTAAATATTTCTTATGTGCCAGGAACATTAAGAGTTTTAAAGCTTGGGCAAACAAAGAAAAGCAAAAACAGGCTCTGCTCTTAAGGAGCTTATATAATAAGACTCATCCTTGTGTTCCCACCCCTTGTCCTAGCAATAAATGAATGAATGTGTGCATGGATGAACCAATGAAAAAGGATTAATTAATTACAATAAGCAACGTACAGTTATAAGCATTAGATATACAAATAGAAAAGTGAGACAGTACTTGCTCCCAAGGAATTCATTTTTGAAAATTGTATTTTGTTTTTTCCCAGTTACATGTAAAGACATTTTTTAACTTTCATTTAAAAAATTGAGTTGAGAATTATCTCTCTCCCTCACCACTTCCATCCTAAGACAGTTAGCAATTTAATATAGGTTATATATGTTCAATCATGAAAACATATAGTAGCCACATTATGAAAGAAGAAATAAGTCATTAGAAAAAAATACAAAAAAATAAAGAAGGTGAAAATAGTATTCTCTGATCTGCATTCAGACTCCATCAGTTCTTTGGCTGTGGATAGCATTTTCCATCATGAGTTCTTTGTAATTGTCTTGAATCATTGTACTGCTGAGAAGAGTTAAGTCATTCATAGTTGATCATATTGCTGATACTCTGTACAATGTTCTACTGGTTCAGCTTACTTCACTTTGCATCAGTTCATGTAAGCTTTTACAGGTTTTTCTGAAATCTGCCTGCTCATCATTTCCAATAGTACGATAGTATTCCATAACACTCATATACCACAACTTGTTCAGTCATTCCTCATTTTTTTTATTCTTTGCCACCACAAAAAGAGCTGCTATAAATATTTTATTCATGTAGGTCATTTTCCCCTTTTAGTGATCATTTTGACATACAGACCTAGTAGTGGCATTGCCAGATCAAAGGGTAATATGTAGTTTGATTGTCCTTTGGGCATATTTCCAAATTGCTTTCCAGAATGATTGGAACAGTTCACAACTCCACCAACAGTGCATTAGTGTCCCAATTTTCCCATATCCTCTCCAACATTTGTTTTCTTTTTCTGTAATATTAACCTATCTAATAGTTGTGAGGTGTTTTAATTTGCATTCCTCTAATTGATAGTGATTTAGAGCATTTCTTCCTATAACTATAGATAGCTTTGATTTCTTCATCTGAAAACTGCCTATTCATATCCTTATACCATTTATCAATTTGGGAATGGTTTGTATTCTTTTAAATTTGACTCAGTCCTCTGCATAGCTGAGAAATGAGTCCTTTATCAAAGATGCTTGCTCTAAAGATTGTTTCCCAGATTTCTGCTTTCCTTCTAATATTGGTTGGATTGGTACTGTTTGTGCAAAAATATTTTAATATGATCAAAATTATCCATTTTATATTTTATAATGCTCTATATCTCTTGTTTGCTCACAAATTCTTCCTTTCTCCATAGATCTAACACATAAACTATTCCTTGCTCTCCTAATTTGCTTATGGCATCAACCTTTATGTCTAAATCATGTATCTATTTTGACCTTATCTTAGTATACAGTGTAAGATGTTGGTCTATACCTAGTTTCTGACATGTTGTTTTCCAGTTTTCCCTGAAGTTTTTGTCAAATAGTGAAAGAAACTCACATTCTAATGGGAATGATAACAAACAGAAGACTTCAGCAGCAAATCATATAGAAAGGTTCCATGCTACATAGGGTACAATGGCAAAACAGACAGTAATGCATATTCTCTAATGTCATTTCTACTGAAAATCATGTCCATTTATAAAAATTGAACCATTTGACAATGCCAGGAACTGGACTTTGTTGGTGAGAACCTTATTTTCTGGGTTTCTGGTGACTGTGGTTGCTGAGGAAGCAAGAATTCCAGTACCCTGAGAGCAAATGCCAGGTCACATCTCCACAGGGATTCTTTCCCAGGATGATAGCTGTGGGATTTTGGCTGGGCATGTAGAATATATGTTGATGGTGACAAGGAAAGTAGGTCCCAGTGTACATGGTTGCCCAGTCATGTCTCCATATTTTGAATGAACTGTAGAAAGAGTGAAGGGAGGAACTATGACATACTCATGGATGAATTGAAGAGGAGGGAATAGACTTTCCCACACATTAAGACTGCCAATAAGAGCTTGGTGTGCCTGAATGATATATAGCTTAGGTTGGGGGAGAAACAGTTAAAATGGGCTTAACATATCAGTTCTGACCCATAATGAAGAATCCCTAGATTAGAGTTTTTCATAGTAATAATTTTTTTAAAGTTCCCTGAGGTGGGGTTGTTAGGAGGGGTTCCTAGGCTTTACCAGACTGCCAAAATGATCCATGACACTAAAGAGGTTAAGAATGCCTGATCTAGATGAATCCCTAGGAGAAAAACGAAAGATTCTGTTCCATTCCCTATCTGCTCCCACCTATCCATCCTTCCAATACTTCAGGGAGAGAGAGGGGATGTCAAAACCACAGAAAAGTCCCTAAGACTTTTTCTATGCCACTTTCAGATTGGCTGCTCCTCCAAGCTTCACTTCCAATCATAAAAAAGGGAGAACCCCTAATCCTGAGTTGCCATGGTTGGAAGAACCGAGCTGTCTACAAGGTGACATTTTACCATGATAACAAAGCCCTCAAATACTGGTATGAGAACCACAACTTCTCCATTTCTTATGCCACAATCAAGAACAAAGGCTCATACCACTGCACTGGCATCTTATGGGGAATACCCTACACCTCAGAGCCTCTGTATATTGATTTCAAAGATGAAGATCAAGGTAAGAAACTCTTTATCATTAGGGTTCAGAGAAATAGCTAATAAAGGGCCCTAGGACTGAGAAGGGCATCTCATACTTCAGGGAGTAGAAGGTCTGAATTGACATTGGAAGCCACATGATGGCTGGGGCGGGGGGGGGCGGGGGGGGAGGAAGTGTCTATGGGGACAGAAGGTGGAAAGGAAGTAAAGCAGGCTTCTCCTAGAAGGCAATTGATATTAATTCCATGACCTATGGGGAAATTTATCCTTGTTACATTTTCTGAAGAAAGTAAAGGAGCCCCTAGAAACTACCTAACAACTTGGGAATTACTCTGACCTGTTTTGTCGACATTATCCATACCAATTTAAAGAATTATTGAGAGTAGTTAGTGCATTATACATAAAATCTGACAGAGAATGTTAGAGCTAGAAACTGATTTAATGGTCACCTATTCCAACCCCCTCCCCCATTTTAAGATAGTGTATTCCCAATAAATATTCAGTTGCGTCATTTGTTTATTAATCGACTAAAAGGCCAATTAATAACTATCTTTAAATGTCTTGCTCTGCCCCTTGTTTTAATTTGTCTCATCCCATTTCCTCTCTCCATTTCTTCTTTAGATCTTCAAGTCCTAGGGAAAAATATTTTGCTTCTAACTTACCTTGTAAAAAACAACCCTTTAAGTCAGTAGTGTTCAGTTTGGAAAGTCATGTAGCCTATATTATGTGGGATAGTCCCACGTTCAAGAAAAATAATATACACTTTTAGCGCCACTTAAAAATAACCCTTTGTCTCCACACTTCTCAAGGTCTATCCCTCTAGTCCATATCAATCACATTCAGGAATGGTTATACCTTTGATCTTGCCATCACCTGTACAAGTTCCACTTCCATGATAAAGAATTATGAAATTCCTTTATAGTATAATATCTCCACTTAGTCTATTTTCCCATATGATTCACTTTTCCTAAACTTAGATCATTTTTCATCCTTACCATAACTTTCAAATTTTGTGCTCATTAGTTCTTTCCAAAACCTGCACTGGCTTCATTTTCTTCCCTTCTAGATTTTGACCCTTAAGTTAACCAGTTCAATGCAACTTAGTCACTTATTCTCTATTCCTTACTTGCATTCCTATTGCCAAACAGCTTGCCAAACATAAGCCCTAGGTGACTCTCCTCATCTTTTTTCTCTTCCCCTACTTAGCATGTTGCAGGATAGAGCTGGATCAAATCACACAACTGAGTTGCCTGGGTCTACTATGAATTTCTTATCTAATCTTAACTGGTGCCTTATAATAAAACAGTCCTTTTTGCTGAACCATTATTTACACTGTTTACTACTGCTCTGAATAGAAATTCCAAACTTTTTCTTCTATCCTCAAGCCTCTTATGAAAAACTTACTTGTATTTTACTGGGAAAAGAATAGAAGTCACATTAATTGTGAGCTCTCTCTTCCCCTTCACTGCATAACTGAGACCCCATTAAATTCACCATCCTTCCACAAATATTTCCTCTTTTACTCTCTGTTTCTGATGATGTTAGCCCAAACCCTTGCCCAAGTCAACACTGCCATAATTGCCCTTAATCCTATTCCCATCCATCTTCCCCCAAAAAACTGCATCCACAGTTGAGGCAGCTAAGTGGTACAGTGAATAGAATGTTTGACTTGGAGTCAGGAATACCTGAGATTAAATCCTGTCTCAGATACTTACTACCTGTGTGACCTCTGGCAACTCATTTACTCTCTTCCTCAGCCATCTGTACAATGAGGATAATAACAACTACCTCAAAGGGTTATTTTGAAAATCAAATGAGATACAGATACATAAAGCACTTGCTGTCCAAATGTTAGCTCTTATCATTACTATGCACCTTCTCTCTAAACTCTCCCTATTTATTCATTCCTTCCCTGATGTCTACAAATGTACCTCTCTTACCCATTCATAAAAACTTGACAAGATACCACCATACCCTGTAGTTATTTTTCTGTAGCTTTTCTCTCCTTCTCACCTAAACTCCATGAGAATGTCATCCAAATTTGGTACATCCACTTGCTTTCCTTTCACTCATTTGTCAACTCCTTGGAATTTGACTTCAAATATTACCTCTCAAGTGAAAACACTATTGAAAGTTTTCAATTGACAAATCCAATGACCTTTTCTTAGTCCTCATTCTTTTTGACCCTTGTAAGTCAATTGATACTACTGACCATTCCTTTCCCTTGAATACTTTCTCTTCTCTTGAATACTGCCATACTATTTTCTCTTTTTTCTTTTCCTATTACTTTTTGGTCTCCTTTGTTGGATTATTATATCCATATCATGTCCCCTAACTACACTTTAATGTACTTCATCATACCCTGTAACTATACTTCAATGATCTAGGGTAATCTGAGCCCCATTCTCTTCTTTCTCTATATTCTCTGATTTGATGATATCATAAACTTCCATGGATTTAACTGTCATTTCTATATAAGTGAATCCTATTTTTATATATTCAGCCCTATTGTCTACACTGAGCTCCATCTAGGGATTACCAACTGCCTATTGGGTATTTCTAACTAGATATCCCTCAGATATGTTAAGCTCAACATGTCCAAACTGGAACTCATATGTTCCTCCAAATCCAACCTTCTTCTTCCAACTTTAATATGTCTTTTGAAGGTACCACCATCCTTCCACTCATCCCAATGTGCAACCTGTAATATCCTTGTTTCTTTAATGTTCAATTGCCAAATAAATTGCCAAATCTTATCATTTCTATCAATATATCCCCTCTCTCCACTAACCCACCTTAATTCAGGTACTCAATATCTTTCATCTAGATTATTGCATTAATCTTCTCATTGGACTCATTCCTTTATCTCTATCTAATCCATTCTATCTCCACTCCCACCCACTAGGACTCCCAGAGTGATTTTAATAAATTAGAAGTCTGGCCACATCATCCATTTACTGAACAAACTCTTGTGGCCTTCTATTATCTCTAGGACCAAATATAGCATCCTCTCTTTGGTATTTTAGTGTCATGTATAACTCCACTCCAACTCCTTTTTCTACATTACTTCTTGCTTCCTTCAGTTTAATTGACTTGCTTTTCTTTTTTTGCTCTTCTACTCATTGTCTTTGTATTAACTTTCTCCTATGTTTTGAATGTACTCCTCTGCCCCTTATAATTCTTACTTTTCTTCAAAACTATAACTGAAGAAGGGAAACTAGGTGGCATAGTGGATAAAGCACTGGCCCTGGATTCAAGAGGACCTGAATTCAAATCCAGCCTCAGACACTTAACACTTACTAGCTGCATGACCCTGGACAAGTCACTTAACCCTTTTTGCCCCACAAAGACTATACCTATCTTCTGCATGGGTCTCTTTCTGATCTCCTTAGATGTTAGTACTATCTCCTACCCCATGTCTCCTGATAGAATACAAGTTCCTCAAAGGAAGGGACTGATTCACTTCAGTCTTTTCATTCCTGGGCCTAGGACAGTGCCTAGCATATAGCAGGTCTTTTTTTGTGTGTGTGAGGCAATTGGGGTTAAGTGACTTGCCCAGGGTCACACAGCTAATAAGTGTTAAATGTCTGAGGCCGGATTTGAACTCAGATACTCCTGACTCCAGGGCAGGTGCTCTATCCCCTGCACCACCTAGCTGCCCCATAGCAGATCTTAATAAAATTTTCTTGACTGATTATCAGACAATGTTCCAAAATTTTGGTTCAAGAAGTGGTCCGGTTATGGAGAAAAGGTTTATGGGAAAAGAATCTGTATTACCTCCCAACCATCATGAGTGCTTCCCTCCTGCTCCTCATTCCTCCCATTCATCTTAAGACCATGTAGAACTAAAAGTGAGAGACAAGAAGTACTCAGTTGCATTCAATTATCGTTTCCAAGTTTTGATTTTCAGACTAGGACCTATTTCATGTGTCTGCCTGTTTCAGATTTTCTTCGAAGTCTAAAGTATATGCGATTACTGGTCCCTCTGATGATGGGAACTCTATTTGTTGTGGATACGGCCTTATTGGTTTTGACCCAGAAGCAACTCAATTGCCTCCTTGAAAAGAAGAGGATTTTAGCATCCAGACGCCCTCCAAAGGCTGATACTGAAGCTGAGTCTAAGAGCGAGGCAGAGGCTGAGGCTGATGCTGATGCTGAGGCTGAGGCTGAACCTGAACCTGAACCTGAGGCTGAACCTGAACCTGAACCTGAACCTGAACCTGATCCTGATCCTGATCCTGATCTTGAACCTGATCCTGAACCTGATCCTGACTCAATGCCTTACTAATTGGTATCTGATGTCACAGGATGAGCAACAGAGGCTCAAGACCACAGAGCAGACATGTTGCTCCAGGACTACTTTTCTTCATCTATAAAATGAAGTGGTAGTAAATAATTTTAGTATCTCCCAGCTCTAATAGTATCTGCCACTTACTCTTTTTGTCTGCACTCTTCCTCCTTTATCCTTGTTCTTGACATATAGACCCATAGAACCTTCTAGCTTTTCCTTTCTGCCCAGCTTCCTTCTTTTTTCATCTTGATCT
Source organism: Dromiciops gliroides (assembly GCF_019393635.1). Classification (NCBI taxonomy): domain Eukaryota; kingdom Metazoa; phylum Chordata; class Mammalia; order Microbiotheria; family Microbiotheriidae; genus Dromiciops; species Dromiciops gliroides. The sequence continues at coordinate 154,808,093 of NC_057864.1, read as the reverse complement.
CATTCAATAGCCAGTGTCCTCCTCTTTCCTCTCATTCCAGAGACTGGTTGTGAAGTAGAGCATGGACATCAGTGGCTGAAGTTAACTAAAATGTTCCATGGTTAGGCTAGGGGAAGGTTATCATGTGAAGGAGTGATATTCCTCTCTGAGTTCTTTAGTGTGGTGCATATTTTGAGTTTATAGTAGCTAAAATGTTAGAAAGAGAAAAAGATGGAGCTATTCACTAAGAAGGTTCTGAAGTAAAAAAACCCAGTCATTTTAATAGCTGTTCTCCTATGTCTATTAATTATAGGAGCACCACACAAGGAAAAGAAGCACTAATCACACCCCCCAAAAGCATATGACCTTTGGGACTCAAGTACTGCATTGGAAGTCAAGAGACCTGGGTTCTAGTTCCAGCTCTACCACTTACTATCTGTATGACCATAGACAAATACAATTCTCCCCATGGGCCTCATTTTCTTTGCCTGTAAAATAGGAGTGTAGAACTTAAAGAAAAAGTTTGCAAGAACCCTTTTTAATGTCAATATATTAGTACTTTTCCTTCTATACCATCACTTCTCATGCTTAACCCTGAGGGGAGAGGAAGCTTTTCCCCTTCCACCATCCTGCTAGTTATCCATCATTGGAAGTAACTCTTCTAGATGTTGTTGCTAAGTCATTTAAATCATGTCTGACTCTTCATGACCCCATTTGGGGTTCGCTTGGCAAAGATACTGGAGTGACTTGCCATTTCCTTCTCCAGTTTATTTTACAGACAATGAAACTAAGGGAAACAGAGTTATGTGCCCATGGTCACACATCTAATAAGTGTCTAAGGCCAGATTGAACTCAAGTATTCCTGAATTCAGTTCTGGTGCTCTATCTACTGTGGCACCTAGCTGCCCCTACTCTTTTAGATATTCATGCAAAATAGTAGTGTATATCAAAGGGTTGTGTTAGAAAGTCTATAAATATATGAGTTCTCCCTTTCACTGGTTTAAAAGACTCCTACTAGGAAAATCTTTTAAATTGCATTAAAGGGAAGAGTGGAGTCCAGAACCAAGGAAACAATAGTCCCCTTCTAGTCCATCCTAGTCAGATCATATTTATTAATCCTGAGTGTGACATTTTAGTAAGGACATTGATAACATAAACAGGACACAAAGGAGGACAATCTGAATGATAAAAGGACTCTCTTCAATGAAGGTCTTCAAAATGGGGCTGGATGACCACTTGGCTGGTATGCTATCATGGAGATACTTGTTTCAGTATCGATTGCATTTGGTGGTGTCTAAGGTTTCTTCCAAATTTGAGATCCCATGACTATTTTTGAGCTTCAAGACCACTATGATAAGGAAATCATTTCCATGCAATTAAGAGATGCTCATCATATTTTTAAAAATCAGTATAAATTACATGAATTTTTTTTAAAAAAATGAAAAATGACAGGTGTATTACAATATGCAGAAAACTATAACATGTAGGGCTAGCATGGCCTTGTTGAAAAAACACTGGATTTGGTGGTCAGAAAAAATAAGTTTAAACTGCAGCTCTACTATTGGTTACCTCTGTGGACTTTGGAGTTGAAGTATATGTATCTGACAAATAAGGAAACACCATAAATTATTAAGCAAAGAAATAGAAAATTAAAGATATCAGTGACACTGAAAGAATGAGTTTTAAACATTTATGCATTTAATGGCATAGAAATTAAATTAATAAAGGAAAAGTTAATTGAATTGAGAAAAGAATTAGATATGATAGTATCACATGACCAACAAGATGACTAATTAGTCACATTCTCTAAAATATCTTAATTTTAACCCTCTAAAACAAGGAATTCTGCACCAATGTAAGGTGTTCAATCAGCAAGTTCACCCCACCACTACCCTATTCTCTACATACGCTAAGAGAAGAGAATAATTTAACTAACTAATGTTTTTTTTTTGACTGATACACATTTTAGGATCCCTGTTGTCCCCCTACCCTCACTGATGTCATTGTGGTTCAGTCATTTTTTTTGTCATGTCTGACCCTTCCTGCCCCATTTGGGTTGTCTTGGCAAAGATACTAGAGTAGTTTGCCATTTCCTTCTCAATAAAGGAATTTTTGCCTAAGTCTCTCTCCTCAATTTGGAGATATGAAGAGGAATCAGTCAACCAAAAGGTGAGTTCTCAGGGACAGAGAGTCCTTCCAGTGTGAGAATTAGTTCAAGGGTAGAATGAGCTTCCAGGGTAAAGAGGTTTCTTTGGCATGGTAGGAAAAGCCCTATGAGATGAGTAAGCAGGAAAAAGGAATGATTGCTGGAGTTATGAACTGGGAATGGGATTTAGGGAGCAGAAAAAATAATTAGACTTAGCAAGAAGCAGGCATATCTTTTCTTCTATAAATAGAAGGACAAAATGGTTAATGATTCTGAGAATTTGTGAGGTAAAATTTAGGACCTGTTACAAAGACCAGTAATTTCTTAAGAACACTATGGCAATCAGACACTTGACACTTATTAGCTGTGTGACTCTGGGCCCTCATTGCCTTGTAAAAAAATAAGAATACTATGGCAAAATCAGCTATTGCAAATATGGTTAAGAAGGGAGGAACATGAGGATAAAGAAACAGGTTTGCAAAAAACCACAGTAAGAAATTAGAAATGTCTTTCAACTAAAAGCTTTTCTTTTAGTTCACATTATTACCTTTCAGTCAAAGACTGTATTTCTTGCTGAAATCCTTCCCTGATTCTGTACATTCATGTAGTTAATCACATACTCTCCCAATATGATATTGAATAAAGTCACTGCTCCAGTCGAAGGCCGTTTCTCATTTAATATATTAATAAGCTTACTCTCCACTATGGATTTTTCTGATAGCAAAAATTGTACTTAGATTGTACTTAGCCTTCCCATATTCAATAAATTCAAAGTTTCCCTTCAGTATGAATTACCAGATGATGAGCCAAATATGAACTCCAAGAAAAAATTCTTCCCATAGATTACATTCATGAAGTTTCCCTCCAGAATGAATTACCTTATAACTTGATATTTAACAAAAAAGCCTTCTCATTTTCAAATACTGAAAGAACACTGTCTTTTGACTATGGTAGGGTATGACTGGGAAAACCTAAGGCTAAGATGTATTTGACTGGAACACCTTTCCTCTTTACACATCCCACTGAATAAGATAGGTGCTAGTTCAGACTAGCTATGGGAAAGGAATACAAGGAGAATTACAAGGGAGAGCCAAGGTAGGAATCAAAGAGCATAGTCAGTTGTGTCAAACCTGAAAGAGAGGCAACATAATACCACTTGAGGTCATTTTTGTCCCCTCAGAGATTACTCAGGACAAGAAACAAGGTAGCCTTTCCACCAAGCTTTGGGGGTATACTCCCATCAGCAAAGGGGAATGATAAAAATTTAGTGATTAGAGAATACAAAAAAATGGAATACCAAATATTTCAGGAGAAAAGACCTCAATAAAGGCCTAGAATGCAAGAAGTTAAATCAACAGAGAAGAGCCTAACACAGAAGTAAGGATGAGTGCTAAATTATCAAAGATAATATAAACTTTTCTTAACAAAAAATGATAAAAAGAAAAATGAACCAATACCTAGAGAAATACAAAATCCCAAAAGTGCTTCCAATAGAACATGGAACAGAAAATACAAAAATAATTTTAAAAATAAAATTAAATCCATAAAAGAAGTAGTTAGGAATTTATATAGGTCATTACTTAGAGCTTTCAGTGCAGAATTTTAAAACTCAATTGACATGTTAGAAAAAATTGCATCCAAAATCAAAAAAATGTTCCTAAAGAATTGAAAGATAGAACAATGGTAATGCAACAAAAATACTGAATTACAAGAAAACTTGTCAGAAAAATCAAAAGGCACAACATTAAAAGAAGACATAAACTGTATAGAAGTCATAGTGACTCACTTTGAAAACAGGGTATTCAGGCATAACTTAAAGATCATAAGTTGCCCAGGAGAATATGACAAAATACCCTGAATACTACAATTCAGGAAATAATGCAAGAAAATTCCTAAGAATTTCTTTATACATATAACAAAACATCAATAAAGAGATTTCATAGATTGCCTCTAGAAAAAAAAAAACTATACTTCAATTTTCAAGGCACATAGTAGTTAAATTGAACACTCTCAAATATAAAATAAAGGAAATTCAAATAATACAAAATTCTTCCACAACCATGAGAAACTTTTTATCCCAACAAACCAAAGGATTTCAAAATACAATCAACCCTAGTCAAGTCACATAAAATCTCTTTAAAATTTTAATAATAGCACCTACTGCCCAAGTTTGTGAGGTTCAAATGGGATCAAATGGGATAATATTTGAAAATCTCTGCAAACCCTAAAGTGTTTATTATTATTATTTTTTTTAGTGAGGCAATTGGAGTTAAGTGACTTGCCCAGGGTCACACAGCTAGTTAAATGTTAAGTGTCTGAGGCCAGATCTGAACTCAGGCACTCCTGACTACAGGGCAGATGCTCTATCCACTGTGCCACCTAGCTGCCCCTAAAGTGTTTATTATTATTTATATGATCAAATATTTTATCTAAAAGTAAATTCAAATAATACAAAATTATTCTACATCCAAGAGAAACTACAAAAAAAGAATAAAATAATATATTTTATTCCCACCAAAAGGTGTTCAATATCTAACTGATACTTGGCAAGTCATTTAACATATCTGTAAAACATTGATAATAATACCATCTATCTCCCATCACCTACTTCCAAGGATAATAAGGATCAAATAAGATAATATATCTTAAAAATTTTATAAATCTTAAAGTATAATATGAATGCTACCATTATCATTAAAAAGATATCAAAATAAAAGTAAAAATTAGCATTATACACAATGGGGAAACACTAGAAACTTTCTCAATAAAATCATGAGTAAATCAAGGATGCCTTCTTTCTCAATTTTATTTGACATAGTTCTTGAAATGCTAGAAGTGGGAAAAAGACAAGAAAAAGAAATCAAAACCATACAGATAGAGAAAACTATCCTTATTTGCTCAAGATATAATGGTTTATTTAGAGAATAAGTAATTAAATTGATAGAGACAAAAGCTTCATTAACATAGCAAAATGTAAAATAAACTTATGCCAATAAGCAGCATTCCTATATATTGATTTCAAAATCCAGAAGGAAATAAATGAAAGAGAAATCCCATTCAAAATAATTATATTTATATCTGTCTATCTGTCTATCTATCTATCCATCTATCTATCTATCTATCCCTCTATAGAAGTTAGATAACCAAAACACCCTTAGGATAGTATAGATGCAATAACAAAATGTTCCTTAAAGACATAAGGAATAACTTAAATAACTGGTGGAATATTTAAAGCTCAGGGCTGGACTGTGATTAAGTTATATAAATTATTAAATTAATTTAAAGATTTGGTGTCATTACAATCCATTTTACTAAGCTAGACAAAAAATAACAAAATTTCTTTGAAGAAAAAAAACCTAGAATATCATGAAAAACAATGAAAAAGAAGTGGGCTTAAATGGCAACAGCACATCAAGTCCTCAAAATAAAGCAATATGGTTAAATTATTTGATAATTTTTTAAAATATAAAAATAGAACACTCTAATATAATAAAGATAGAATTAGAAATATTTGAACTCAGTAACCCAATATTCAATAAACTTGAAAGCATAAATCACTTGAAAAAGAACTTCCAACCTGAGGACAATTATTGGGAAAAGTACTCAAAGGATAATTGCAAACAGTTCTCAAAGGAATTGCAAACTATTAATAACTATATTAAAATATAATAAGAGGGGAAGCTAGGTGGCATAGTGGATAGAGCACCAGCCCTGGAATCAGGAGTACCTGAGTTCAAGTCCGGCCTCAGACACTTAACACTTACTAGCTGTGTGACCCTGGGCAAGTCACTTAACCTCAATTGCCTCACTAAAAAAAAATATGTAATAAGAGAAATTTCAATTAAAATAACTCTGAGGTTTTACTTCACACAGATTAAATTGGTAAAGATGGTGGTGGTGACAGAAGCAGCAGCAGTTTGGGGAGTTCTTGAGACAGAAACAATAAAAGGATCTGATGAATGGTCAGAAAGAAATTACAGAGAATCCTTGTACTAGCTCTGGATGCAGGATCAGATGCTGTTTAGCAAATCCATGGCCTATAACCACTTCTGGGTCATAGCTCAAGGCAGAGTGGAACACTTTCATTCAAGAGGGAGCAGGAGCTCTGAGCAACAGTATCACTTTTAGTCACAAAGGGACAAGGACCTTGAGGAATAGTATTGTTTCTGGTAAAAAGTAATAGGATTCCTGCAAAGAAATATCAGTTGAAATTGCAAGGGATCTAGGCTCCTTTATGGGTAAGGACAAAGATCAGGAGAGCAGTGACCACATTTTCCCCCAGATTATACAACATTGGAAGCACTGAAAATTTACCAAAGTCCCAGACCAGAATTAGTTCTGAAAACAGCAGTGTAAAATTCTTGAAGTTTGAGATAGTGCCCCTCCCTTCTTCACATTAACAAAAGATTCCAATTTAACATAAAGTTTAAAAACCCAGAAGTTAAATTAAAAGTAATCAACCCCCCCCCAAAAAAAAAGAACCTGACCATAAAAAGTTAATATAGTGACAGGGAAAATCAAGACACAAACTCAGAAGATAATAAAGTCAAAACAGCTACAAGCAAAAATTCAAGGGAAAACATAAATTGAACACAAGCCCAACAAAAATTCTTGGAAGAGCTAAAGAATGCTTTTAAAGATCAAATAAAAGTTGTAAAGGAAAAATTAGGTAAATAAGTGAGAGCTAAGGAAGAAATTATGAAAAGACATTAAACAAATTGTAAAAGATGTACAAAAATACTGAAGAAAATAACACCTTAAGAAACAAAATTGGCCACATGGAAAAAGAGATACAAAAATTTATTGGTGAGAATAATTGCTTAAAATGCAAAACTGGTCAAATAGGAAAAAGAGGTACAAAAGCTAACCAAAGAAAATGATTCTTTAATTGGGTGATTTAAAGTTAATGACTCCATGAGACATAAATAGACAATAACTAAAAGTTAAAAGAATGAAAAAAGAAGAAAATATGAAATATCTCATAAGAAAACTACCTGACCTGAAAATAGATTAAGGAAAAACAATTTAAGACTTATTGGACTATCTGAAAACCATGATCAAAGAAAGACCCTAGACATCATATTTCAATACATTATCAAGGAAAACTTTCCCAATATCCTAGAACAAGAAAGTAAAAAAAGAAATTGAAAGATTTCACCAATCACCATTTGAAAAAGATTCAAAAACAAAAATTTCCAGGGAATAGTATAGCCAAATTCCAGAGCTCTGAGGTCAAAGAGAAAATACTTCAAGCAGGAAGAAAGAAACCATTCACACATCATAGGGCTGCAGTCAGAATAACACAAGATTTAGCAGCTGCCATGTTAAAAGAGCAGAAGGCTTAAAATATGATATTCCAGAAGGCAAAAGAACTGGGATTACAATCAAGAAGAGTATAATCCTTCAGGGGGAAAAATGGACATTTAATTAGAGGACTTTCAACCATTCTTGATGAAAAGGCCAGAGCTGAATAGGAAATTTGACTTTCAAATATAAGACTCAAGAGAAGCATAAAATGGCAAACATAAAAGAGAAATCATAAGGGACTCAATAAGGTTAAACTGTTCAGCTTTTTATATGGGAAGATGATAATATAACTTCTAAGAATTTTATTATTATTAGGGCAGTTAAAGGGATTCTATATAGAAAGAGGGTATGGGAGTAGGTTATTTATGTCAAGATAGTGTGAAAAAATAGGTGAATAAGAGAGATGTCCTGGGAGAAGGGGAAGGAAGAGGCAGAAGGAGGAAATTATATTATATTAAAGAGACTCACAAGAAAGAGCTTTTATAGTAAAAGGGGAGATTGAAGGGAGCAGGAAACACTTGAATCTTACACCTAAGTTAGTTCAAAGAGGGACTGTATATGTATGTATGTATGTATATGTATATTCACACACATATATATACATATATACACATATACATATACTTGTGTATATGTAGTATGCATATTTCTATTTTGTACATATATTTGTATATATTGTGTGCATATATATTTGTGTATATGTGCACATACAAATACATATATAGACATAGATATATACTCAGTTGAAAATAGAAATCTATCTCACTAACAGGTAGGGGTTGGGATGTTCAGGGGGGATTACCACCTCTTGCGTGAGGACTTACTGAGCTTTTTTCAGGGCTATTCACACACCCTTAGCATTCACCTACCACCAAACTCTCACCTGTGGCTCCAAAAAGCTGGAGAATTTACAGTGGGCACACTACATAAAACAATCTCAGCAGATGAGCTAAAGCAGGTTAAGGGTAACTGACAGAACTCAAGGCTACCAGTAAATTAGGGTGATTTCTCTCTCAAGCATGTAAGGACTTCCCCCAATAGAATGGTTGAATCAGAACAATTTGTTTCAATAGCCATGAAGGAGACTGAAGCAGGTACCATGGAGTGCTTAGACCTTGGTCAGACATAAAAGATGACAAGATCATCCACCAAATCCTATGCCATTCCCATTCATATTAAATTTTGTCTTACCACTGGACTTTGATGACTCTGGAAAAGTGAGGCTTATGACTTTATGCAACTCTGCCTCATTTAAATCTGGTTCACACACAAGTCAAGACATCACCTATGATGTCACTGGTCTTCTTCAAAAATGAAGGAAGAACAGCAACCCAACAAGATAGTAGGAGGGAAAGGGTAGAAGAGAAATGGCGAGGGGTTATAAAAGGGAGGGTGGATAAAAGAAATCAATGGTTGTCAATTTTTTTTTTTTGAGGAGGGACAGCTTGAGAGGAGGAGACAGGCAGGCACACACAGAGGAGAGAGAGAAGGCTAAACAGAAGAAAATAGAATGGAGGGAAATGCACAGTTAGGGCTCATAACTGTGAGTATGAACAGGATAAACTCATTCAAAAAACAGAAGAAGATAGATTGGATTAGAAACCAGAATCCAAAAATATGTTGTTTACATGAAACACACTTGCGATAGAGACACACAAAGAGAAATAAAGCTGGAACAGAATCTATTATGCTGATGTAAGAAAAAGGAAGAGGTAGCAATCATGATCTCAGACAAAGCAAAAACAAAAATACACCTAATTAAAAGGGATAGACAAAGAAATGGCATCATTGCCATAGACAGTGAAGTCCTATCAAAACTAAACAAATATGCACCAAACGGCATGGCATCTAAATTCTTTTTTTTAAATAGAATTTTGTTTTCCAAAATATATGTAAAAACAACATTTTAACACCATTTTTTTTTTAGTGAGGCAATTGGGGTTAAGTGACTTGCCCAGGGTCACACAGCTAGTAAGTGTTAAGTGTCTGAGGCCGAATTTGAACTCAGGTACTCCTGACTCCAGGGCTGGTGCTCTCTCCACTGCGCCACCTAGCTGCCCCTAACACCAAATTTTTTAAACTTTGTGTTCCAACTTCTCTTCCCCCCTCCATTCCCACCCACCACCCACAAGAATTCAAGCAATTCAAAATAAGTTATACAGAAGTAGTCATGGAAAAATTCCCATATTAGCTAGTTGTGAGAGAAAACAGTAAAAAAAAAAAAACCCAAACTTCAGATTAAGGAATTGTCAAAGAGGAAAAGAAAAAAAAATTTAAAAATGTGTTTCCATCTGTTTTCAGATACTATCAGTTCTTTCTCTGCAGATAGGCTGCAATCTTTATAAGTCCTTCAGGGTTATATTGGATCATTGCCTTGCTGAAAATAACCACATGCTTCCCAGCAGATCATCCCCCAGTATCGCTGTTATTTTGTATACGGTACATTTCACTCTGCTTTAGTTCATATAGGTCTTTCCAGGTTTTTCTGATTGTATCTTGTTCATTATAACCTGTATATATTACCTTAAGCTTGACAGAGAATTTTCTTCATAAAAGCCAGCAAAGTAGGTACCATACATTTTGCCATTATAATCAATCATCATAACTATTTCCCTCCATCCTACTCCCTTCCCATGACATTTACTCTATCTTCTTTTTACCTATTCCTCCTCAAAAGTGTTTTACTTCTGACTATCATCTCCCTCACTCTGCACTCCCTTTTTTCACCCTTCTTTCCTTATCCTCTTCCCCTTCTACTTTCCTGCAGGGTTAAATAGATTACTCCTCCCAATTGGGTATGAAAGCTATTCTCTCCATGAGCACACTCCAATGAGATCAGGGTACCTGAGCTAATTCTGTGTTCTAAATTTTTCTTCCTCCCTCCCTCCTCAACCCTTCCTATGAGATCAAGAAATTCAATGTGTCATACTTGTGCAGTAATGCAGAACATCTTCATCTTCCTTGAAAGTGTTTTGCTTTTTACTGCTCTCTCCCCCAATCTGCCCTTTCCTCTTTCCCTTCTTCCCCCCCTCCCCTTTTCTCCCTCCCCTCCCTCAGGGCAAAAATATATTACTATACCTACTTGAGTATGTATGCTAGTCCTTCTTTGAGCCAATTCTAATGAAATTAAGGTTCACTCAATCCCCAACTCCTTCCCCCTCTTCTACTCTCCTCCATAAGCTTTTTTCTTGTTTCCTTCATGTGAACTACCTCTCCCCAGATCATCTCTCCCCTTATCCCTCCCCCAGTCTATTCCTCCTACACCTCAACCCTATTTTAATGATGTCATCATGGATTAGTTAGGTGGCACAGTGGACAAAGCACCAGCCCTGGACCCAGGAGGCCCCAAGCCCAAATCTAGCCCCAGACATAAGACACCCCACCCTGGCTGCCCCACAAAGAACAAGGCATAAATGCTTTACAGATATCATCTCTTCATATTCAGTTCAGACCTATGTCTTCTGTGAATTCCTTACTGAGATAGTGCTTATGATTTTGAAGTATTATCTTCCCATGTAGGAATGTAAACAGTTTGATATTTTAGTATCCCTCATGAAGTCTTTTTCCTGTTTACCTTTTTATGTTTCTATAGGGTCTTGCATTTGAAAGTCAAATTTTCCATTCAGTTCAGGTCTTTTCATCACAAATGCTTGAAAGACCTCTTTCTCATTGAAATCCCATTTTTGCCTCTGAAAGATTATACAAAGTGTTGCTGGGTACTTGATTTTTGGCTGTAGTCCCAGTTCCTTTGCCCTCTGGAATATCATATTCCATGCCCTTTGTTCTTTTAATGTAGAAGCTGCTAGATCTTGCTTTATCTTTATTGGAGCTCCACAGTATTTGATTTTCTTTTTTTCTAGCTGCTTGTAGTATTTTCTCCTTCACCTGGGAGTTCTAAAATTTGGCTATAATATTCCTGGAGGTTTTCCATTTGGGATCTCTTTCAGGAGGTGATCAGTGGATTCTTTTGATTTCTATTTTAGCTTCTGCTTCTAGAATATCAGGGCAATTTTTCCCTCACAATCTCTTGGAGGATGGTGTCTAAGCTTTTGTTTTGGTCATGGTTTTCAGGTAGTCCAATGATTTTCAAATTATCTCTCCTAGATTTATTTTCTAGGTCAGCTTTTTTTCCAAGGAGGTATTTCACATTACCCTCTATTTTTTAATTCAATTGGATTTGCTTTACTATGTCTTGGTTTCTCATAAGGTCACTAGCTTCCATTTGTTCAATCCTAATTCTTAGGCAGTTCTTTTCATCAGACAGTTTTTTAATCTCCTTTTCCATTTGGCTTTTCAAACCGTCGAATTTTTTCTCATGACTCCCCTGCATCGCTCTCATTTCCCTTTCCATTCTTTCTTCCCTTTCTCTACATCTTCTTTCTATTTCTCCTACTTTCTCTTCAAAGTGCCTTTTGAGACTTTCCATGGCGTGAGACCAGTTCATATTTTTCTTGGAAGCTTTGGATGTTGGAGCTTTGACCCTGTTATTATCTTCTTCTTCTTCTGAGGTTGTATTGTGGTTTACCTTACCCCAAAAAACGTTTTTGATGGTCTTCTGCTTTCTCTGCTTACTCATCCTGGCTTACTATTTCTTGGCTTTTAACTCCTTCTTAAAGTGTGTCGCTGCTTCCAGGACATACTGTTCAAGCTACAGCATGGCCCAGGAGATGGTTGGGCTTCTTCTCAGCCTGCCTGGCCTTGCTTTCATTTGATTTTAAACTCTCCATGGGGGGTGGGGGTGGGTGGGTGGGGGGGAATGCTTCTTGGCTCCGCTATTGTTCCCAGAATCAGAGGGTCCCAGGTGTTTTGGTTTGAGGGGGGGAAAGCTTTAATCTTGCCTGGCCTGTTCTCAGGTCCAGAGATAACCTTAGGCCTACTTACTAAGCAACCAAAGTAAAGCAAAGCAAAGCTTTCTGTGGTGTGGTTCTCAGCTTCAGATGAGCCTGCTTCCCTGCTCCCCTCCCCCACCCGGGACATCAGCCACTCAGGATTTCTTCCTGGTTGCCCTCTGGGGTGGGACAGTCGAATCCTTCCCCCCCAGTCCACTGGTACGCCTGCACTTACCACCACCCCCCACCCCAGGCCAGCCATTCAACCCAACCATGCACTCAGTTCCAGAAGATGCTGGTGCTGCAGCTGATTCAGAGGCAATGGGGCAAATTCCTCTGGCTGGTGTCTGGTATATTGGCCAGATTGCAAGGTTAGGCTTCATTTGTGGCCCAGCACAGCCCCCTGACATCTATCTATAGCTGGAGAAAACTCTCAGCCCATATTTTTGTGTGCTTTTCTGCCCCAAGGGTTCTTTTATTGCTATTTTTGGGATGATTGTATCAGGAGCCCTGTGAGTTTATTGTCGTTCCTCCACCATCTTGGCTCTGCCCCGATGGCATCTAAATTCTTAAGTGAAATGCTAAATAAATTATAGTAGGGAATAGTTAAGCTATACTAGTAAGATACTGCAAATTTCCCATTTCAGAACTAGATAAATCTAAGATTAAAATAAATAAGAAGTTAAAGAGATGAATAGAATTATCAAAAAGTTAGATATCATAGACCTCTGTAGAAAACTGAATGAAAATAAAAAGGAGTATACCTTTTTTTCTCAGTTCTACATGAAACCTTTACAAAAATTTACCATATATTAAGACATAAAAATGTCACAAACAACTATTAAAGGTGCCCTTTTCAGACCATAATGCAAGAAAAATTATGTTTTTAAGAGCAATGAAAGCATTGATTAAAAATTAATTAGAAATCCAAGAAAAAAAAAAGAAAAGAACTGTGGAGTATAGATGCTGATTGAACCATATTATTTCTTTTGTTTTGGGTGCTGTTGGTTTTTTTTTTCTTTCTATTTTGAGGTTTTGCATCACTGCTCTGATTCTTTCTCTTGTAACAGGATTAATGCAGAAATAGGATTAATGTTATTATGTGTATATGTGTGTGTGTGTGTGTGTATATATATATATATATATATATATATATGTATATGTATAGAGATATATAGATATAACCTATATCAGATTACCTGCTGTCTAGGGGAGGGGGGAGGGAGGGGTGGGAGGGAGAAAAATCTGAAATTGTAAAGCATGTATAAACAAAAGTTGAGAACTATCTTTACATGTAATGGAAAAAATAAAATACCTCATACATAAAAAAAATTAATTAGAAACTAAATAATGTAATCTTAAAGAAAAAGTTGTTCAAAGAACAAATTATAGAAACAACCAACAATTTCATTTAAGAGAATGATGATGACAAAATAACATTCCAAAATTTGTAGGACACAGTCAATACAGTACTTAGGGGAAAATGTATATCCTCAAATGTATATATTAATAAAGGACAGAAAGTGCTGATCAATGAATTGGGCACTCAACTAAAAATGCAGAAAGTAACAAATAAAAAATATCTTCAATTAAACACCAAAATAGAAATCCTGAAAATCAAAGGAGAAATTAATAAAATTGAAAGTTAAAAAATGAAACAATTAATAAAAGTAGGAGCTAGTTTCATGAGGAAAAACAATAAAACAGATAAATCACTGGAAAATTTTATTTTAAAAAAGAAGAAAACCTTCTGAGGAGGATGGCAACATCAGGGCCCATATAACTAAAGTTTCCAAGAAAATTAGAGGTGCTCAAGACCATAGAGGTGCTCAAAAAGGACTTTGAATATGAAGTTGGAGAGGTAGAAGAAAAAATGGAAAGAGAAATTAGGGTAATTCAGGAAAGACATGAGAAAAAAGTCAACAGCTTGAAAAGCCAAATGGAAAAGCTCTCTGATGAAAATAAGGATTGAACAAATGGAAGCTGGTGTCTTTATGAGAAACCAAGACACAATAAAGCAAATCCAAATGAATAAAAAAATAGAGGGCAGTGTAAAATATCTTCTTGGAAAAAATCTCCTGACCTAGAAAATGGATCCAGGAGAGATAATTTGAAAATTATTCATCTACCTGAAAACCATGATAAAGGAAAGAGCTTAGACATCATCTTCCAAGAAATTATCAAGAAAATTTTCCCTGATATTCTAGAAGCAGAAGATAAAATAGAAATTGAAAGGATCCACCAATTACCTCCTGAAGGAGATCCCAGAAAAAGAACTCCCAGGAATATTATAGCCAAATTCCAGAGCTCCCTGGTCAAGGAGAATATATTGGAAGCTGCCAAAAAGAAAGAATTCAAGTAGTGTGGAGCCCCAGTCAGAATAGCACAAGATCTATCAGCTTCTATATTAAAAGATTGAAGGGCTTAAAATACGATAGTCCAGAGGGCAAAGGAATTGGGCTTACAACCAAGAATCACCTATCCAGCAAAACTGTGCATAATATTTCAGAGGAAAAAAGGGGACTTCAATGAAAAAGAGAACATTCAGGTATTCTTGATGAAAAGACCTGAACTAAATGGAAAATTTGACTTTCAAATACAAGACCCTAGAGAACCATAAAAAGTTGGAGTTAGGTGACATGCCTGAGGTCATGCAGTGGGTGAGTGTCTTGTGTCTGAGGCTGGATTGGGGCTGGGGTCTTCCTGGGTCCAGGGTGGATGCTTTGTGCACTGTGTCACCTGTTTGCCCCATGATGGCATATTTAGGGTAAAATTGAGGGGTGAGAGGAATACACTGGAGGAGGGGCAAGGGGAGAGGTAGCAAGGGGTGAAATCCCACATGAAAGAAACACGAAAGGGCTTATGGAGTGGGGGAAGAGATAGGGGAGGAGCAGGGCAGTAAATAAAATTGACACTCATCAGAATAGGCTCAAAGACCTTAATTTCATCAGAATTGGCTCAAGGAAGGAATAATATACACATTCAACTGGGTGGAGTAATCTAGCTAACCCTGCAGGAAAATAAGAGGGGAAGGGGATAAAGAGGGAGTGGCAAAAGAAAGGAGGGCAGATTGGGGGAGGGGACAGTCAGAAGCAAATCCCTTTTGAAGAGGGATAGGGTAAAAGAAGATAGATAATAGAGTAAATATTATGGGGAAGGGAATAGGATAGAGGGAAACAGTTAACAATAGTAATTGTGAAAAAGAGAAAAGGGGGATAAATGTATAAAAAATATTTATAGCAACTCTTTGTGTTGGTTAAGAATTAGAAATCAAAGGAATGTCCATCAATTGGAGAATGACTGAAGAAGCTGTGGTAAATAATTGTAATGGAATATTATTGTGCTACAAGAAATGACAAGCATTGGGAAGCTTGCTGGTACAGTGGATAAAGCATCAGCCCTGGATTCAGGAGGACCTGAGTTCAAATCCGGCCTCAGACACCTGACACCAGCTGTGTAACCCTGGGCAAGTCACTTAACTCTCATTGCCTGGCAAAATAAACAAACAAACAAACAAACAAATAATTAATTAATTAATTAAAAGAAATGGCAAGCAGGCTGATTCCAGAAAAACCTCAAAAGACTTATATGAACTAATGTATAATGAAGTGAGCAGAACTAGGAGGACATTGTGCACAGTGACAGCAGTATTGTTCTATGAGCAATTGTGAATGAGTTAACTACCCTCAGCAATGTAATGATCCAATACAATCCCAACGGACTAATGATGAAGCATACTATCCACTCCCAGAGAAAGAACTGATATTGATTGAACACAGACTTTAAAAAAACAAAAAGAGCACTTGTGGATTGTATATATATAACCTATATCAGATTGGTTGCTGTCTTGTGGAGGGAAAAGGAAAGGGAGGGAGGGAGAAAAATTTGGAACTCTAAATCTTATGAAAATGAATGTTGAAAACTACCTTTACATGTAACTAGAAAAAATAAAATGTTTGTTGCAAGAAAAAAAAAAGAAGAATGGTAAAGTACTACTGGCCATTTCCACCATTATTATTTAAATTTTAGATTTTAGAACTATTAGCTAGGACAATAACAAGAAAAATAGATTCAGGGAATAAGCATAAGCATAGTGGAAGTTAATATATTTATTTTCTGATATTATGTTGGCTCACTTAAAAAACCCAAGGGAGCTAACCAATAACAAAAACATGATAAATACATTTGGCAAGATAGCAGGCCATAACATAAAACCACAAAGATAATTAGCATTTTATATATTATTTTTTAAAACTGTGAAGAAATGACAATAAAAGTATAAAATACTTTGTTATTAACCTAAAATTTCTGTGAACAGATAATCATTTAAATTTAAACAAATAAAAAACATATTAAATAATTTGAGAAGTATCCATTGTTCATGACTAAGGTGAGTCAATAAAGTTGGCAATGGAAACCAGTTCCAAAATACTAAGAAATATTTCATGGAATATGATAAAATACTAATGGAATATATATGGACAAATAAACAGACAATATCATCAAGAAGAATGAAATGAAGAAAGGGAGAACTGAATTGATAGATCTCAAATTATGTTATGAAGTCATAGTTATGAAATCTATATAGTAATAGATTTTTTGAAATAGAAATGCAGAGAAATAAAATTGATAATCCATAAGTAAAACCAAAGTCTGGTATTTGACAAATCCAAGATCACTAAAAAGGAGAAAAGATTATTTAGTAACCAAAAATTGTTAGGAAAATTGGTTATCAGTATAGTGAAAAAGTGGCATTAGATCCATCTCTCATACATATGACACAATAAAGTCCCTGTGGATCAAAGATTTGCATATCTAAAAAGTCGCATTTTAAATATTCAGATGGCATGACCTTCAGAGAGATATCTAACACACTGGATAACAGAGTAGGGATACAAAAAGTTCCCAAAGGTTAGAATGATAAAGTGAATACAAGATGAAACTGAATAAAAATAAATGGAGAATCTTTCACTTAGGTTTTAAAAAATCTACTCTCAGTAGTGTGGGGACATTTCACTAGATAAGTTTTTGTGGGAAAGATCTCGTGATTTTAGTGAAGTGAGAGTTCAATATTAGTCAGTCAAATAGGAAGGCAAATGTGATTATGGTTAGGAAGGCATCTTGTCCACAAAGAATCAAACCAAAATCAAACCACACCTAGAGTGTTGTTTTCCATTCTGCATAGCATATGTTGGGAAGTTTATTGACAAGCCAGGGCATTTCTAGAAGAGCATCTCTGGGGATGGTGAAGAAACTGGAGATCAGGCCCTTGAGAGGAAAACCGGGTGAAAGAATTAGGGATATTTCGTTTAGAGAAGAGAAGCCTTAAAAGGGGCAAAATCACTGCCTTCAAATATTTGAAAGCTGTCTTTGGGGAAATGAGACTAGACATTCTGTTTATCTCCGGAAGGTGGGATGGGGAACAAAGGGTAGAAAATAGCTGATGCAGATTTAGGTTCATTATTGAATGTAGCAGGTATATAGCATCTCAGTGAAAGACTGAAGAAGGCAGAAAATTGCACATGGTCACAGAGATCCAATGATACCCAAAGTTGTTGTTGTTTTTTTGTTTTGGTTTGGTTTGTTTTGGTTTGGTTTTTGCCTTTGAAGAAATCTCTAGTCAGTAATATAGTTAGTTTGAATATAGAAAAGTAAATGGAAAAAACAAGAAGAAAGATATGTGGTAACCAAGCACCCTAGAAGCCCTGCTGGCCAGAGAGTTGCCCAAGCCTCGACCAGCATTATAGTATTTGGAAAAGTGCAAAACTAGGTTTATAGAAGAGACCAGATGAAAGCTGGATTGAACTGAAAGCTTGTGAAAGTCTCAATAGAGGGTGAGATGGAGAGGACTTTTTCACAACCTCATATTTTCCTTTAGGAAAACTGGAGCATTGCTTCACTGCCCTTATTTCAACTTCTATCACTCAGATGCTGTCTACCCCTATCTCCTCCTTCACTCCCATCTTACAGGATCAAATAGCCCTTACTCTTTACTTAGGCTAACCCCTGGTCCTGTCCAAGTGATTCCATTCTATTCCACCCAACTCTATCCCATCCCCATTCTATCACTATTTTTTTTTTGGTGGGGCAATGAGGGTTAAAGTGACTTGTTCAGGGTCATACAGCTAGTTTATTTTTTTGTTGGTTTTTTTTGGGGGGGGGGTTGTGAGACAATTTGGGGTTAAGTGACTTGCCTAGGGTCACACAGCTAGTAAGTGTGAAGTGTCTGAGGCTGGATTTGAACTCAGGTCCTGTTGACTCCCGGGCCAGTGCTCTATCCACTGCGCCACCTAGCTGCCCCCGTCACACAGCTAGTAAGTGTCAAGTGTCTGAGGCTGGATTTGAACTCAGGTCCTCCTGAATCCAGGGCTGGTGCTTTATCCACTGCACCCCTTCTAGCAATACTTTTAATATGTTCCTGTTTACTGGCTCATTTTCTCCTGCCTACAAATTCGCCCATGTCTCTCCCATCCTGAATAAAAACCTCACTTGCTCCTTCCCTCTCTGCTAACTATCACCTATATCTCTTATTCCCTTTATAGCTAAACTCTTTGAAAAGGTCATCTACAATAGGAGCCTCCATTTTTTCTCCTCTCACTCTCTTCTCTACCTCCTAAAATTTGGCTTCCAACCTTATTATTCCACTAAAACTACTCTCTTCAAAGTTAACAGTGTTACTTAGTTGCCAAATGCAATGACCTTTTCTCTATCCTAATTCTCTTTGACCTCCCTTTAGCCTTGATCACCCTCTCTTCCTTAATACCCTTTTCTCTCTCTGTTTTCTGGGTACTACTTGCTCCTGATTCTCCTCCTACCTGACTACTCCTTCTCTGTCTCCTTTGGTGAACTTTCTTCCAGATCATACCCTTTATGCTGGAGATGTCCCTCAGTAGTTTTTCCTAAAGCCCTCTTCTCTTCTCCCTCTATAATACTTCATTTAGTGGTCTAATCAGCTCCCATGGATTTAATTACCACCTCTATTTTGATGATTCTCAAATCTACATATCTAGCCCTAACCTCTCTGCTGACTTGCAGTCTCACATCTCGAACTACCTTTCAGATATCTCAAATTGGATGTCCAGTAGACATCTTAAATAAAATATGTCTAAAACAGAACTCATTATCTTTTCCCCTAAACCCTTCCTCTCCCCTACCTTTCCTATTATTGTAGAAAGCAACACCATAACAGAAGCAACACACCCAAAATTAAAAGGGATGCAGAAAGCTGGGAAACAATTTTATGACCAGTACTTCTGATAAAGGTCTCATTTCTAAAATATATT
Organism: Dromiciops gliroides; assembly: GCF_019393635.1. Lineage (NCBI taxonomy): Eukaryota > Metazoa > Chordata > Mammalia > Microbiotheria > Microbiotheriidae > Dromiciops > Dromiciops gliroides. The sequence goes on along the minus strand of NC_057864.1, from coordinate 154,788,549 downwards.
GGGAACTAAATCAAATTTATAAGAATCCAAGTCATTCCCCAATTGAGAAATTGTCAAAGGATATGAACAGGCAGTTTTCTGATGAATAAATCAAAGCTATCTATTCCCATATGAAAAAATGCTCTAAATCCCTATTGATTAGAGAGATGCAAATTAAAACAACTCTGAGGTACCACCTGACACCTATCAGATTGGCTAATATGACAAAAAAAGAAAATAATAAATGTTGGAGAAGCTGTGGAAAAAATGGAACTCTAATGTATTGTTGGTGGAGCTGTGAACTGATCCAACCATTCTGGAGAGCAATTTGGAATTATGCCCAAAGGGCTATAAAGCTGTGCATACCCTATGACTCAGCAATACCACTTTTGGGTCTTTTTCCCAAATAGATCATAAAAAAGGAAAAAAGGACCCACATGTACAAAAATATTCATAGCTGCTCTTTTTGTGGTGATAAGGAATTGGAAATTGAGGGGTTGCCCATTAATTGGGGAATGGCTGAACAAGTTGTGGTATATGAATGTAATGGAATTCTGTCATGGTATAAGAAACAGTGAGCAGCAGGAGTTCAGAAAAACCTGGAAGGACTTGTATGAACTGATGATGAGTGAGATGAGTAGAACCAGGGGAACATTGTGCACAGTATCATCAATATTATGTGTTGATCAACTGTGATAGACTAGGTTCTTCTCACCAATACAATGGTACAAGAAAGTCCCAAAGGACTTATGATGGAAAAGGCTCTCCAAATCCAGAAAAAAAAGAACTGTGGAATATGGATGCTGATTGAACCATACTATTTCTTTTGTTTTTGGTGCTGTTGTTTTTCCTTTTTGCTCTGATTCTACTCTTATAACATGACTAATGCAGAAATATGTTTAATGTTATATATATATATATATATATATATATATATATATATATATATATATATATAACAGATTATTTGCTGTCTAGGGGAGGGGGACAGGGAGGGGAGGGTGGTAGAAAAATTTGAAACTAGAAATCTTATAAAAACAAATGTTGAAAACTATCTCTACATGTAACTGGAAAATAATAAAATACTTTTATTTAAAAAAAAAAAAAAGAAAGCAACACCACCCTCTCAATCCATCAAGCTTTCAACCTGGGAGTTATTCTCAACTCCTTGCAATCTCTCACCTCCTATACCCAATCTGTTGTCAAGGCCTATCCATTTCATCTTTACAACATCTCTCAAATAAGCCCCGTTCTCTCCTCTGACACTGCCACCATTCTGATGCAGGGTCTTATCACCTGACTCCTGAACTATTGCAATAATTTGCAAATGGGTTTGCCTACCTCAAGTCTCTCCCTCTTGCAAATCTTTCCTTTATTCAGTCACTGAAGTGATTTTCCTAAAGTGCAAGTCTGACCATGTTGTTCCCCTTCTCGATAAACTCCAGTAGCTTCCTATTGCCTCCAAATTCAAAATGCTCTGTTTGGCATTCAAAGCCCTTCATAACCTACTCCCCTTTTATCTTCCGGTTTTCTTATACCTTACTTCCCAACACATAGTCTTTGATCCAGTAATGCTGACTTCCAGCTGTCCACACAAACAAAATACTTCATCTCTTAACTCTGGGCATTTTCTCTGCCTGTCCCCCATGCCTGTAATGCTCTACCATCTTAACTCTACCTACTGACTTTCTTAGTTTCCTTTAAGTCTCAACTCAGAAAAAACTTTCTCAACCCTTCTGTTCATTATTTTTTATTTACCCTGAATATAGTTTGCTTTGTATATATTTGTTTGCATTTTGTCTCCTCCATTATATTGTAAACTTCTTGAGGAGAGGGACTGTCTTTTGCTTCTTTTCGTATCCTGAGTATTTAGCATAATGCATGGCCCATAGTAGGAGCTTAATAAATATTGATTGATTGAAGACAGAGAAATTTCTAAAAACAAGACCAGAATAAAAAGAGAAGTAAGCATGAATATTAGTTCTGAGCAAGAATTCAACAATCAGAGGAAGGGGTCAAATGGGCAGAGGGATCCACAGGTTGAGAAGGATAGTGGAATATGAGAAAAGTCTAGAAAATCAAGAACAGAATGAGAAAAGTTAATAATATATGCCATAACTTGGGTTTTTTGTTTGTTTTTTTGGTTTGGTGGGGTTTTTTTTTTGGTGGGGCAATGGGGGTTAAGTGACTTGCCCAGGGTCACACAGCTAGTAAGTGTCAAGTGCCTGAGGCCGGATTTGAACTCAGGTCCTCCTAAATCCAAGGCCAGTGCTTTATACACTGAGCCACCTAGTTGCCCCAACTGTATGCCCTAACTTAATAAACTCTTCAATTCTTACAAAATTTAAAGGATTATTATTAATCTAGGCTTCTGTACACAGAGAATGCTTAGTCATTGTTGACTTAGTACTAAGTGACCATGACTTTATGCACTGAAATCAATAAATAAGATGCCAAAATTCCATTTCAAAGACAACTGATTGGCTTCCTAAGAGACAGTGACACCAACTGGACACGAATTTTATTGAAAACAATAAAACACAAAAGAGCATCTAGGTGGCACAGTGGGTAGAGCACTGAGTTTGGAGTTAGGAAAATGCATCCATGAGTTCAGATCCCGACCCAGACACTTATTCTCTTTGTTACCCTTGGCAAATCATTTAACCTGTTTATCTTAGTTCTCATTTGTAAAGTGAGCTGGAGAAGGAAATGACAAACTACTCCTGTACTTTTGCCAAGAAAACCGTAAACAGGGTCATAAAGAATCAGACACAACTCAACAACATATAACATAAGAAGAAAATTAGTATAAGCAGAAAATGTAGAAGGATCTGCTTGATGTGAAGAATGCTTTTCTATCCTGTCCACATTCTCAGAGCACTGAGTGGGGGGGTGGGGGAGGGTTCATTCAAAATAAGAGAAGAGTCCACTAGAGACCAAAGGGAGTTCCCCCAGGGAGTCATAGTACACCTAGATTTTTTTTTATTATTTTTAGAAAATTGGAATGTCCAGATGCCTAAGAAATGTGGAAATATTTCCTGACATCATGGGAATGTTTCAGACCTGCTTGGTGAAGGATCTATTATACAATTCAGCAGAACCCCAAAACAAAGTTTCCTTGAAGTTGGTGATGCCAAGAAGTGCTTAAAGTTGGGGGAGTAGTCTCAATTTTGTGATTTAGATTTGGGGGTTATTTTTATTTAAAATTTTGGACTATAAATAATAGATCAGGGGGGCAACTAGGTGGCACAGTAGATAAAGCACTGGCCTTGGATTCAGGAAGACCTGAGTTCAAATCCAGCCTCAGACACTTGACACTAGCTGTGTGACCCTGGGCAAGTCACTTAACCCTCATTGCCCTGCAAATAAACAAATAAATAAATAAATAAATGAACAAACAAACAAATAAATAAATAAACAAATAAATAAACAAACAAACAAACAAACAAACAAATAAATAAATAAATAGATAGATAGATAGATAATAGAACAAAAATGAGTAAGAGAGAGTTGATGAACAGCATAAGTAAGGACACAGGGAAAGAATACCTAGGGTCAGCTAGGTGGCGCAGTGGATAGAGCACCAGCCCTGGAGTCAGGAGTACCTGAGTTCAAATCCCGCCTCAGACACTTAACACTTACTAGCTGTGTGACCCTGGGCAAGTCACTTAACCCCAATTGCCTCACTTAAAAAAAAAGGAAAGAATACCTAAATATCCTTGATGCATTCAAGTCACCTATTTAGTTGTCAATCAGTCAACAAACATTTAGTAAGTACCCACTAATGTAACAGGAATTTTGCTAAGTGCTAGATGAAGTACATATTTGAGTTCTAGAGTAATTGATGTAAGTGATTATCTGGGATATTTGAAAGATTGTGGAAAATATTGGAGATACCACAAGATTGGGGGTGAAATATTGTCCCAATTTTCAAAAAAAGAAATAGAACAAAGTCTATAAGGGATAGGCCAGTGAGCTTGAAGTTGATACCTGGGAAACTTCTAGAATAAATCATTAAAGATATGAACACATGGAAAAAAAGCGATGATTACTAGAAACCCGCATGGCTTCTTCACCAGCAAGTAATGGTTGCTTGCGGGCACCTAAGTGACACAGTGAACAGAGCACCAGGCCTAAAACCAAGAAGACCTGAGTTCAAATGTGGCCTCAGACACTTGCTAGCTATGTGAGCATAGGCACTTTACCCTCTTTGCCTCAGTTCTTCATCTATAAAATGATCTGGAGAAAGAAACCATTTAATTTATTTTTTGCTATGAAACCCCAAATGGAGTCACACAAAGTCAGACATAACTGAAGTGACAGGGTAGTTTAACCTTATTTTGATAGGAATATTAAACTAATAGATGCTGTGTATGTTGTGGATACAGTTTACCTAGATTCCTACTAAACTTATGATAAAGAATTTAATGGAGATAGAAATATATATGTTAGACAATAATATAATCAGATGGATCCCAAACTGGCTGGATGACTAGAATTAAAGGATAATTGTTCATGGTGCAATGCTGAGATGGCAGGGGGTTTCTGGTGGATGGAGTATCTCAGGGATTTGTGTTTGACCCCAGAATGCTATTTAGCATTTTATTAATGACCTGGGAAAAGGTATGAAATCTGCAAATGGCACTCAGCTGGGAAAGATAACTAACACAGTGGATGACAAACTTAGGATCCAAAAGCATGATAACAGGATGGAGCATCAAGATGAATACAATAAGATGAAATTCCAAAGGGATAAATGCAAAGTCCTACATGGGTACAAAAATATCAACTTCACAAGTAAAATAAGGGGGAGGTATGGATAAAAACTGGTTGTTCTGAGAAAAGATATGCAGCTTTTAGAAAACTGCAAGATCAATATGAGTCAGAGGTGTGGCATGGTACCCCCAAAAGCCAATATGATCTTTCAGGGATAAGAGTCCAAATATGTATGCACCATTCTAAAAAAAATGCACACAAGACACCATTGTAAGTTTAATCTGCATCATTAAGACTCTCTTCATCATTTTTAAAGTCTAGAAATAAGCAAAGCAATAAATTAAGCCCTGATTCATAGCATTTGCCAAATTCAGAGGTGTAAATGCTCACAGTGAAAATTTAGCAATAGACTCTTGAAAGTCAGTTAAAGCAGACTTCAGCTCACTCCTGTGAAAGTCACACTGCTTTGCCTTCATCAGACCTCATCAGGACTGTTTTGTCAGTTCTGGGCACCAAAGTTTATGAAGAAATTGATAAGATAGGTTGGTTATTGAGTGAAAGGTAATAAAGATGGTGAAGGACCTTGAACCCATGACATGAGATAGGTCAAAGGATGGGCAAATTTAGCATGAAGAAGAAAAGACTTGGGGTAGTGAGTGGGGACATGAGAAAGGTTTTGAAGAATTTGAAGGGCTATCAAGGGATTAGGCTTGGTGATTTTTCCTAAATGTACAGAGCCAGGATCTTAAATGAAAGTTAAGAAGAGGCAAATTTAGGATTGATAGAAGGAAAAACTCCCTAATAATTCTGATTGTCTGAATAGAGAATACTCTGTCCTCAGATGAATCAGTCTTCTTTCCTTGGAGGTCTTCATAGAGAAGCGGGACAATGACTTGTTCAGAATGTTATGATGGGGCTTCCTTTTGTGGATGGCTCATACTACTAGCTGCTTTAGTCCTTTCCAGCTCACAAACTCTTTGATTTTATGAACATAGCCCTTCCCCTAAAGATTCTCCAGCAATCATCCTTCATACTACATCTTTAGAAATCACACTCAATCAGCTGCTTTTAGTACAAGGTGCAAATTGTATACAAGATGGAAAACTATATATAGTGAATGTAGTTACCAAGACCAGTTTTGTCCAGCTTAGGAGATAAGTATACCATAGGAATTCCATTAGTTCTGAATTTTTTTTCCATCTAGTTCCCTTCATTTCCAACCTGTTCTCTTCTTTAACATAACTAAAAGTGTGTGTGTGTGTGTGTGTGTGTGTGTGTGTGTATGGAAGGGGAGGTTAACTTGTCTCATTCATGTTTCCCTTTTTTGTTCAGTATTGATCACATATCTTCCCTGTGTTCTATTTCAAGTCCCATTCTGGGAGCCTCCTTTGTCTCCTACATGTCTACCCCATATATCAGCCTGTTTCACATTTTGGGAAGAATCATTGCCCCTAAGTAGATTACATATCTATTACCTCTTCAGCAATCCAGAGGGCATTGCTATTCTACTCTTTAAGGACATATCTGAGGACTCTACACTCTTACTAGATACAACAGTCCATTAGAAATCAGTGGGATAAAGAATCAGATGTTGGAAAAATAGGATTGTTATTAAATGATCTTTTTTGGTTCAGTTAACTAAAAGGAGAGGAGTTTCTTGCCCAGACCTCAGCACAGGGCATCTTTTACATCCTCATTCTTTAAACTACATATAACAGGGTTCAGAAGTGGAGTGATGGCAATGCAGGAGGGGAGTCTAGGTGGAGCAGTGGATAGAGCACTGGCCCTGGTTTCAGGAGGACTTGAGTTCAAATCCAGCTTCAGATACTTGACAATAACTGTGTGACCTTGGGCAAGTCACTTAACCTCCATTGCCCCACAAAAAGAAAAACAAAACAAAACAAAAAACCAAAAAAAAGACAGTGTAGGTCACTGAAATAAGTCTGTCTTGCTCAAGAGAGTTCTGGAAATTGGGTTTGAGGTAGATGATGGAAGTGCAGCCATAGTGGATGCTGACTACAGTATGGTGGGAGGCACATATAGCAAAGACCTTCCTGCCCTCAGCGGAGGCAATCTTGAAAATAGAAGAGATGATGAAGACATCAAAGATGAATACCAAGCCCATGGACAACACAATGACATATACTCTGATCACAAAATAGTGATCTCATAGATGGTGGTGTCAACATGGGCAAGCTTCAAAAGGGGCAAGTTACATCACAGAAAAAGTGGGAGATAATGCTGGCCTCACAGAAAGGGAGGTCAAACACACATATCACCAGGAGCATGGCCATACTCAGGCCAATTACCAATGACCTGCATTCCATCTGAATACACTCTCTCTTCCCCATGATGACTGAGGACTAGAGAGGGTCACAGTTGACCTCATAGAAATCATAGCCCATTGGAGTAAGCAAGAAGCAATTGTTGATAGCAAACAAAAGATAGACAAAGATCTGTGTGCCACATTCTGGGAGAGCGACAGATTTGTGTGGGCTCAAGAGGCCACATTCCAGAGAATGATGGACAAGCTGTAGCATGTCTCAGATATGGACAAGACACTCAGGAAGAAATACATAGTGATGGTAATAGTCAAGGCAGATAGATGACGATCACAATGATGCAATTGCTGGCCAGTCAGCAAGTACAGAAGGAGGAAGATCATGAAGAGGAGGAGGAAGTGCTTCCACCTGAAGATAGAAAATACCTCAAAAGCAAACTCACAGATATAAAATTCAGCTTTGGCATTGAGAAAAGCCTTTAACTCTGAAAGCAAAAAGAGGAGAAGGATTCAGACAGGGTGAAGACATAGGCATGAAAGAGAAAATGTAAGGGAATTAAAATGCATGTTGGAATGGGAAGGCATAAGAACTAGAGATGAAACAAGAGTATAATAACAGGGGATTTGACCCAAGGAAGGCATATTTTCTCCTCAGTAGAAAATTCAAAGGGCTAATGACAAACTATTGGTTTCTCAGGAATAAGGAGGGGATAGTCTGAGGATGGTGTACTTGGGGTGAGGAATGAGTCTGTTACAAGCAGGTGAAAGGAAAGAGATAAATAAGTTACATCCAGGGCAGTGACTTGCTTATTACAAAGCAGTAGATTATCTGGGGGAGCAATTTAATTGTCTTCTAGGATTCCTCAGGCAAAGGGCAAGGCTAATAAAACCTGTTCTTTCTCAGGCTGTAGGTGGGGAGAGAGGTTCAGTCTTGAATCAGAAAGTTAACCCTGTTAGATGGGGGATATCTTTACAGGAGATTCTTTGCAGTAAGTTAACCAGCCAGGAGAGAGGGGGACATCCCAGGATCCAGGATTACACTGTATCCCTTGTCTTTGCTTGCCTGGGGGAATAGAGGATTTGCCTGAGGAGGAAGGAAGGAGACCAAGGAGGCAGCATTTAAACTGTAGCTTTCTGAATCCTCTTTGCCTCCCAATACCAGGGATTTTTCTTTCTCCTGAAGTTTGTCTTCTCTGGCTTCTCAAATTTTCTTTAGCCCTGAAGTCCAGAGGTTTGGGCAAGACAATCAGACAACCTGGAGAGGACGAAATACAGAAGAAAATAATGACTCCTTATATATTATGAATATAGTCCAGTTCTGGCATTTTGTAAATCTGTAAGATTTGGGCTCCATGTGACTCCAACCTAGCTCAATCTCAGTTTCAATAAGAGATAAATGAGCATTATCTTTCAAGACAAATTCCCACAATTCCAGGCAATGTGTCTATATTTAGGTGATATCTTGGTCATGTGGGTTCCCACACCCAAGAGGAAGGGAGTTGATTTGGGTGCCAAAAGGAAAACTGGAAGTGCCAAGGAGTCTCCTCTCTCCTCATATGCTTTTTCTAAGCTATGAGACCCATACTGACATATATATATAGTGACCTACAGGTCACTGCTTTTCATGGACAAGTGCTTCTATGGCTTCCATGAAAGGTGGCAGCATGGTATAGTGACTATACTTAGAGTCAGAAGATCTGGAGTAGAGTCTTTACTGTAATATTGACTGACTGTGAGACTATGAATTTAACCCCTCTGTACTTCACACTATCTGTAAAATTAAAATAATAATATTTGTATTACTTAATATTTAGTCCACAGGATTAAAAGTAGAAATATAAGCTTCCATTAGCATAGTAATTTGAATCATCATATGATTTTTTAAAATTTTTAATTAAAAAAATTTTTTTTGTGGGGCAATTATAGTTAAGTGACTTGTCCAGGGTCACACACCTAGTAAGTGTCAAGTGTCTGAGACCGGATTTGAACTCAGGTCCTCCTGAATCCAGGACCCATGCTTTATCCACTGCGCCACCTAGGTGCCCCCATCATTTGATTTTATATGAAAGTAAGAGATGTTAACTCTAGACTATGCTCATGTTTCTCTGAACCTATTCCAGTCCCATTGTCTTTACTGGAGGGTAGTGACTGGCACTGCACCCAGGTGTACTGGGTATACTTTAACCAGAGTTGTGAACAAGGGAAAGATAGCATTTTTACTTTGGCTTCCAATACCCTTCCTCAACATTTCACAGATATTCTTGGCCACAGTAGTATTTGAGGCTTATGTCTTTAAGAAACAGCTACCAATAACTCCTAGATCCTTTTCCTAAGCTATTGATGACAGCTTTGAGCTCATTAGCTTATAACTGAAGTTTGGGTTATTTTCCTTTCTGCTTCTTCATTGAGTACCTCATATACTTTTGGATCTTTTCATAGGCCTAGGAAATTTTTTCCTGAGAACTCTCTATGGCTTCCTTTCCTCATGCTTACATAATATTGCTTCTTCATATGAAATACTATCCTGATTCCAACCCTCTAACTACTAATTCTTTCATAGAATTCCTAACATTCCTTCAAGACTGAGTTACAACATGTTGAAAAGCATCTTGACATTGGGGAAAGTTATGAATTTGGAGTGAGGAGAGCCTCAGATTGGAAATCCTCCCTGCAAAACTTGCTAACAGTGTGAAGTATAGAAATAATTTATTCTCCCTGAGACTCAGTTTCCTCATCTATAAAATAATAACCTTATTATCCACCTCACAGAACTACCATGAGGATCAAATGAGGTAAAGCATATAAGGAATATTGACTGGACCTATGATTTGTTTGAGATAGGGGAATCCAGGATGAGGAAACTGTCTTTGTGAATGCAGTTTAATACCTTCTTTGAAACCTATAGTTTTAGGTAGCTGCCTAGAGAACTGTCAGAAGACATGATTTGTCCATGGTCACACAGCCAGTATGCCTCAGAGGCAGATCTTGAACTCAGATTTTCCTAGCTCTAACATTGGCTCTCTATCCATTATGCCATGCTGAATCTCAAGGTATTAAAAATATAAAAAAAAACCCACTAACTCTTGCTGGTATATGCCAGGTCCCCATTGAAGCCTTCCTTGGTTGTGTTGCTTTTTTTTGCCACTGATTTTACATTGTCTTTTAATTCAATGATTGTATAGTTTATGGATTCTACCCTTTACCAGGCATAGAAGTGAAGCTCTATCATTTGTATCTATTTCCTCAGGGTTTCCACCTTAGAGACTGACATCACATTGGTGATTTGCCTACAGTATGCTTTGTGGCTATAATAAAAAATCATACCGTATGATCTCTACTTCCACAATCCTGCTCTTTTGTCCCTTCAAAATTTTTGAATGATATATGTCTGTTGAATTAAGTGGACCTGACTTAGCCCTTATGATTTATTTATAATAATTTGTCAATTAAGTTTAAAACATCATTATCGGAGCAACTAGGTGGGGCAATGGATAAAGCACTGGCCGTGGATTCAGGAGAACTTGAGTTCAAATCCCGCCTCAGACACTTGACACTTACTAGCTGTGTGACCTTGGGCAAGTCACTTAACCCTCATTGCCCCACCAAAAAACAAACAAAAAATCATTATCATCATAACTGCTGAAATTTATATAAATGCTTAACAGCACATTACTTTTTTTGCTCTAAAGTTTTCAATATCTCCTCATTCCAAATATATGAATTCCTTGAACTAAGATTGAATATACTACACAGTCTAGTTTCCACCTTATTCCAAACTAGTCTGCTTCACAAATTCATTGTTCCAAAGGAATCAGAAAACTGAACTTGGGACTCTACCTCCCACCTCCATATATTCACACAAGTTGTTCTATATTCCTGGATTGCACTCCCTCTTCATCTCTACCTTTTCCTGCATGGCTCTCCTCAGGTATTGCCTCCTCTGTGACCCATAACTCTTTCCCCTACCCAATTGTTAAGATTTGATCTCTTCTCAGAATTCCTTGTAGTATGCTTATTTGGATGTGTCATATCCCTACCCTTCCCTTCCCCTCCCCAAGGTGTGTTCTTTCAACTGGTTCTATTTCTTCTTTGTCTTTGTATTCCGACTGCTTTGCACATAAAAGATGCATAATAAGTACTAAAACAAATTTCCTTCTTCTCCATATATCATTTCATCTGATCTTCATAACAGTGCTATGAAATATTTAAATATTATTAGAGAAGGATCAGTTGCATCAATTGACATGGTATGCTCTTTTCATGTGCCAAAGAAAATGAATTGGATGAACATTTTTATTTCAGAGTAAAATTATAACATTTATATAACATTTAAATAAAAACATTTTATGCCAATGGATGTACCCAGTCCTTCCATTGTTAACCTCAGATGATGACACAAGACTCAGAAAGCATAGCGATTTGATGAAGGTCAGTAGTTTAGTAAATGGTAAAGCTAGGACTCAAAGCCAGTTCTCACTCTACATTCAGTGCTTCTTCTATTCTACTGCTGCTGTTCCTTAGGTATATTGTTTAACCTAATAGTGTGACCATTGCGCTACTTCAACATCACTTATTTCTTTGAGCAGGGATGTAGTTCAGCCAAGATGCAGGGAAGGAAGACTGCAAAAGAGGTTGATTAGAGGGGATGGAGATTGTTGAATTTCTTCCCCTTCTGCTATCACTCTGCTGACTTTGGCATTGGTAAAGAAATAACTGTACAATCCAACACAGACTCGATCTATTCCACCCCACCCCCTGACTGACTAAGATTGAGAGGAAAATCACACCAGTTCACCCCAGCTCTTCACCCCTCCCTCTCCCCTGCCCTCTGGAGAACAATTCTTTAAGTCTTTACACTTGGACATAAACCTTTCTCTTCTGGTCTGGGACTACAGAGTCCCTCTTTTTGAAGTCTCATTGCCTATCCCTAAGGAGCTTGCATCAAGATCCAACCTGCTCGACACCAAAACCCCTTGTTACAGTTGCCCCCCATATACCAGATTATGTGAGTTAATTCTCTGGCAACCTGGGGTTAGTTCTGATGTCAAGCTGGACTCCTGAGGTGGGAAGCTGATTTTTCTGTAGTCCTACCAAAGGTTATGAACTGCTGATTATCTATACTCTGGGCCTCAAAAACTGAACAGGGAGAGGACTTTAGATAGCAAAAATGAGTTAAACATAAAAGTCATCTCTCTCCTATCTGGCACACAAATGTCCAAATGTTAGTCCATCGATCTAAAATTATTCATGAAGTGCTTTCTATGTGCCATTTAGAAAAGCCTTAAGATCAGTATTCAATTTATTTTCCATCTTCTGTCCTCCAGATAGAATAAGCATACATTCCCCTCAATCTTAATTTTTCACATACTCCCAGACCTCTCTTAGCATAAATTGCAGCATAGCTTTCCACTCCAATACATAAGGAATTGAAAAAACATATAAGAGCAACACATAGCTCTACCTCAGTAAATAGCTGAAGAGAATAAACATGTATTTTATACATTAGGAAACACAGATATAAATAACAAATTATCATCTTGGGAAAATTCTCAGCATCATTTGGATCTTGGAAAGAACACAATCCAGTATCTGAAAGGCTGAGTTTGAAAGCCAGTTTTCTCATTAATAAATCAAATTTAATTAGAAAACTTGGAGTCAGGAAAATCTGAGTTCATATCCTGCCCTAGTCACTTATTAGCTGCATGAGCCTAAGCATATCAGTCAGTCAGTGAGTCTACAAGCATTTATTACATTTTTACTCAGAGTCACACAACTAGTAAATGTCTGAGGTCAGATTTGAAGTCACAAAGGTGAGTCTTTCTGACTCCAGGCCTGGCACTCTATACACTGTACCAGCTAGCCATCCCTAGATACATACAAGATATTTACAGAATAGATAAAGGTGGGGGTGGCTAGGTGGCACAGTGGAAAAGCACCAGCCCTGGATTCAGGAGTACCTAGGTTCAAATCCAGCCTCAGACACTTGACACTTACTAGCTGTGTGACCCTGGGCAAGTCACTTAACCCCCATTGCCCCACAAAAAAACCCAAAAAACAGAATAGATAAAGGTAATCTGAAAGGGGAAGGCATTGGCAATTGATGGAGAGTGAGAAAGGCCTTCCAGAGAAGGTAAGATTTTAGCTGAATCCATAAAGAAGCCAGAGTAAGTAGGTGGCAGAGGTGAGGGAGCATTCTGAGTGGAATACATAGGCATGGGGGACAGCCAGTACTGGGGCAAAGAAACTGGAAACGGTGGGTATAACATTTGAGGGACTGCAGGTAAGATAGTATCACTAGATTGTAGAGTGAATTCAGGAGAGTAAAGTATAAAAATATCAGATAGGTACGAGGGTGTCAGGTTGTGAAGGGCTTCAAATACCAAACAGAGGTTTTGATAATTGATCCTGGTGGAAAAATGAGCCAATGGAGCTCACTGAGTAATAGAGTAACATAGCAAGACATCGGTTATAGAAATATCATCTTAGCAACCAAATGGAGGGTGGATTGGAGGAAGGAAAAGCTTGATGGATCAAGACCATTTAGAAGGTTATTATTGCACTAATGCAGGTGAGAGGTCAAGAGGGCCTCAACAAGGATTGTGGTTGAAGGTATGGAAGAAGGAAACATATTTGTGATATATTTGAAGAAAGAAACAATGTGATTGAGCAACAAATTGACTATATACTGTAATTCAGAGTGAGGAATCAAGAAAAAAACACTGAGGTTGTCAGCCTGGGGATCTGGAAGGACAGTGATGCCCTTGAAAGTACTAGGGAGACAATCACTCCAAAAAACATCCAAATAATGCCACAGGAAAATGCCCGGAGCAGCAAAACTCAAAGAAGAATGTGCTGAAATCATCTTCTAACAAAGAATGGCTTAGAAGGTCAGAAGGAGGGAGTTGCTGTTCTGATACAGGAGTCGAGCCCAACCCCACAGTCACCCTGATACAGATCCAGTCCCAGGAAGACCTCACCAGAAAAACACACCCCCAGAGCCTCTGAATCAGCTGAATTGCCAGTGTTGTCTGGAACTAAGCTCACAGTCTGGTGAGTGGGCTGAGCCCTGGACAGGGGGGAGACTACAAGGGTCTGTAATGATTGGAATGATGCCACCTACTGGAGACTTACTATAGGAAAATTCTGCCATGAAGTGAAGGTCTTTGAGGGCAAGACCAGGAGTCTTTTCTTTGACGTCAGGAAGTGATGTTTGCTGGTGGGAGGAGGAAGGGGGAGCCGGGCACTCTGCCCCTTCCTCTTTTCCTGGGGACTCTGGTGGAGAGCGGACCTAGAAATGTGCTCTCCCTTTAATAGATAGATGAATTTAGGCCTTTCTCTCTCTCTTTACCAAATTCTTATTCTCCTTAATAAATGCTTAAAAGTCTAACTCTTGCTAAAGCTTATAATTTATTGGCAACCACTCATTATATATTTTAGACAGTTTAGCTAGAATTTTAGCCTTAATAGATGGCTGACCACGAAGAGGAAAGCTGAACCTCACTCTTCTGATCTTCTGGTTGGGTAAGAAATTTCCCCTACCCTGTCCATTTAAATCCGAAGTACTGCTGAATTGCCAGGTGTTTTCCCTTTAAATTTTTTCAAATGGACCTTTTAAACTCCCTAATTACCCTATTTTTGAGTTTAGTCTGTTTAACCAGACAAATGGGAGATAAGATCATGTTAATGCTTTGTTTTTGTGGATTTTATATTTATATTTTTATTTTTGTTAGAAGAGCCAGCAAGGTGCTTCCACAAGGAAATATCTCCCCCTCTCCCAACCATACTTTTTCAGAGAAACCTGAGGAGATTCCTGCAGCTTTTCCAAGTTCTAATTTTGCATGCCTGGAGGCAACGACCCACCCTCTAGAAGTTTGAAATTGCTGCATAATTACATATTATATTCTGAGTCAAGATATATTCACATTTTTTGTAATCATTTATTATCCTCAATTTTTAAATCCATATGAGATTTGGATTATGGGAATTTATCATTTAAGACATTAATTGCCTTTATTCTGAGTTATCAGATGCCCGTTGGCCAAGATGCCATCCAGTCACAAGAGGAATACATGCAAGAGCAGACACTGAACTGTCACATGAGGGGAGACATGCATGAAGTCAAGGTATGGCCAAGGGAATGGCTTTTGACAAATGTTGAGGTTGTATTCTCTTGGTTTAATATTTTATTTTATTTTTCCCCACAATACAGGTGGGCGAGTGGTACAGGCTCGTTGGAGCTAACAACCACAACACACAAAACTGGTTGATTAGCAATTTGGTCTGGGGTCATCTAAGGACCAGGGAACAGGCCAGGTGAGTGAAGAACCTGATTCTCCTTAAATCATACCACCTGGGACTTCTTAAGCTTGGGATACTGCAGCCTGGAAACAGTGCCCTACTTTAACACAGATGGCTGGAAGTTTTGATCCCACCCATCTCATTCTTCACCTGGCTTCTATGCCCCCTCCTATATGCCTGATGCCATGGACATCTCAATCCCATGCATCTGATTAAGTCTGACTCAGTTTCCTCCAATATGTTCAGTGGCATGGACATATATTCCATCCACCTATTTTAAGCCTGGCATACTACATGGGCAGTATATATTGCTCAAGTATGGGAATGCTCATATCCCATCATTTCTCTGTTCTTTTATGGTAACCCCCATAATTACCTCAGGTGTCATGATAAATACAGTGTTGAATTTGGCCTTGACACCTGTTACCAATTATATTAGATTTTTTAATTTCTCATAATGGCGTGAGGATAATTAGGCAGATGATGCAAAAAGTGATGAAACAAAGATAAAAATTATTTTTAAAAATTAATATCACAGCAATTGTCTTCTCAATTTACCCTCCATAAGGGAGGACTATAGTAATATTAATTTTAAAGAATGTTTCCATTTTTGTTTTATTACATGTTTCATGTGCAACAACTAAGATTCTGAATTCACTTAGACATGTTTTTGAGAACTTTAATTGTTTGATTTGATTATTGACAAAGCTATTTTAAAGTTGTGTTAAGCTCAATTTTGTAGGAAATTTTCCTGGCTGATTACCAGCATCTACACATCAACCCCTCAAAAGACTGCCATTCCATGACTACACCTAGAGGACATCTGAGAAAAGTCTTTCAGAGACTTTAAATGAACAGTTTTGTTTTGTTGTTGTTGTTGTTGTTTTTCTCTTTTCTCTTTCTGTTATAATATACACCATCTGTAACATGTACTCTCTGAAGAGGCCCTCCCTTTGCAAGACTAATGTCAAATCACCAGTTCATGAGGACAAAAAATTGCCCCTCTGGACAAAACTTTCCTCTCTTCCTTTTCTATATTATTATTAACATATTGTTAGTTAGCATAGGTTATTATATTCTGTTATTTTTGACGGTTTCATCAAGGAAACACCCCGTTTCTTAAGGAAACAAAGGGGGTACTGTAATGATTGGAATGACAACACCTACTGGAGACTTACTATAGGAAAGTTCTGCCATGAAGTGAAGGTCTTTGAGGGCAAGACCAGGAGTCTTTTCTTTGGCGTCAGGAAGTGACGTTTGCTGGTGGGAGGATGAAGGGGGAGCCGGGCGCTCTGCCTCTTCCTCTTTTCCTGGGGACTCTAGCAGAGAGCAGAGCTAGAAATGTGCTCTCCCTATAATACATAGATGAATCTAGGCCTTTCTCTCTCTCTTTTCCAAATTCTTATTCTCCTTAATAAATGCTTAAAAGTCTAACTCTTGCTAAAGATTATAATTTATTGGCAACCACTCATTAGATATTTTAGACAGTTTCACTAGAATTTTAGCTTTAACAGGTCTATGCTGGTTCTAAGGCAGAACTTGGATTTTACACCCTTGCTGAGAACCAGGAGGTAGGCTCGAGTAGCAGTGGCCCAGGTGGGGGAGGATTACAGGCTCGTTGGAGCTAACAACCACAATACACAAATCTGGCTGATTAGCAATTTGGTCTGGGGTCATCTAAGGACCAAGGAACAGGCCAGGTGAGTGAAGAACCTGATTCTCCTTAAATCATACCACCTGGGACTTAAGCTTGGGATACTGCAGCCTAGAAACAGTGCCCTACTTTAAGGAGCTAAAAGTCTAGTAAAAGAAAGGCAAGATGAGCAGATAGAGAAAGGTGAGGACCATAGAAAGTTTCTTCAGTAACAAGGAAGACCAAAGGGCACCCTCAGAGGAAAATGTCAACATCAGGGCCCCTATATCTAAAGTTTCCAAGAAAAATATGAATTGCTCTCAGGCCATAGAGGTGCTCAAAAAGGACTTTGAAGATAAAGTTAGAGAGGTAGAGGAAAAAATGGAAAGAGAAATGAGGGTGATGCAGCAAAGACATGAGAAAATAGTCAACAGCTTGAAAAGTCAAATTGGTCAAATGGAAAAGGAGTACAAAAGCTCTCTGATGAAAATAATTGCCTAAGAATTAGGATTGAACAAATGGAAGCCAGTGACTTTATGAGAAACCAAGACATAATAAACCAAATCCAAATGAATAAAAAAATAGAGGGCAATGTGAAATATCTTCTGGGGAAAACTGCTGACCTGGAAAATAGGTCCAGGAGAGATCATTTGAAAATTATTGGTCTACGAGAAAACCATGATCAAGGAAAGAGCTTAGACACCATCTTCCAAGATATTCTCAGGGAAAATTGCCCTGAAATTCTAGAAGAAGCTAAGATAGAAATTGAAAGAATCCACTGATCACTTCCAGAAAGAGATCCCAAAAGGAAAACTCCTAGGAATGCTATAGCCAAATTCCAGAGCTCTCAGGTCAAGGAGAAAATATTGCAAGCTGCCCAAAAGAAAGAATTCAAGTACTGTGGAGCCCCAGTCAGGATAGCACAAGATCTAGCAGCTTCTACATTAAAGGACCAGAGGGCATGGAATATGATATTCCAAAGGGCAAAGGAAATGGGATTACAACCAAGAATCACCTACCCAGCAAAACTCAGCATTATCTTTCAGCAGAAAAAATGGGACTTTAATGAAAAAGAAGACTTTCAGATATTTGTGATGAAAAGACCTGAACTGAATGACAAATTTGACTTTCAAATACAGGACCCTAGGGAACGATAAAAAATTGCAGCTGGGGGACATAACTGGGGTCGTACAGTGGGTGATTGTCTTGTGTCTGAGGCCAGGTTTTGGCTGGGATCCCGCTGGGTCCAGGGGTGATGCTTTGTCCACTGTGTCACTTAGCTAGGTGATGACATCTTTAGGGTTAAATTGAGGGGTGAAGGGAATTCACTGGGGGAGGGGGAAGGGCAGAAGTGAAATCCTACATGAAAGTAACAGGAAAAAGCTTATGGAGTAGGGGAAGAGATAGGAGAGGAGCAGGGCAGTAAATGAATTTTACACTCATCATAAAGTGCTCAAAGACCTTAAACTCATCAGAGCTGCCTCAAGGAGGGACTCACAGACACACTCAACTGGGTGGAGTAATCTATTTAATCTAGGCAGCAAATGAGCCTAACACTCATCAGAATTGGCTCAAAGACCTTAATCTCATCAGAATTGGCTCAAGGAGGGAATAATGTACACACTCAGTTGGGTGAAGTAATCTCTCTAACCCTGCAGGAAAATAGGAGGGGAAGGGGATAAAGAGAGAGGGGCAAAAGAAGGAAGGGCAGAGTGGGGGAGGGGACAGACAGAAGCAAATCCCTTTTGAAGAGTGATAGGATGAAAGAATATGGATAATAGGATAAATATCATGGGGAAGGGAATAGGATGGCAGGGAAACAGTTAAGAATAGTAATCTTGAAAATGAGAAAAGGGGCAAAAATTGTACAAAAAATATTTATAGCAACTCTTGGTGGAGGCTAAGAATTGAGAATCAAGGGAATGTCCATCAATTGAGGAATGATGGAAAAAGCTGTGATATATGATTGTAGTGGAATGGTCTTGTGCTACAATGAATGACAAACAGGATGATCCCCTATAAACCTAGAAAGACTAATGAATATTGATGTATAGTGAAGTGAGCAGACCTAGGAGGACATTGTGTGTAGTGACAGCAGTATTGTTCAATGAGCAATTGTGAATGACTTAGCTACTCTCAGCAGTGCAATGATCCAAGACAATCCCAAGGAACTAATGAGTAAGCTTACTATGCACCCCTATAGAAAGAACTGATAAAAAGAACACTTGTGGATTGTACATATATAACCTGATTGCAATCTTGTGGAGGGGGGAGGAAAGGGAGGGAGGGAGAAAAATTTGGAATTCTAAATCTTATGAAAATGAATGTTGAAAACTACCCTTACATGTAACTGGAAAATAAAATAAATGCTTGTTGCTGAAAAAAAATTTAAATTAAAAAAAAAGAAAGTACTTGGGAAGTTGGAAGACAGAGGGGGTTGTGAGAGTGAAGATGAGGAGTCCTGTTTTGGATATGTTGAGTTTAAGTTGCCTAAAGGACATTCAATTTGAGATGTGCCTGAGGATATGTGTGACTATGGTTCAGCAGAGAAACTAGGGCTGGATAAATAGATCTGGGAATTATCTGCACTGAGGTGGATACATGGGAATTGATGAGATCACTAGTTCAGATAGTATAGAGGAAAAAGAGAAGAGGACCCAAGACAGAGCTTTGGGTAACAACTACAATTAGTGGGCATGACATAGATGAAAAACCAGCAAAGAAGACTGAGGAGTGGTTGGGTAGATAGGAAGAGAATCAGGAGAGAAAGATGTCATGAAAATGCAAAGAAGAAAGAGAATGGAGATGATTGATAGTATCAGATTCTGCAGAGAGGTAAAGGAGGATTGAGGTTTAGATAATCTCCTCACTATCTGACTGCTCCTTCTCATTCTCTTTTTCTGGATTTTCATTCAGATCATGCCCATTTACCATGGCTTGCCCCCAAGCTTTTGTCCTGGGCTCTTTTCCCTTTTCTTTCTAAACTATTCCCTCTGTAATCTCATCAGTTCCCACAGATTCAATTATCTTCTTCATGCTGCTGATCTCAGATCTACTTTTCCATGTCTTAGCTCTCTGATAACCTCTAATCTTGCATCTCCAATTGCCTACTGTACATCATAAACTGCATATACTATCAATATCTTAAATTTAAAATGTTCAAAACCAAATTTATTATCCTTTCCTGAAAACCCTTGCTGCTTCCCAACTTCCATATTACTGTTGAGGGCAACACCACCCTCTCAATTAATTACTTGGGCTTGAAATTTATGTGTCATTCTTAAGTCCTCACTTTCTCCCTCACCCTCCATTTCTAATATATTGCTAAGTCCTAGAGATTCTATCTTCATAACCTCTCTCATAAGCTTCCCCTTCTCTCCTCTGCCACTGATACTATTTTGATTGAGGTCTTCATCATCTCATGCCTGGACTATTGTAAGTGCCTTCTGGTTGTTCTCTCTGCCTCATATCTTTCCACACTCCAGGCTATCCTTCAACAAGTTATCAAAATGAACTTCTTAAAGCCTAGATGAGATCATGTCACTTTCCTTATTCAATAAATTCCAGTGGTTGTTAATACCTCCAAGATCAAATATAAAATCTTCTATTTGTTTTATAAAGTTTTTTACAACCTTGCCCCTTCCAGTCCTAATGCCTCCACATATACTCTGTTTGTTTTGGGTTTTTTGGTGAGGCAATTGGGGTTAAGTGACTTGCCTAGGGTCACACAGCTAGTTAAGTGTTAAGTATCTGAGGCCAGATTTGAACTCAGGTCCTCCTGAATCCAGGGCCAGTGCTTTATACACTGTGCCACCTAGCTGCCCCCCACATATACTCTGTAACCTAGTCATATTGGATTTCTTTCTGTTCCTTAAAAAAGGTCCCCAATCCTGAGCATTTTTACTGATAGTTTCCCTTGCTTAGATACTTCTACTTCTTTGTCTTTGTCTCCTACATTCTCTGGCTTCCTTCAAGACTCAGCTAAAATCCTACCTTCTAAATCAAAGCTATCTATAGTCATATGAAAAAAGGCTCTAAATCACTATTGGTCAGAGAAATACAAATTAAAAAAACTCTGAGGTATCACTTCACACCTATCTCTCTGATTTGCCTCTCTGGCAAATATAACAAAAAAGGAAAATATTGGATGTTGGAGGGGTTGTGGGAAAACTAGGATGCTAATCCACTGTTGGTGGAGTTGTCGATGGATTCAACCATTCTGTAGAGCAGTTTGGAACTATGCTCAAAGGGCTACAAAACTGTGCATACCCTTTGAGCCAGCAATACCACTGCTAGGTTTATATCCCAAAGACATCCCCAAAAAGAGAAAAAAGATCTATTTGTACAAAAAAATTTATAACAGCTCCTTTTCGGATGGCTAAGAATTAGAAATCAAATGAATGGCTAAATGTGGTATATGATTGTGATGTAATACTGAGAAATAAGAAATGACAAACAGGACAATTTCAGAAAGGCCTGGAAAGATTTATATGGACTGATATATAGTGAAGTGAGCAGAACCAGGAGAACCTTGTGTACAGTGACAGCAATATTGTTCGATGAAGAGCTATGAATAACCTTACTCTCAGCAATACAGTGACCCAAGACAATCCCACAGGACTAATGATAAAGAATATTATTCACCTTCAAAGAAAGAACTGATCTTGATTGGACACAGACTGAAGCATGCTATTTTTCTCTTTTGTTTTTTCTTTTATTCAAGTTTTCTTATACAAAATGACTAGTATTTTAGTATTTTACATAATTGCCAATTGCCCATTTATCACCTATATCTGTTTACTGCCTCAGGGAGAGGGTCAGGGAGAGAGGGAAGGACGGATAGAATTTTGGGAGTTAAAACGTTAAATAAAAATGTTTATTATTAAAAGAAATAATAAAATCCTACCTTCTAAAAGAAACATTATCCAATCAATCCCCCTTAATGATGTCTTCCTTCTATTGATTACCTTCAATTTATCTGATATATGTCTTGTTTTGTACATGCTTGCTTTTTTTTTTTTTTTTTTGCAGGGCAATGAGGGTTAAGTGACTTGCCCAGGGTCACACAGCTAGTGTTAAGTATCTGAGGCTGGATTTGAACTCAGGTCCTCCTGAATCCAAGGCCAGTGCTTTATCTGCTGTGCCACATAGCTGCCCCTATACATACTTTTTAAATATGTTGTCTCTTCCACTATATATGTGAGCTCCTTGAAAGCAGGGACTGTTTTTTTTTTTCTTTAAATTTTCTTTGTATTCCCAGAGTTTAAACACAGTGCCTGAATTGTAGGGAGTGCTTAAAAAATTATTTTTATTTTGTGAAATTTAATTTATAAAATAAAACAAGCATTTCCATAACACAGTGGAAAATATCATTGCACATGAAACTACAAATCTATTATGTACAACTCGTTATTCCTTTAAACATATAATAGTTATTATGCAATTTCCCCCCCCAGCTACCATTTGACATTAATAGGTATTTATGTAAAATCATTCTATACATATTTCTATTTATGAGTTCTTTCTCTGGATGTAGATAGTATCTTCCTTCATATGTCTTTTGTAGTTAATTTGGATATTTATAATAGTCAAAATTACTTAATTGCTTAAAGTTGTTCTTAAAACAATAGTGCTATTACTATATACAATGTTCTCTTTGTTCTGCTCATTTTATTCTTTATTATTTCATGCAGGTATATTTATTATTTTTTTTCTAAAATTAGGAAACTCATCATTTCTTATAGCACAGTAGTATCCCATCACAATCATACACCATAATTCATACAGCCATTACCAAATTGATGCACATTCCTGCAATTTCCAGTTCTTTACTCCTATAACTATTTTAGAACATAGAGGTTATTTTAATTTTTCACTAATCATCTTTGGTAATAGACTTAGTAGTGGTATTGCTGGGCCAAAGAGTATAGGCAATTTAATAACTTTTTGTGTATAACTCTAGATTGCTCTCCAAAATGGTTGGATCAGTTCATAACTCCACCAGTAATGAATTAGTGTCCAAATTTTTCTCATTATATTTCTTTTTATATCTAGGTCATGTATCCATTTTGGCCTTTTTTTTTAAAAAATAATTAATTCTTTTTGACTTGAATTGAAAATGCCAATAATAGTTAGCATGCTTTCAGATTTGTAAATCAGTTTACATACATTATCTTATTTGATTCTCATAATAACCTTGTAATGAAGGTGCTTATTTTTATCACCATTTTACGGAAGAGAAAACAGGCAAACTGAGATTAAGTGACTTGCTCAGGGGTCATAAAGCTAGTATCTGAGGCAGGGTTTGAACACAGCATTTCCAGCATTCAAACTCAGAAAACTATCCATTGTACCACCTAGTGATACTACCACTACTGCTACTTCTGCTGCTGCTGCTACTACTACTACCATTACTACTACTACTACTACTACTACTACTACTACTACTACTACTACTACTCTTTAACAATAAGAATAAGAATAAGAATAATTCACAAATAGCACCAAAATTAAAGATTGTATAATGCACTGGGTACGGAGTCGGGAAGACCTGAGTTCAAATCTGTCCTCAGACACTAGCTATGTGATCTTTAATCTCAATCTTAACCTCTAATTAACTTAGTTTCCTTAACTAAAAACATGGGATAATAAGAGCCACTACCTCCTAACATTATAAGGATCAAGGTTAAAAACTCTATGAGACAACAAGAAATATTAAAACAAAGTCAAAAGACTAAAAATGTGAAGAAAATATAAATTATATCATTTCAAAACCAACTAATTTGGAAAACAGTTCCAGGAGAGTTAATTTAAGAATCATGACCCAAAAATTATGTTCATGCCTAAAAATATATTTTTAAAGAGGCTGGTTATATGTCAAGAAATCATTCATATAAATCGCTCAAATATAATCGAATCAGAAGGAAAAATAAAAATAGAAATTATTTACCAGATACCTCCTAAAAGGAAGTCCCAAAGTGAAAATTCCTAGGAAGTTGATAGCCAGAATCTAGAGTTTTCAAATGAAAACAAAAATACTACAAATAACCAGATAGAAAGGTTTCAAGTACCAAATAGTTATAGTAAGGATCACATATGATTTAGGAACTGCCACTATTAATGAAGAAGAAAGTTTAGAATATAATATTAAAAAAACCAAATAACCAAGGCTTATAACCAAGACTAACTTACCCAGTAAAACTATGTACTACAGAAGATAAGGTGTGGGGGGTGGGGATTAAACCATAATGGACTTCCAAGTGTTGATGTTGATAATAGCAGTGCATATGATGGTAGCTAGGTGGCGCAGTGGATAAAGCACTGGCCCTGGATTTAGGAGGACCTGAGTTCAAATCCAACCTCAGATACTTGACACTAAACTATCTGTGTGAGCCTGGGCAATTCACTTAACCCTCATTTCCCTGCAAAAAAGAAAAGAAAAAGAAAAGAAAAGAGAATAGCAGTGCATAGTAGAAACTTTACAATACAAACATAGGAATTAAGAAAAACAAAAAAGAGCAATACAAAGAAGGAGGTACCAAAATAAGGTACCAAATAAGGATTTTTTTACATTCCAATAGAGGAAGATAATATGTGTCCTCTCAGATCCTTGATGTCATCAGGGGTCATAGAGGGAGTTAAATAAAATGGAGGACCATGGAGTCATTATGTTATATTTTGATGATCTTAAAAGAAGAAAAGAAAGGAAGAGAAAACAATTACAATAGGAAATTTAAGGGGAGGAAAGGTGGAGAAAATTAACTACCTCACAAAATCTAGGTGCTCAAATAGAAGATTATACCAAAAGTGAGGAAAGTGTTGGGGAATGGACTATGCTTGAACTTGACTTTCCTCTGAATTTGTCAAAGGAGGGTAGAACCCATACACACACACACACATTTGTACACACACACTCACAAACAGATTGGTTTAGAAATGCATTTATCCCAAGTAAATAGAATGAATAAGGAGAGGGAATGGGAAAATAAAAGGGAAGGTATTTTCAGAGAAGGATTAGCCAAATAAAATAAATGTCAAACTTTGAAGGATGGATAATGAAGTAGAGCTTTAAAGGGGAAAAATGGGTAAGTACCTGTCATATATATGTGTGTGTGTGTGTGTGTGTGTGTGTGTGTGTGTGTGTGTGTATAATAGATAATTTAATCAAATAAAGGGACAAGACAAAATACTCAAAGCTTTAGGAAGCAGTCAAGCAGTCCTTTGCAAATGTTTATATATTTAAATACTTTCATCAACAAGAGCAAAATTATACATCAATGAATTATGCATGAAAATTAAAATAAACTAGAAAACCAAAAATTTATAAAAGCTAATTAAATACCATTAATAACTTGGATTTTAAAAAAGAATATCCAACTTATCAGTCACAAAAATCATACCAGATGAAGAAGAAACAAATTATTCTAGCATATTACAATCAATTATATGCAAATAAAATTGGCAACCTAAATGAAATGGCTGAAAATTTATAAGAATATAAAATGTCCAGAATAACAGAAAAATAAATATCAAATTTAAATAGTGTAATCCAAGAAAAAAAGAAATTAAATAATAAGTAATTTTGTTCCATAAAGAAAAAACAACCTGGGATCAAATAGATTAACAAAGAAATTCTATTAAATATTCAAAGAATCTCAATATTTTTCCATGAAATCATTGAAAAGAAAAAGACAAAAAAAAAGAGGTCCCGGAAAATTCCTTCTGTGATGCAAATATAGTCTTAATATCTAAATGAGTGAGAGTAAAAACAGAAACAAAATTATAGACCAATCACTAACGGTCACTGATGTAAGAATTCTAAATAAAATAATAGAAAAGTGACTACAGCAAACTATCACAAAGATCTTACAATATGAGTAAGCCAGATTAATACTAGAAATACAGGTTTAGTTCAATATTAGGAAAACTATCAATACCATATGAATAACAAGAATAGAAAATTAATATGATTCTATTAATTGATATGAAAAATGTTTCTGACAAGAAACATTATCTGGTGCTCTTAAAAGAAAAAAAAAAACTAGAATACATAAGGAGACGTGAAACCTTCCTTGATACAATAAACAGTATTTATCTAGAGGCAAGAATCACAATTTTAGGTAATGATAAATTAGAGTTCTCTCCAACAAAATAAGCAAATAAGGATCATCACCACTATCATTTGAAATAGTATTAGAAATACTAGTTATGGCAATGAATCAAGACCAAGAAAGTAAAGAATGAGCATATAAGCAAAGAAGAAACAAAATTATCTTTTTGCAGATATTAGGGTTTACCTTAAAAACTTTTTAAAGTCAAATAAAAATCAACAAAAATGCTTAACAGCAAAATTACTCAATATTAAAAAAATCCATAAAACTATAAGAATGTCTGTGTATTACCAACAAAATCTGGCAGAAAGAAGTAGAAAAAGTAATTCTATTTAAAACACATAAAAAGGACATGGACACTTACTCACTAAGATCCATATAATAAGCATATGAATACAATCACAAAATACTTTATGGGAATATAGATGTAAGCAATAGAAGAAATATTTTTCATAGACTCAATATAATAAAAATGGTAAAGTTATCTAAATTAATTTACTTATTCAGTGTCATAGCAAACTATTAAAATTTATTTTTTTTGAACTAGAAAATATAATAATGAAATTCATCTGGAGGAACAAAGGCCAAGAATGTCAAGAGAAATGAAAAAAGTGCAAAGTTGGTGGGGGAGGCTAGCAGCACCAAATATCAAAATATTTTTTGAACCAGTAACCATTAAAACAATTAGGCTGGCAATGGTTAAGAAATAGAAAGCTACATCAATGCAACAGATTAGGTATTAAAATCCAGAAGCAAATGAATGTATTATCCTAGTGTTCAATAAACCCAAAGAACCCATCTACTGGGGTAATCAATCATTATTCAACAAAAGCTGTTGGAAAAACTGCAAAGCAGACTGGCAAAAAGTAAATGTAGAACATCTCACATCATATAAGAAGATAAACTACAAATGGATGCAATGCTTAAACATGAAGGATGACATCATAAAGCACATTAGAGGAGTAAGGAAGAAATTACTTTTCAAATCTATGGATGAGGAGCAGTTCATGACCAAACAAGAGATAAAGAGGATCATAGAAGATAAAATACACAATTTTGATTATATAAAATTTAAAAAAAGTTTTGTCACACATAAAACCAATGCAATTAACTGGGGGGGGGCGAGGGGACAGATCTTTGCAGTGCATATCTCTGATAACATTTCATTTCACAGATATATAATAAAATGATTGAAATTTCTCAAATTTAAAGCCATTCTCCAACTGATGAATGTTCAAAGAATATGAACAGGAAGTGCGTAAGGGAAGAAATTGAAGCTTTAAGTAGCTACATGAAACAAATGCTCCAAATCACTAATAACTAGAGAAATGCAAAGTAAAGTACCTCTGAGATTTCACCTCACACACGTCAGATTGGAAAAGTTGACTCAAAAAATGAAAAATGCTGGAGGGAGTGTGGAAAAATAGTTGCATTGACACATTGTTAGTGGAGCTAAGAATTGAGACATACATTCTGGAAAGTAAATTGGAACTATACTCCAAAAGTTACTAAACTTTGTCTATCCTTTGACCAGCAATACCACTATGAAGCATTTTTGAAGTATATTATTAAGACTAATTTTAGATTCTCTGAAAATATTAAGAAACACTGTTTCTCTCACCTAAACCTTTTTCAGACTTTTCTTTAGGAACAGAAGCTAGATTTCCTTTGAAATGGAGTAAGGATGATAGCCAAACTTAATTCCTGTCTAAATAAGATCATCGCCTCAAAACCACATGAAG
Organism: Dromiciops gliroides; assembly: GCF_019393635.1. Classification (NCBI taxonomy): domain Eukaryota; kingdom Metazoa; phylum Chordata; class Mammalia; order Microbiotheria; family Microbiotheriidae; genus Dromiciops; species Dromiciops gliroides. Next base: position 154,760,790 of record NC_057864.1, on the reverse strand, counting down.
TGGTTGGTACCTAGTCCACCTAAAGGCAATTTTCTCCTTTGCATTCAGTGTTAAAATACTGGTCACAGGATGAAAATATTTTCAGTCCCTAAAGGAAGTAATCCACAAAGGGAGTCATGATTATTCTGGATTGTTGCTTTAATACATTACAATCTTTGATTTCTTGTTCAAAATCCTAGAAACATTGCCAAAAGTTATTTAGGGGCAGAGTCATATAAGAGGGCATGGGAAACTATGGATTTGGAGATATAGATAGATAGATAGATAGATAGATAGATAGATATCTCCAAATCCATATATATCTATATCTATATCTATATCTATATCTATATCTATATCTATATCTATATCTATATCTATATCTATATCTATATCTATATCTATATCTATATCTATATCTATATCTATATCTATCTATCTATCTATCTATATCTATATATCTCCAAATCCATATCTATCTATCTATCTATCTATCTATCTATCTATCTATCTATCTATCTATCTATCTATATCTATATATCTCCAAATCCATATATATCTATATATCTATATATCTATATCTATATCTATCTATCTATCTATCTATCTATCTATCTATCTATCTATCTATCTATCTATCTATCTACCTATCTATCTATATCTATATATCTCCAAATCCATATATATACACATCCCAGCTAGTAATGTATTGAATATAGATTAATGTTGGAATGTTTGATTCAATACAGTTGTTTCCAGAAAACTTCATACACACATGTGAGTGTGCTAAATTAGAGATGATCCCAGAGGAAGGAACTAAGATCAAGCATCCTTGTCTTGCAGAAGGGGTGACTTTAGCAAAGACTTGAAGGAAACTGATGAAGCCAGGAGATGGAAATAAAGAGGAAAAGTGTTCCAGACATGGGGTTAATGAATGAAAATGCCTAGATTTGGGAGATGAAGTGTCATGTGTGAGGAACAGCAAGGTGACCGATGAAACTGGATCACAGGGCACATGGAGGGGAGCAAGGTATAAAAAAGACTAGAACAGTAGAAAGAGGAAAGGTTGTGAAGAGCTTTAAAAGCCAAGTACAGGATTTTATATTTGATCCTGAAAGTAATAGGAAGTCACTTGAGTTTACTGAGTGCAGAAGACAAGGGATGATATGGCCATGGAAGCTAGAAGAGAAAATAGCTTTGTTCCATTTGTTTTTTTGCAGTGGGGGTCTTGCACATGAACAGACTCCATTAATTTGCTTAGATAATAAAACTCCATTTTCATAGAGAAATGTCTTCTCGGAGAATTATAAGAAAAGTACCTTGGAGAAATTATGGAGTATTTCTAGATATTACATAAGTGATTGCTATTGACTAATAATGTGATTGAGGGGACCTTTTTCATGTGGCTGTGTAGCCAGAATTACTGGCACCTTCAAGATATTCTCAATCAGCTTTGGTTGCCTCTTGATTTCATTCATGTACAGGTCCTTTTATTACTCAGTGTTTAGTGAGAGATAATAAATTGAAATACTTATTTTTTAATTTTTTTTTTAGTGAGGCAATTGGGGTTAAGTGACTTGCCCAGGGTCACACAGCTAGTTAAGTATTAAGTGTCTGAGGCCGGATTTGAACTCAGGTACTCCTGACTCCAGGGCCGGTGCTCTATCCACTGCGCCATCTAGCTGCCCCAATTGAAATACTTTCATGCTTTCTTCCTATGTAAAGCAATGTGGCCCCCAGGAAATGTCTCAGTTCTTGGCATTTTTCATTCATTTTTTTTCTTTTCTAGGTGAAAGAAGTAGAGTTTCATGACTTAGTGAATTCAAAAGGTCATCATAAATTTTCTATGGAATTCCAGAGTTTGGGTCTAGAAACCTGAGAAATGGAGTGATCTTCAGGAGTGACTTTTGGAAATCTTCCTTAGTAGAAGAATTTATCTGCAAGTTGTTCTATATCTGGACATGAACTTAGACCAATCCTATATAGAAATAGAGACTTAAGTGGTAGAGGAGAGACTATGCCCTGGAGGTATTGAGGAAATTATTTGCATGTTTATTCTTGATATATCTGAAAAGCAAATATCTTCTTGTAAAAGCTAATTGATCAGGGGCAGCTAGGTGGCACAGTGCATAGAGCACCAGCCCTGGAGTCAGAAGGACCTGAGTTCAAATGTGGCATCAGAAACTTGACATTTACTAGCTGTGTGACCCTGGGCAAGTCACTTAACCCTAATTGCCTCACCAAAAAAAAAAAAAAAAAAGCTAATTGATGTTAAATGGTTTAATTATAACTAGGGTGCTAGTCCTGGTCCCCAAAAAGTGGAGGGAACACAGCTAGGAGAGACTTAAGTTTATGAAATTAGAGCAGAGAAACATTCCAACTTCTCCTGGTGCCCTACCACCCTGAAGTGAGAGATGTAATAGGCCTATTCTTGAGTTGGGCCAGAGCATAATGCTACATTTCTTAATTGGAAAAAAATAACTTTTTTTAAAAGGAAGCAGGAAGAGGATATAGATGATAGAAGGCTAATAAATATAGTAAAATTGGAACCAAGATTAGAATTGGGAGAGCAAGTAGAGCTTGCCAGGCAATAAGAGGCAATGAAATGAAATGAATGAGAAGTACAAGAAAGCTTGTATCCAGATAGAAGCCTTATTAGAAAATTGCAGAATTGACTAATGGAGGACTGATGGACATGATAACTGTCTCCAGAAATCTCCTTCCCAGTGGAGTCATAACAAAACCCTGTTTGGTAGGGGGAGGAGAGTAGGGGAGTTAGAAGGCAAAAGGGGCTTACTTTTTACCCCAAACTGATAATTATCCCCTGAAACTAGAAAGAAACATTATATGGGACTTGACCTGGAAGGCTTTTTCACTAGTAATAAAATTAAACAATGACCAATGATTTAGTTGCTGACAGATAGACATAAAAAGATGGTAATTTAGAACAAAGAATCTCTAGTAGTGGTCAAAAATCACTTGGTTTCACCCAGCCCTCTTGTTCCTTGCTTCAGGTTTATTTGCATGTTAAGAGCATTGGGGTTAAAACATAGGGGAGAGCCACATAACTCCAAAATAATTTTGATCTCCCCAAAATGGACTGAGGGCATATAGAATGACAATCAGAGATTTCCCAGGAGTTAAAAAGAGTGTTGTAATTCCCAAGTCAGATTCATATAGTTAAGTGGGACCTAGAGTGGATTTGATTTAAAAAATAGATTTAAAATTAGCCTGAAGATTATGATTGGCTTTTGCTGGCTTTCTTACTGGATGCAACTGTCATGAACTTAGGTTTTCTATACTAAAAGAGTTATAGCTCTCCACTTTCCAGGGAAAGAAGAGAGAAGGTATGGAAGAGGAATAAATGAGTATGGTAGGAGAGAAAAGAGGGTTACAGAAATAAGAAGAGAAAAAAGAAGGAGAAATGAAGAGAGGGAGTGAAGGAAATTGGAAGAACATAAAAAAAGAAAAAGAGTGGAATAGGAGGAAAGGAGGGAAAAGGAGGGATATGGGGGAAGGGGAAAGGAAGAATAGAAAGAGAAAATGAGCTAGACAAAGGAGGTAATAGAGTGGGGAGAGAGAGACAGAGATAGACAAACAAAGACAGGAAGAAGAAGAAGAAGAAGAAGAAGAAGAAGAAGAAGAAGAAGAAGAAGAAGAAGAAAAGAAGAAGAAAATAGAGTGAGAATCAATTTAAGTGCATTTTGATGGGTGAAATTTGAAATAACTAATGAAACAAAGGTTCAAGCTTCTGAGCATCTGATTTATTCAGCAATGCATGCCAATTGCATAACAAATCAGAACCAATCCTCCTCTGCTTGACACTGGACTGTTAATACAAAAGAAGACAGATTTTTATTCATTAAAAGCAAAAAACAGGATATAAACCAGGATACAAGATTAGATAATCTGATTTCTGGTTTGAGTAAAGATTAGGGACTTTCTGAGTTGGGAGAGTGATAAGCAAGGTTTGGGATTTGGGAGATGGGGTAGAGTGAGCAAGTTGACTTTCCCAGATGTTAAAGAGGATCAATTCCCATGTGGAATTTACCAAAAAATGAAACTTAAATTTAAAAGATGAGTAAGTTTTGTAAGGTGGTGTCAGTTTGTTCACACAATTGCCCAAATATTCTCAGTTTCCCACTTTGAATCATGAGGGAAGAGGCCAGCCCACTCACCCCATGGATCACTTATCTAGAACCCAAATTTATAAGGCTTTTTATGTGCTCATGCTCATTATCAACACTGCATAACAAGAAAAGACTATTGGGACTCACTCTTGCATAACTGAGTATAATATTTAATACAGACCCTAAGAAAAATAATGATGATATTGTGGGGGCCAAAGTTAATATATGAAGAGTTAATTGGGTGGCTCGCCTAAATATTGGGGTCCCAGAGATAATGAGGGCCCTCTAAGTTTAAAGCTCCCTCCCCTCTGAAACTGCCTTGTTGAATAGACTCTATAGATAAACTAAATCAGGCTTCAGATAAAACTTCTTAGAGAGTTTACAATGGACTAATTTTGAAAGGGGAGATTTAATAAGGTCACCAAGAAAATTAAGAAAACAAACTCCATGAAACCAAAGGCCAAAGAAGTACAGTGATGATCATCAATATTACATAAAATCAAGTGTCTGAATCCTAGTAATTCATTCCCAATGTTGATTTAATCAGCACATTTTGTCATGGATTACAGATATCCCATGTAGTCATCTGGTCCCTGGAAATATCTTCTCTTGGACATACTGGAATAGAACTCATTCTCAGTACCTCGATCTCAAGGGGGCTCTGTTTCTCTGGTTCCAAGTCATGTATAGAAATTCCTAGGTGATTCTGCTAAAATCTGCCAGTAATAAGACAATACAATTTAGAGCAATCTCTAAAATTTGGTTTTCTAAACCTGAAATTTCAAAGAATTTTATGGTTTTATACCCCTTGCTGTTTCTATATTAACCTAGACCCTGTAATTCATATGGACAAAAGACTGAAGGAAGAATATTTTTAAAATGCACAAGGTTCTTACTTGTAAAATGAACCCTTCTGTCTCTTAAAACAGATGCTTCAATCCATCTATGGGAAAAGAACTGATGGTATCTGAATACAGATTAAAGCATAATTTTTTTGTTATTTCCTTTTTCTAAGGTTTTTTTTTTTTGGCTGTTGTCTTTCCCAACCTGACTAATGTGGAAATGTTTTGCATGACTACACAAGTATGATTTATATTGAATTGCTTGAGTTCTTGGTTGGGGGGAGGGAGGAGGAAAATTTGGAACACAAAAGTTTTAAAAAATCAATGTCAAAATTTATTTTCACATGTAATTTGGGAAAAATATAATTCTAAATAGCAAAAAAGAAGAAAAGAGATGCTTCAAAATAGGAAAATGATTTCTCTTTCTTTATAATTATCAAGGTAATTTTATATATAAAATCCTTAATCCAATTTTGACAATTTAACATACTCAAAGCCTGAATTTAGAACTGAATCATATAAATAGATAAATCCTAATTCTAAGAGAAAATTGCCTAATCCTGCTGATTTCTCAAAATTTACTATTCCATTTAATTAGAAAACTTTTATATTGTATCTTTGTCCTATTACTTTGTCTAATTCCTGGCTTAGGAGGATATCATTTCTATGTAATAATTTTACTACAAAAAATTAAAATATTTCAGTATTAATCTATCAATTGAGTTAGTATTTCAATAACAAAAAATAATCTACATTCCAAAACTATTTATAGAAATTTGCCATGAAAGGAAAAAAGAGAGGTGTAGGAATTACAATGTCAAGACTGTTCCCTCAAGGGAAGATGTTGACCTGACATACCATAATGGGAAATACTCCCTTAGCTCTGTTCGATTCCAGGCATGAGTCATATTTAACAAACAATCATATAACAAAGTTCCATATTATTCAGAATACCAAAGTGAGGCTGAGAATTAAGCAGGTAAGAAAATTTCATGTTTAGAAGGTCATAACACCACAGGGAAACTGAGTCAAGATGCTCTTACCTTAGGCTATATTAATGTCATTCCCCTAAACCTTTCTCAGGGACAGACATCTACTTGTAGCAGTTCTCAGACTGCAACATATGTCAATTTCACTTTGAATGGTGGACTATTGGCTTCATAAAAATTCAGACAACCATCCTTGTAATCAAAACTCAAAACAATATTAAGCTATAGTTCCAAGACATTTTCCACTAATAGCAAAATTTCACTAACTTCACCTTAGGGCTTGAATATTATTAGTTTTCTCATGTTTTCCTAATAGGTGCATCTCATTTGTCCTTCATTTCCAAATTAAAAATAACCCCATTCTGGAGTTTTTCAAATTACACATATAATGAATACATGATAGTTGGCTGATGATAATGTATTGAAGTCACATCTTCAAATCACCTTATACATTTTTTTTCACCATATAAATTTTCATCAATTTTACAAGTGGTAACCAAATGTTTCAGATGAAAACTCATTCTTTATTACAGTAAACTTGTAAATTCTCCCCTATTGACAAGGAGTAGGAAAGGGGAATCCTATTTTCTTAGTTCTAGGTTCTCAAACTTCAGCACTTTAAAATTTTACAACATGTGGCCAACAGAGTTGATAAGATCTTATGATTCAACCTGAATATACTGTCTTAAGAGATCCCACAGGTAAGGATATCTTAAAGAGTCTGTTCAACTTTCCCTCCCAGAGAGTTAATTATTTATTATTATTACTATTACTAATATATTGTTGTTGTTGTCATCATTATCATTGCCATCGTTATTATTAAGTTTAAAACAAAATATGCCCTATTAAATATTTAATAGTTTTCTAATATATACTTTTAATCACATTCTTTTAACAGTTCAATTTGTCATCTAACAACATCGAGATTAAAAGAGAACTTATTTGTCCAATGGCATTTCTGGTATATTGGTTTCTTAAATTTCATAATAGAATAAAAAATTAGAAAAATAATAATAACATACACAATATCATGTATTTAAATATTAAACAACAATTATTACCAATCAGATGAAATCAGTTCAGTTGAATGTATTTACAAATTGTTTCTAGAGAAAATCATTCATTTTATCACATTTGGCATTTTATATTAATCACACATAAAACCTGGTAAAACTTTAGTCAGTAAGGAGCAATTAAATTGAATTAAGGAAATAATAACAATAGTCAACATTTATATAGTGCTTATCATATTCCAAGCACTTCACAATTATTATATCATTTGATCTTCATAACAACCATGGAAGGTGGGTGATAATCCTATCCCTTTTATAAATAAAAATAGGCAAAAAGAGGTAGTTACTTGCTTAAGGTTACAAAGTTAATAAATTTCTTAACACCAATTAGCAAGTGCATTCAATTTAGTTTCTGAACAAAATTTTGTCCAAATAAAATCTGGATATTTTAATCACTAATGGTAAAATCTTAAAAAGAAAAAAAAAGAAAAGAAATTACTTAAAGCCACTTTGTGGCAGTACTTCAAAATGTCAGATCCCATTGTAAACAATTAACTCCTTTTCAAAGATTCTCAGTAGCACTTCCAGCTCCCTAGAACTTTTTCTTTATTTCCCCAAATGCCAAAGAAATTTCTTTCATGTTCATAATCTAGCCCCACTCTCTATTTCCCTGAGGCTTTTCAGTTTTAACTCTGCATGAAAGATAGGAAGAAATTCCAAGTGGCAGCCATAGATTCCTATTTCCTTGCTTTTGAGCTCATGAGATTCTAAGGACTGGGGACTATGCCCCTATAATCATGTACCATATTTTGTAATCATATGCCAAACTACCTAAATAACTAATCTTTTTTATTGAATTTTTCCTTTGTAAGTTAGCACAAATTGTAAAACACCTCAATTAATTATAATACTGTTATTATTTTAGGTAACTAAGAGCTTAAAAATGCATTTTTAAAAAATCTTCAGTGACTTTGCTTCTAATTTACCTAAACAATTAATTGTTGTATAAGACTTTGAAAATTCTACTTAATCCTTCCCAAAAGACATTCCTAGTTCCTGGTTACCTCCCTCCCTCCTGTCATTGTGAATACCTATCCCCATAATTCAGAACAGGGTCTGGGTCTTAGTGGGGGTGGAGATAGGGTAGGTGGTTCTTCCTAGTGGATCCTTCTTTGATATGTCACTTTTTCCATTCCTTAATTAAATTATATTCATTTTAAGATGTTCCCTGATTTAAACAAGCTTTTCTCTTTTCTGGATCAAGAAAGAGTTAACAAGAGGCAGTTCTTAACAGCAGATTTTTTTTTTCTAACCAGGGAAACAACTTTCCTTCCTTGCACAAAAACAATGCTCTATGAATCATCAGAGAAAGGGTGATAAATCCTGTAACTTTCAATCTCAGTCTTATTATTTATCCTTAAAAAAAATTCCAAGACTAAGGCCCCCAAACTTACTAAGATAGTTCACATTTGTTAAACTTCTGCTAAGGAGAAAAGGGTGGGTTTCTGGAATTACTCAAAGTCCCAGGAGTTCTCCCCTGCAATCTTAAAATGATTAATCTCCAAACTTTTTAATGATTAATTGCCAATCTCCCTAATTTCCAAACTTCCAACCCACTACATTTTAGCAGTTGCAAATTTAACCTCTAATTTATTTATAATGCCACAAATATCTACAAACCAGGAAAAGTTGGTTTTTTTTCTTTGATTATCTGACTTTATTTCTGTAACCCTAAAGGCTGAAATGACAGAGTAAAAGTATAATGCAGGATTTTTCCCCTTTTAACCAGTTAATCCTGCATACAAGGAATTTAACATCAGATTACAGAAAACTGAGGGAACTGTTCCAAATATGAAACTTCATTAATCTTTAGAGGCAGTTTTATAGCATTTTATTTTTTTCTGGCTGGCTGCATTTTCTCTTTAGAAACCTTCTAATGTAGCAGAATCAACAACAGTAAACACAATACAAGACAAAAATTTTTCCTGAGCATTTTACAAAGACAAAAACTCAAAAAATATGTTAAGACAGAAAAGTTTAGTGTGAACAATTTCCTAAAATTTGCAGTAATTGAAAGTCTCTTCTTCAAGCCAAATTTGGGACCCATTTGAATTTTTATTTTTATAGAGCAATCTTAATTTCATTAATAATCAAAACTGCCAAATTGAGGGCAAAATAGTCTATTAGCTGAATCTCTTGTAGTTTTAACTGACATAACTGGTTTAACTACCAGTTTGTCAATCACTTACCAACTATGGTTATTTGTGACTGTCAACCATTCCAATTGTCTACATTGTTATTTGTGATACATAGCATACTCCTCCTGAATTTAAGTGGAAATTTACATATTTCCTGAATGGGACTTCCCAGAAAACCCCTGCCCTAGTGATGTTAGCACTTAGTGCCCTATCTACCCTAATGATGTCAGGGCTCACCTTAACTTATAAGAATTGAAATCAAGGGGGCAGCTAGGTGGCACAGTGGATAGAGCACCGGCCCTGAAGTCAGGAGTACTTGAGTTCAAATCTGGCCTCAGACACTTAACACTTACTAGCTGTGTGACCCTGGGCAAGTCACTTACCCCCAATTGCCTCACTAAAAAAAGAAAAAAGAAAAAAGAATTGAAATCAAGAAGTGAGTCCTACTTCTAGAAGCAACCCTCAATGAAGAAATTCCATGAAGCAAGGAAGGCGCTTTTGTTTTTGTTTTTATTTTTTCTGAAAGGCTGTCATCATCGGGTTCAGAGTCCTGAATTGACCTGACTGGCTTTGCCAAAAGATGTGATGAGCGAAGTCTGAAATAACTGAGGAAACAAAGGTTTGAGCTTCTAAGCATATTGACTTATTATACAATGCCAGTTGCATTACAAATCAGGATGAGGCCTCCACAACTTGACAGTGAACCTGGAATACAGGAGGAGACAGATTTTTATGCATTAAAAGCAAACAATTAATAGTATATAAACCAGGATTTAAGACTACTTAATCTGAGTTCTAGTTGGAATTATGTTTAGAGACTTTTTCATTTGATAAGGGGATGAGCAAGTTTTAGGAGATAGGAGATGGGTAGCATGAGCAGGTATACATTCCTATATATGAAATAGGATGGGGGGCAGCTAGGTAGCACAGTGGATAAAGCACCGGCTCTGGATTTAGGAGGACCTGAGTTCAAATCCGGCCTCAGACACTTAACACTTACTAGCTGTGTGACCCTGGGCAAGTCACTTAACCCTCATTGCCCTGCAAAAAACAAAAATTAAACCAAAATGAAATAGGATGTCACTCCATTCCTATGATTAGGAAGCAGGTAGAATTTATAGGAAATTGAAACTTAAGTCTCAATATGGAGTCAGTTTTACAAGATGGAATCAGTTCATTTCACACAATTCTCTCGATGTAAAGAAATTGAGGTGGGCTATAGCCAGGTTTTGAGAAGTCTCTAAAACAAGAGGCCTCTACAAGGATTTGTGGGAGTTTGAAATGAATGAGTGCTAGGGTTGTTAGAATCTGGCACACTCCAGGGTTCCTTTGAGCCCTGGCTCTTTAAGCAGGTTTGAGTTCTGGTGTTCTCTCATAAAATGTAAGTATTTTAGAAAGTGATGGGGAAATAGCCCTAACAGATGTAGTTTCTAAGTGATACAGTCCTTTGCCTTCCTTATTCTCTGCACAAAAATTGAAGACACGTGGGAAGAAGCAAGCAGATGCAGACTATATGTGTGTGGAGGGGTGGCAGCTGGTGGCCCAGTGAATAAAGCACTGGCCCTGTATACAGGAGGACCTGAGCTCAAATCCGGCCTCAGACACTTGACACTAGCTGTGTGATCCTGGGCAAGTCACTTAACCCTCATTGTCCTGCCTCCCCCCAAAAAAGACGATATACGTGGAAGAAAGGTCTTTATTTCCATGTAACTATAAGTTCAAATCATTTTATTCTCTGAACTTTGTTTTATCTTTAAAAGGAGATATTTATTGTAACTATATCACATGGCTTTTTTAGGACCAAATGTTCCATATATATGCAAAGACTTAAAGAATTCTTAAATTATTAAAAAATAAGGGGTTATTATTAATCTAGGCTTCTCCATGAAAAAGATGCTCTGGAGGGTCAGCTTCTGGTCATGTTCATAACTCATTGCTGAGAGTCCCTAATTGTTTGTTGAATTAATAATATATGCAATCCTACCTGGTAAAAGAGGTAGTGGCTTCCAGCTTCTGGATCCATTGAAGAGTCACCCAGGTGATTAGAAGTCCTTTTATCAAGAAAGGAAAAATAGACCAACAGAACTATAAACTCTGGCTCACATTATGAAATGCTGAAATTTTCTCCTAGAGAGGGTGGTCTCTATGGCAGAATGCAGAAGGCCCTCTCACCTTTCCAATTTCAAAATGGTGGTCTCAAAATACCAGCCCCCCTTGTCTTTCCCACCTCAAACATAATTGTGTGAATAAGAATGTTTCTTTCAATTGTTAATAAACTTTACATAGCAAAAAAAGCAGTCCTTTCATCTAGAGAAAGAGAAAGGCAGTCCTTTTCTACCCCAGAAATATGGTGGCATGGGCTGCCACTTCTTATGCAGAAATTGGACTCAATTAGCCAAACTTGAATTGGGACCTGTGGCCTCTCTTGTTTCTTTCTTTGTTATAGCATTGACTTTGTAAGCACCAAAAGTATTGTGAGATTGTAGAGAGTAGTTGACATCTTTCCTTTCTCAGGCACCTGAGCATCAGCACAAAGAGATTGCCTAAGCAGCAACAATAACAAATTGACACCAAGGGAAAAGTTAACATCTGAGAGAAACCACTGGAAAAATCAAGTTTTGTTGGCTGATTGTATCGTGCTGTATGGAGCAAACTGCCTCAGTTTACCCAAATAACTTGAGGAGACCACCAAGTCAAGCAGAGACAGATTTATTACATTCCCATAGGAATGCGCAAGTTCAATACCTGAACCGCGCCAGCTAATACATGCCTTTACTTTATATAGGAATGTTGGTCAGAGGGGAAGTCCCCACGCACACTAGGTCGAGCTCACAATCTAACATCCAAACCTGTCTCACCCAGGGTGTGTGTTCAGCTCGTGATCAATGTATGGAGACATGCATACGTGTTCCAGGAGCAAGGGAGAAAACGGGAGGGGGAACAAGGTCAAACCAAAGGAAGAGGAAACAGGGGAGTGACAGTCAGATGTTTCAGATCTCACAGTTCCCACTGACTCCCCTCTCCCGGCCCCTGTCTCTAAAGATATTCAACCTGAATAACAGGAAGAGTCACTCAGGTGCTTCAGCATTGTTAAGGATGACAGGGTTAAAATTTATCTTCGGTTATGTTGGGAAGAAAAGAATAATCTATTGTTGGGACCCCAGGGCCAAGGGGATTCTGCTCTGAGAAAAAGAGACAATGCCACTTAACATCTGGTCTCAACTCAATTGCTGCATCCTGTGCCGAGCCCCGTCCTTTCTTCTTGAGTCCTGAGTATTGAATTGGTGGGCTAACTCCCTGACCCACTGACTGGGGTTCTGACACATGATGGATTGCAGACAAAACTAATATGTAACTGACAAGTGGGGAGACTGAGCAGAAGTAAAAATACTGTTAATTGGCAATAAAACTTAAAGGAGACAGTGAGAATTTGACAAGCAATAAACTTCTAAACGAACTATACTGGGGCAGGGCTGGGTACCTTCCAGACCCCATCCTCAGAGTTTAATCTGACTCAAATCCATAATTATATCATACAGTGCCAATGGAGGTGAAATGGCTAATTAACAGTCTTTTCAAATTATTTTTTATCCCAACTAGACTTGAATAGCCTTGTAATTGACTATACTAATAATAACAGTTTAAAACACTGAAACCTGTTTAACTTTTTCTGTTCGTATTTACAGGGATTCTTTCATACTCACCTTTGTTTTCTGTGTAGGAATAATTGACCTTTTCAGTACCTAATCCAATGTGTATGTAACAGATATGTTATACAGTGGATAGGGCACTGTCCCTGGAGTCAGGAAGACTTGAGTTCAAATCTGACCTCAGACACTTGACCCTTACTAGTTCTGTGACCCTGAGCAAGTCACTTAACCTCAAACATTGCCTCAAACATCCAGGGCCATCTCCAGTCATCCTGATGTATATCTTGAAAATGGATCCAGATGACTGTAGAGGAGAGAGTCAAGCTTTTGACTTTGCACAACTCTCCCTCACTTAAATCCAATTCACTTGCAAGTCATGACATCACCTCCCGATGTCATGGTCCTTTTTGAGAATGAAGGACAAGCAACAATAACAACAAGTTCCATGCTGTACATTGGGTACCTCTTTTATTAATACCTTTGCAGAATAGCCAAGGCTAGAAACAGAAGTAAAAATGTCCCTGGACTAGCCTAGATGGGAGTTTTAATGAACCAATAATTTAGGAGAGTTAGGAGCCTGTTTCAAATACTAAGAAGTCAGGCTAAACCTAAGCTAACCTCATTGGCTTGCTAAACATAGGGAACAGTATAGGTCACAACCCTGTGGCCTCAGCCTAGTCATGTTGACATTACTCAATGTTGATTAATTGACCATGGCTTGTCCCCGATTCCATGGATTGAGAGCAATAAATGAGGGATATAAATGCTATTTCCCATCATAGCTAATGGACTTCCCAGTAACTATGATATCAATTGGCTTATCCAATTTATTTGAAAACTGCATAACATGAGGAGGGAAAATCTCACCTTTTACAGGAGGTAATTCTCCATTTTTAATAACTTGTACTTTTCCCTCTGTGATTGTCTTCCTTCTGCCATGCATGCACACATACATACACATACACACATGCATACATATATACACACTATAATTATTTGGTTTTTTACAAGTTATCTTCCCACATTAGAACATGAACTTATGTACAAGGACTGGTTTTGCCTTTCTTTGTACCTATAGCACTTAGCTCAGAGTTCAACACAGAGTAATTGCTTCATAAATGCTTATTGGCTTAACATACTGAGATCTAACAATGCCCTGCTTGATCTGACTGCCCTTCTCTCCTGTGCACATCCCTGAAGCATTTCAGAGATAGGATCATTTAAAGAGAAAGAGCAGGGTCTCCAGAATGGAATAGATATTTTTTTTCCTTAGGCACTCATTGAGGACCTGCAATTTTTTCGTTTTAGAAAACATGGGAGTGGGAATGTCTTGAAGTCCAAGAAACATGGACACTTTGCCCGGCATAATGAAAATTTATCTAATCAGTTTGATGAAGAATATCTCTGATACAATTAAGGAGAACCCTTAAATTAGAGCCCCCCTTTAGTTACTTATGCTTGTTTCTACTGTCACCCCTAGGGGTACTAGGCTTTCATAGGTGAGGTTTCACCATGTATTGTTCAGAACCAGGCTTCCATGTGATTCTGCCACAAACACGTCTCCCTTATCCAGTTTTCATTCATAAGTTATTTTCTTCCCCTATTAGCATGAAAACTACTTGAGAGGGTAGGGATTGTCTCACTTTCTTGTCTTTGTATGGCCAGGTTACCCCCAGTGTCTGGAGCATAGTAAGTTTTGTAACTGTATATATAAACATATGTGTGTGAGTGTAGTTGTACATTGATATAGATATGTACACATACATGCATTTGAATGTATATCTATGCAAATGAAGATATATGTATGTCCATTTACATACATATAATATATACATGTAATTTGAGGAAACCATGTTCAAATTGTATACTAGTTGTTAAATTGCAAGTAGCTAATATAATTATAAAGTATAGTTTCATCTAGCTTAGGAGTTGTGCCACATGAATTTATTCACTTCTGAATTGTTTTAGTCTTGTTTTGCCATAGAAATCTCTCCCTTTGCTTCCCACATGTCCTCTTCTTTATAGTAACTGAATTCTAGTGCTTTCTTTGTTCAGCCTTGCTCTTTAATCCTCACATTTTTCTTTCAGGGTTGAAATATCACCCCCAAGCAATCTGTCTTCAGGAACACTCTGGAAGCCTCCTCTGCTACCTCCATATCTTCTCCAGATTTGAGTTTGTGGCAAATGATAGGGAAAATCATTTGCTTCCTGACATGAGAGATCATATGCCAAGAAGTTCCTCACTCAACAAGGGGTATAATATTCTGTCCTGGAAGAGAGCATTAACTGGCTATTGCCATGTCAACTGATTATAACTATCTACTTTGCAACACATGAGAAGAGAATAAGATGAAATATACTAGTTTGTTGGATGTTGGGAGGATGAGACTATGACTAAATAGCCTTTCTAGCTCAGATCACTTAAGAGGACAGGAATTTCTTGCCCAAAGCTCGGCGCAGAGCATCCTTGACTTCTTTGTTCCTTAGACTGTATACCACAGGGTTCAGCAAGGGAGTAATGACTGTATAGGTCACTGAAATAAGTCTGTCTTGCTCAAGAGAGCTGTGAGACTTGGGTTTGAGGTAAATGATGGAAGCACAGCCATAGTGGATGATGACTACAGTAAGGTGGGAGGCACATGTGGCAAAGGCCTTTTTCCTGCCCTCTGCTGAGGCAATCTTGAGGATGGTGGAGATAATGAGGACATAGGAAATAAAAACTAAGCCCATGGGCAATACAAGGACACACACACTGACAACAAAATTAATGATCTCATTGACAGTGGTGTCAACACAGGCAAGCTTTAGGAGAGGCCGGACATCACAGAAAAAGTGGGAGATGACACTGACATCACAGAAAGGGAGGCCAAACACAGATGTCACTTGAATAATGGCCATTCCAAGGCCAATTCCCCATGATCCACATGCCAGTTGAGCACAAGCACTCTTCCCCATAATGACTGAATACCGTAAAGGATTGCAGATAGCTACATAACGATCATAACCCATGGCTGTGAGCAAGAAACAATTATTGATGCCAAAATTAAGATAAAAGAAGAGCTGTGTGGCACATTCTGGGATTGAAATGGGTTGGTATGGACTTAGAAGGCCAGCCAGCATACGAGGAATGATGGCTAATGTATAGCATGTTTCAGAGATGGACAATGCACTCAGGAAGAAATACATAGGTATGTGGAGATGACGGTCAAGGCGGATGATAGTCACAATGATACCATTGCCAGTCAATGTCATAAAATACAGGCCTAGAAAGACCACAAAGAGAATAAGCCGGTGCTGCCACCTGAAGCTGGAAAACCCCTCAAAGGTGAACTCACTTACAACTGTCGAATTTGGTCTTGGCATTGAGAAAAGTCTTGTCAATCTGAAAGACACAAGGAGAGGTAAAGGATCACATAGGTTTAGCATCTAATCATGAAGCAGAAAATGTAATGGTGAGCCTCCATTGATGATCCCACCCCTCTTGAAATTAATTAATTTTGTTAATTTGTTTGATGAACACTTTTTGATTGAATTAATCTATCAGAACTGAATACATACAGGGTCTGTACACCTTTATGAATCAATTGAAGCCATCATGTGAAAGAGCTGGTAACAAGTAAAGAATGAAGGAGTTATCTCAGAAAACCATATCAAGACTCTGAGGGTTAGGAAGCAAAAAGGAAAAAGTGTTGTCATACCAAGCTCAATCAAAATTAACTAGCAACCCAGGGGCAAGAAATGAATGGAGGTAAAACTGTTCTACATCAGAGAAGGGACAAATTGAAAAGGGCCAATGGCTAACAAAGCATCCTAGAACTGAAGCCATTGGCTGATGTCACTAGTGTACTAACCAACTCAAGAACTGAGGGAACTCCAGAGAAAATTATTGCTCTTTCCCCACCTTTCCTTCATGTTGCCTCTCCATCCACAGATAATGTAATATAATTTGTTGCTCTGTTACAGAAATGTTTTTAGTAACCTGAATTTTGCCTCAATCACAAAGAGGCCTAGGGATTATTAGATATAGATATGAATGTAAATCAAGGCAGAGAGCTCAATGTCTACTTAAGTGTTAGAAATTAACTTAAATAGGGTCTCATAAAGATTGAGAATGAGCTCATAATTTTTCATATAAAATAAACTACCTAAAACCACAAAAGAGGGAATTACATGTACATTAGGGGCTATTATATTTTTCATAGGCCTAAAATAAGATAATTCTAGTGACAAAGTTTTAATAAATGCATGTTATACTGAGGAGAGTATGAAAATTGGAACTGAAAATTGGGCCAGTCGTAAGTGTTTTACTCAAGGGAGATGAATTTTTTTCTTGGGAAAGAAATTCAAAGGATTGCTGAGAACTTATTGTATTTTCTCAGGAAGAATGTGGGAGCAGAGCCAGAAGGTGGGGGACATGAGGTGAAGAATGTAAGAGGAGAGGCATAAGTAAGTTCCACCTGGAGCACTGGCTTTTTTGACTGGTATAACAGTTAATTATCTAGGGGAACAGACTGATTGTCTCTTTGGGCAAAGGTCAATACTTGCAGCACTTGAGCTCTATTTGTAGCTATAGGTGTGTGGAGGAGGTGGAGGGAGAACAGGGAGGGAGTGTGAGTTCCAGTCTTGTCCAGAGTGCTGGTCTCCTGAAATAAAGAGTTGTTCTCCTAGTGTACCATTGTATTACATCTTTAAATTAAAGAAACTGAGGCCCAAAGAAATTAAACGACTTGACCAAAATCACACAATGAGTAAATGCAGAGCCAGGATTCCAGCCCAGATCATCTGAATCCAAATTCAGCATAATTAACGTCTCTGCATAGTGTTCTTCTACCATTTCATTACAAACTCCTTTGGAAAGATTAATTCTGAATTGAGGTGCCTTTAGGGAGGTGTTGTCTTGGGGGTATTTCTCCTCTTCTCTATGATGTCTCATCCTCTTATTTATTTCCCCTGGATTCTGGGACTGGACAAAGTTTGAGAAACTGAACAGGGCAAAATAGCTGATGAAAAAAAAAAAAGGTTTGGGGATATAGAAGCTGAGATTTACCCAGAAAAGCAAATGATTTGTCCAGGGTCACATAGCTAGTAAGCATCCAGACATAATTTGAACTCAGATCTTCAAGAGTTTGAGTCCAGCCATCTGTCTATTCTACTACCTAGGTAACTGACCCTCATGTCCCAGGATCTCTGTCTCTCTTCACAGGATATAGTTTTCCTCCTATTTAAGCATGGCTACTTTTCAGGTTATTTGCCCTGAGTGCCTGGTTTTTACTGCTTGTCCATGGTGAAAATATTTCCAGTTATTACTCTTGTGACAGTATAAATAGTAAAGAAGGGTTGTCCACTTCCATCATGGGTCCTCCACTCACACAGATTGTCCCCTGTGCAGACCTCAAAAGGAGTGGAACAGTTTAAGCATACATTGCTTGATAATTATCTGCATGGTGTGCAACTTTCTTTGAATTCCTGAATGTTCTTTTTTCCTAGACTCAGGAAACTTGGGTGAAGGGAGCACATGTCCTGACCTCTCATTAAGTGTTCCTCTTCCTTTCCTGAAATAGAACTGAGGCCAAAGGGAAAGAAAAGAGAAGAGTAAAGAGTTTCTTCTTTTCCTCCCCTCTCCCAGGTGAAAACAATGTGTCTTCTCTAATGAGAAGTGGAATAAGTTAGTTAGGCTCCTTCAGTTCCCCTAGAGTTAGGCATTTCCTTTTGCACCATACTTTGAGTCCCTGCACCCCAGTGGGTATTTTTGGAACCTAAAATTGTCTTTTATACTTAAAGATGTAAATTGCATACATTTTCTTCTTGGACTGGTCAATTGAAATCAAGCCTGGAAAAGCGTGTATTGGGGCTGATTCATCAACGAAGCTATTTAAAAGTTTTACCTAGGGGCAGCTAGGTGGCACAGTGGATAGAGCACTGGCCCCAAAGTCAGGAGGACCTGAGTTCAAATCCATCCTCAGACACTTAACACTTACTAGCTGTGTGACACTAGGCAAGTCACTTAACCCCAATTGCCTTACCAAAAAAAAAAAAAAAGAAAGTTTTACTTGTATCTGCTTTGGGATGGGATTGTCACACTCCTTTTTGAGGGATTTGTGTTGTGGTTAATATTTATTTATTCATTTATTTTATTGTTTTATTTATTGTTTATTTATTGTTTTCAAAATCACGATCACTCCTCATTTTCAGATTTTTCTGGAAGGAACTTTGTAATCATTTCCTCCATCTGTCCATCTAGTCACTATTTTTAGTCTTAAGTTATCTCCACTCCCCAAGAGAAAAAAAAATGATTTTCATACATATCACTGAGAAAAAAGAAAGATTGACATCTAATGAGGCATGTTTTGACTCTCAAAATACATCTTTAGAGTGAGGAAAAAAGTCTCAGAATGAGCACCAGTCTCAGAAATCCAGCTAAGATTTCTGAAAGGCCTTTTCATCACAGACTCCTGCCTCATCAGAACACTGACCCTTTACCCCACAGAGAAAATGGCAATTGCTGTCACAAGATGCCATTCACTCAAGCAAGGAAAAGGACACAGAGAGAGAGAAGTTTTTTTTTCCTTGCTATTTTTCTACCAATTAGTGCCCTGGAGAAGAGACATAAAGACACACACACACCAGGGAAATTCCTCCCTGAAAAACACAAGAAAATTCACTAATGCCCATGTTAATTCCTAGAAGCAAATAGCCTGACAATCCAAGTGAGCCAGACTTGTTCTTTTTTAAGTGACTTGTTATCAGTCTTTTCTTGTTCTTAAATCCTTGGTTAATAGCTTTATATGTTGACAAAGAAACCCAGCTGTCTAGGCTCCAACTTATTCCTCAGCAAGTGATGATGATTGAACCAATAATTAACCTTGGCCATGATGTTGATTGCTTTTCTAGTAATAATGTTAAAAGAAGTATGATGAAATCCAATTAAGTCATAGAGGGTAGGCAACACAATAAGGACAGGAAAATAGAAAGTGCATTATATTTGGAGTCAAAGGTCTGGGTTTAGGTCTGGTTTTTCTATTTACTGGATTTGTGAATGTGAGCTTAACATCTATGAGCTTTAATCTCCTTGCACATTGAAAGAAGAAGTCTTACATGATGAAGAAATAGAAGATCCTATTAATAAACATTTGAATACTTATTTGATTCATAAGAATTTAAGAACTGCTACTAGGCTCAGAATATGATATTCCAGAGGGCAAAGGAGCTAGGATTAAAACCAAGAATCACCTTCCCAGCAAAACTGAAAATGGTCATTAAATTAAATAGAGGACTTTGGAGAACTCCTGATGAAGAGACCAGAACTAAATAGAAAATTTGGCTTTCCAATACAAGACCCAAGAGAATCATAAAAAGGTAAACAGAAAAGAGAAATCTTAGGGTATTGAATAAGGTTAAACTGTTTACATTCTTATATGGAAAAGTAATATTTGTCACTCCTAAAACTTATTAGGGCAGTTAGAAGGAGCATACCTAGACAGAGGGCATGGCTGTGAATTGAATATTATAGGATAATTATGTTAAAAAATAAAGAATGAGAAAGAGGAATGTTCTGGGAGAAGGGGAAAAGGAGACATAGAATAGGGTTAATTATCTGACAAGAAAGAGGCATGAAAAAGCTTTTATACTGGAGAAAAAGACTTGGTGGGGGGGAAGCACATGAACCTTACTCTCATCAGAACTGGCTCAGAGAATAACATACACACCCAGTTGGGTATACAGGAAAGTAAGAGTAGAAGGGGATGGTCTGAAAGAGCAAAGGAAAAAGACCCATATATACAAAAATATTTATAGCAGCACTTTTTTGTGGTGGCAAAGAATTGGAAACTATGGGGATGCCAATCAATTGGGGAATGGATAAACAAGTTCTTGTATATAATTATGATGGAATACTATTGTGTTATAAGAAATGATGAACAGGATTCTCTCAGGAAAAAAAAAACTAGAAATACGTATATGAACTGATACAAAGTAAAGTTAGTGGAACCAGGAAAACATTGTACACAGTAACAGCAGTAATATACAATGGTCAACTGTGAATGACTTAGCTATTCTATACAGTGATCCAAGTAATACAGTGATTCAAAAAGTTCTTATGATGGAAAATTCAACTCATCTCCAGAGAAAAAACTGAAGGAATCTGAATGCAAATGAAAGCATTCTTTTTCTTTACTTTATTTTTCTTGGGGTTTTTTTGGTCAGTGTTTTCTTTCACAGCATGACTAGCATGTAAACATATTTTGCATGATCACACATATAACTTATATCAAATTGCTTGCCTTCTCAATGGGTATGGGGGAGAAAAGGAGATAATTTGGAAGTAAAAATGATTTTTAAAATGTTATGAATTATTTTTACATGTAATTGGGGGAAAACAAAATATTAAGTTAAAAACAAACAACAAAGAAACAAAATTCTACCTTGGACAAAATGTGTGGTTCATGTAATCTATTTATGGCAAACCACAGAAAACTGAAATGGGAAAGATCTTTATAAATATTCTTAGATTCTAATTGTTAGTCTTCACCCTTCCTACTCTCGGATATATAAACTTCCAACAAATCCCAATGTCAAGTAATTCTCTTGTACTCTTCCTTTCTCCACTATGAAAACCCCTTTTCAGAAAAGAATCTGATACTCTTTCTCCCTAAAGATTTAGTGACTAAATATTATTTACAACATTACTCTACATGGAGAATAAAAAGGGAAAAGGTCAATTGGAAACAAAAATCTTTGTATCAAACATATCTTGTGAGGGTTTCACATACAAGATATAGAGACAACAGAAGTATACTGTATAAGGAAAAGCTAATTTCCAGTAAATAATTGGTCAAAGGATATGAACAATAGTTGTTTAAAAAGAAATATAAGCTGTTAACAAAAATATGATAGAATGCTTCAAATGACTATAATAGAAATGCAAATTGAAGTAGTCCTGAGGTTTCACCACTTATGAATCAAATTAGGAAAGAGAGCAACGAGAATTTTCAATATTAGAAAGATGCAGAGGGCAGCTAGGTGGCATAGTGGATAAAGCACTGGCCCTGGATTCAGGAGAATCTGAGTTCAAATCCGGCCTCAGACACTTGACACTAGCTGCGTGACCCTGGGCAAATCACTTAACCCTCATTGCCCCGGAAAAAAAAAGAAAAGGAAAAAAAGGAAAAAAAAAAATGCATACCCAAACATTGTTGGTGGATCTGTAAATTAATCCAATAAGCTTGGAAAATAACTTGGAATAATATAAAGTGAATAAAAATCTCTTTGGCCTAGACCTCTCCCAAGGAGGCTGTTGACAAAAAAGTTTTCAAATTCACAAAAATATTTATAGCAGCATATGTGCGTGTGTGTGTGTCTGTGTGTGTGTGTGTGTGTGTGTGTGTGATATAACAAAGGCCTAAGGCAGTTGGGTGACTGAGTAATCAATCCACTGTAGTGGATTGAAAGCTAGAGTTAGAGCCAGAAAGACCTGAATTCAATTCTCGCTTCAGATACTATCTGAGAGACCCTGAACATTTACCCCCTCTTAACCTCAGTTTGCTCATGTGTAAATGAGAGAGGTAATATATCAAAGGGTTGTTGTGAGGTTCAAAGAGTAAATAAATATGAGATATGTGTGTGTGTATATATGTTTACATTATTATACTGTATATATATACACACACACACATATGTATACACACTAATGTAAACAAAAAGATGAAGAACTAGAATACAGTCACAACTGAATGTTGCAAAAGTATAAAGATCAAGATTTACTCTAAAATGGTTTTGAGAAGCATCCCCTACTCCCCACATCCTTTGAAAAGATGGGTGTCCACAGGTATGAGTATTGTATGCAAAATCAAATTTTTTCTGTTAGTTTTGCTGATTTTTTTCTTCCTCTCTTTAAAAAAAAGTGTTATGATGGATTCCTCTCTCTAATAATGGGAGAGAAGTAAAAACAAGTAAATCTGGGCAATGTAAAAATAAAAGATATTAGCAAAAACTATTTTGAAGAATGTTTCCCCTACATATGATATTCACATATCAATATTGTGCAAATGCAGAGGCAATTTGGCATAATGGATAAAGTTCTAGGCTTAAAGTTAGGAAGACCCAAGTTCTAGTTCTGCCTCTGCTACTTGAAGAGTTGGTGAATTCACATAACATTTATGTGCCTCAGGTAATTACTAAGGACTACAGACAAAGTCATAAATGGGTTCTAAGATATGTTTGTGAAGGAAATTCCCACACCGAAGTTTTCTCTACACAATGAAATCACAACTCTTCGATTTATTCACTTACTATGTAAATGTAAACCAGCTTTAGAAATGAAATAGAGTTTTTACAGGACAAATATTTCAGGTCTATGAATAGACCTCAAAGTAGAAGAGGCTCAGGGTGAACAACTAAGTATTAAAGAAAAATAATTCAAGCTGTAATTATAAATTCATGAGCTCATAATAAAAAAATATCAAAGAAAAAATTCAACATCAGTGAATGATAGGGAACAGACCAATAGTTCTAGTGCTCTGGAAATCACACCAGGAAAGCAGCTGCCTACTACACAAACTCAGGGTTTTCTCTTTGTTCATAGAGCCTAGAAGATGTGATGGGTGATGTGGTATCATTAATGACATCAACCTCTAGAATTTAGGATGTACCTAAAATCATCCCAGCTTCCCTTGATAATCTGGGTTAGATTTGTCATCAATGAATTTATCTAAATTTCTCTTTTATCTTCTTAAAAACTTTATATTTACATTTATAAAGTAGATCTGTCCATCACTAAACCTCTTTCAAACTCTAAAAAATAAATGGAATATTTGTATGTGTCTGTGAGAGAGAAAGAGAAGGGAGGGAGGGAGAGAAGAGGGAAGAGGAGAGAGAAGAAGAATAGTCATTACATATTTAAAGAACAAGCCTTATTCAGTCTCACCATGCCCTTCATGATTTGATAAAATCCACCTTATCTCCTTTTGGCCTTTTGAGATAGAAGGAGCCTCCTTTGTCATTCTGTTGTCATGTGCTAGGCTACTCTGATGCCTCTTCATGATGTGAAAGTGACACAGAGACCTTTAAGAATATGCCACAGGACAGTGGATAAAGCAACAGCCCTGGATTCAGGAGGACCTGATTTCAAATTTGGCCTCAAACACTTGACAGTACTAACTGTGTGACCCTGGGCAAGTCACTTAATCCTCATTGCCCCACCAAAAAAAAAATATGCCAGAGGAGAACAAGTGTAAACCCTGGAAGTTCCTATCAAGCTAGAAAGAATTAAAGTCTGGCCTCAAGGATGGACTATATACCTATCACCTCTGGGCCAGTTATTTAAGAAGTTCAGTATTAGAGAGTAGGCCACCAGGTGATAATCATTTGTTGTTGTTGTTGTTGTTTTTTAAATAGGCCATAACAGTTTATTAAACTATTTCTTAAGGCACAGAGGACTTGTAATCTGCATCAATGAAGAAAATATTTACAGCAATGATAATATGGACTTTCAAGCTACTGAAGAATCCTAATGTGCCAGCCCTTTCATCCCAAGATCATCTCACTGTGTTTTTCTGAGCCTGCTCCAATTCCATTGTTTTGTTTGTTTTCGTTTGTTTTCAGCTCCTTTGTTTTTTAACAATGGAGGGGTAACCAGCACTATACCCTCTGCCCTGAGTTCAGTTTAACCAGGTTTGCATACAAGGGATGGATAACATCTTCAATTTTGCTTTGAGTGCCCTTTTTATGATGCCAAATATTTATTTCACAGATATTCTTGGCCACGGTAGTATTTAGGTCTTATTTTTTTAGGAGATAGCTCCAATAAATCCCAGATCTCTTTCTATGTTGTAAATGACAGCTTTTAGCTAATAAATTCATAAATGAAAGTGAGGCAATTTTTATTTACATTTATGTGTTCATTGAGAGCTTCATTTACTTTTAGTTCTATACATAGACTTAGGAGATCTTTTCTGAACACTCCCCATGGTTTCTTCTCTTAAAGCCTCTATTCACACTATTTCCTCACATGAAATACTATGCCCACACCTACCCCTCAGTCCCCAAACCATGAACTCTAACTCTTAACCTTTCTTTAAGTTTGAGATCAAATGTATTAAGAAGCAGTATGACATCATGACAAATCTTGAACTTGAAATGAGGAGAAGATTGGATTTAAAATCCTTCCTTCATTGGCATTGTGAACTAGGGAAGGCACTCAGCACCTCTGAACTTCAGTTTCTTAATCAGTAAAATTGGGGGTAGTAGTAGTAGTAGTAGTAGTAGTAGTAGTAGTAGTAGTAGAAGAAGAAGAAGAAGAAGAAGAAGAAGAAGAAGACGAAGAAGAAGAAGACGAAGAAGAAGAAGAAGAAGAAGAAGAAGAGGAAACTAGTACCCACCTCATAGGACTATTGTAAGAATTTAGTGAGATAGAATATAGAAATTGCAATATAAACTCTATCTAATATTCATGTTATCCCTTTCAAGAAGCCTTCTTTGATGCTTATCAATTGGGAAACGGATGAACAAGTTGTGGTATATGATTGTGATGGAATGCTACTGTGCTATAAGAAATGATTAGCTGAATGATTTTGGAAAAACATGGAAAGACTTGCATGAAATAAAGAATGAAATGAGTAGAATCAAAAGAACATTGAATGATTTTGAGTGAACAAGTTATTTCATCTATTATAAATACCCAAATTAGCTATAAAGTATGTATAAAGATGCTATCTGCATCCAGAGAAAGAACTGATGAATAGAAGTATGTATAGAATAACTATATGTATGGGTGACATACCTATTTCTGTCTAATGGTAGTTATCTCTAGGGTGGGAGTGGAGAGAAGGGGAAAAAGGGGAAATAAAGAAGTTTACTTGATAATTTTGTTGTATATTTTAAAGGAATAGCAAGTTGTGCACAGTAGATACCTATCCAGCTTTATTTCATACCAACCCCTTCACAAACCTGATTCTCCAGACAAATTGAAATAAAAACTATTCTCTGAATTCTATATTCTTTCTTCTGCCTCTAGGCTTTTGTATAAGTTGTTTCCTATGTGTAGGCTGCACCTTTTCTTCATCTCTGTCTGGCAGAATAAGGCAAGCTAGGTGTGCAGTGGATAGAGCACTGGCCCTGAAGTTGGGAGTACTTTAGCTCAAATCTCACCTCAGACACTTACTAGATGTGTGACCCTGGGCAAGTAACTTAACCCCAATTGCATACAGGGCCATTCCCAGTCATCCTGACACATATCTTGCCATGGGACCCAGATAGCTCTGGAGGAGAGAATCAAGCTGATGATTTTGCACAACCCTTCCTCACTCAAATCCAATTCACTGCAAGTCATGACATCATCCTGATGTCACGATCCTCTTTGAGAATGAAGGACAAACAAGCCTCTCAGATCCTTATAAACCTTCTCCATATGCACTCCTTTTCTTTGGGGGCAAGAGTTAAACTCCATTTTTCCTGCTTCCAAATTTTCTAAGTATGCTTTGACAGTAAATATCATCTTAGAATAGAGACTTACTGGTTCCTTGAAAACTTTCGTTACTTTGGGATCTGATCAGAGAACTAGGAGATATTTTATGAAAAAGCCCTATAGGTTCCTGTCTTTATGATTATGTCCACACTGCTCCCTGACTTGAAATAACTTCCTCATTCTAACTGTCTTCAAGGATTAATTCAAGTGTCTCCTCTTTTGTGAAGCTATCTATGATCCACTCAGATGTTAGTGTTCTCTCTCTCCCCAGTAGTTCTTCTTGACATCAAGGGCCATTTTATTTTTATCTTTATTTCCTTAGGCACAGTTTCTGTAGATTCCCTATGCCAGCTAATGCATAATAAATATTTATAGAAATGAATAGAATTAACATGTTCATTTTCCCCCTTTAACCACCATAATGCCTCATTGGGGTAGGTAATTAATTATTATTAATTTCATCCTACATATGAAGAAACTGAGAATCAGGAAGGTAAACAAACTTGCCCCTGGAAAATGACCAAGCAATAAGACCTAAATACTACTGTTGCCAGATCTTGTCCATCATAACCCTATGCTCTTTCTACAACTGCTCCTTTGACCTAGCCATCTGACAATTTCCCTTCCTCAACATCACTTACCACTTTGAGCAGCAATGTTGCTCATCCAGGTTGCAAGAGAGAAATAAGCTGACTGGAAAGGATGGAGATTAGAGAATTCTTTTTTCTCTTATGCTATCACTGCAGATATAATTCCAGAATGTGGCATTAGTGAGGAAGGAACATCAGAATCCACCTGAAACCTGACCTGTTCTGTGCCTCTTCTAACTAGCTAGGGTTCAGAGGGAAGTCACATGAAGTCCCTCGTAGCTCCTCACCTCCCTGTGGAGAAGACAAACTTTTAAGGTTTGATACTGGGAAGTAGATTCGTTTCCTCTGGTTCAGGACTCTAGAGTCTCTCTCCCTGAAGTCTCATTGCCTATCCCTAAGGAGTCTGCATCAAGATGAAAACAACAGGGTACTAAGGGACCTTGTAACAGGTGGGCCTCATTTACCCAATTCTCAAAGTAAATGTTCTGGGACCTTGGGGTTAGCTCTGATCCCAGGCTGGAACCATGGGGTAAGAACCTGGAATCCTATCAAGGCTATGATTTCATGACTATCTGCTCTGTGGGTCTCAAGACCTAAGAGCACAGAAAGCTTCAGCTCCCAAAGATGGACCAAACACTAAGATCTTCTGATTTATAAGAAGCATTCAGAAGTGTAATCTTCAATCAATCAATCAACAAGTATTTAAGTGACTACTACATGCCATGCATAAGGACCTTAAGATCAGTATTCAATTCTTTCCTCAATGTTCTTTCCTCTAGGTAAAATTAGCATACCTCCCCTTTAACAATTTTTGTTTTATCATTCTCCCTGACTGTTCTCCGAATAAGTGGCAGCACAGCTTCCTGCCCCAAATACATAAAGAATTAATACCTGTATTCAAAGTTTAGAACCCAGATTCTCCTCTGTAAGTGGCCAGAGGAAATAAGCATATACTTTCCTCAATAGGAAAGACAGGCAATAAAAAACAAAATTATCATCTGGGAAAATTTTCAGCCTCACAAAGTTCCTGCTGGTATGTTGTATGCTGGGTCAGGGGTTTATTGATTTGGTAGGGGAAATTTTTAAAGTAAAAAGTGAGCCACTGAGAGTCAAAAGTCTCTCTTTTGAGCCACTGAACACAGAAGCAGCAGATGAAAAAGAATTTAAGAAGAAAAATTGAAGATATAGTTGTGGGGCACTGAAAAGCCAGAGTTGTGGTAGTTAGAATCAGTCAGCTGATAGAAGACTTTATTTAAGAGATTATTGAAAGAGATTGTTGACTTCATTGGCCAAGAGCCCCAGTGACAGCTATTTGCCCTTTATAACCATCTAGAGATGACTAGAGATGAAGCTTGTCATAAGTGCTTGTTTCTCTCTGCTGCCACCTCTGGTTTGAGTTGGGAAAGCAAAAGAAGTTTTGTAATTGCTTTGGAATCTTGGTGAGCTGAAGCTGTGTTGAGGTGAGTTGCATTCTCATTGGACATCACAACATTTTGGTGAGTCAGTAATTGAGAGGCCACTAGGCTGAACAGTGGCTAGGACCCTGGTCCTAGAATCAGGAAGATGTGAGTTTGGATTCATCCTCAGACACTTACTGACTGGATGACCCTCAGTAAGTTTCTAAACCTCTGTTTTATTTTCCTAAACTGTAAAATGGGGACTATAATAGCATCTACCTTATGGGAGTTTTGTGAGTCTTAAATGAACTACTTGTAAGGCTCTTTGCATACAGCACATGGTACATAGTAGGCTTGCTCATTTGTTCTCTGGGTGGGCCAGGTAGTATGTCCAGGGATATCCAGTTTGATGAACTTTGCTACTGTCTAGCTTAAAGAAAACTTTAAAATTAAGAGCTAACACTTTCTAAAGGTGTTTTGTTAAGGATAAGTGACAGAGTGTATAATAGGCATGTTTGAGTAGAGAAGAGAGGAACAATTTCAGAGCTGAAGTGTAGAAAGAAACAAGAGTCCAACAATGAGCAGAGAAGCAGTTTCAAGTGGTACAGATGTTCCTGAAAGAATCAATACCATTGAAACCTGAAGTCTAGAGTTGTGAGTTACCTTAAGCACATTAGTTTACCTCCCACGTGTATTTTGTGCCATTTCTTTATTAGTGTGTGCCCACTCTTCACCATAGTTGCTACAGAAAGCATTGGTAGAATAGTGGAATCCAGGTGTATGTGGGAATTATAATGTTTTATTATTTATGAATTTGTGTAAATCTATTAGTATCTATAATATTACTTCATTTGCCTTATTGCTAAGCAAATGCTTATATATAAAATATAAAAGTGTTATATGAGCAACTGGCTGCTTAGATAGAAAACACATTGGATTGGGGCTCAAGAGCAGGAATAATGAGTAGATGAAGTATATTTATTTTTAACAAGGTTATACTGGGACCCTGATGAAATTTGAATGTAACTGAAGTGGCAACCTATCTCTGGGAACTCAGATTTGCTGGCATGAAAACAGGTTGGAGTGATCAAGCCAAACACAGAATAAAAATGGGGTACTGTTGAGATTCCTGAGTGAGATGTATGAGTCTACACACAGTGTGAGTTGTGACCAGACCCCACTTATAACACATGTATAAGGTGTTACATTATGTGTTTGACAAAGCATCAAGAATACATTTTCTCTCTTACCTGATACATGAAGATTTGTGGGCCAGATTTGTAATTAGATTGTGGCTCACTAGGATGAGGTCATCCAGGTGACTAGAAGTGACTAGTGAGAGGTCAAAAAGGGCAGCACTTTCCAACTCATCATAATAGTTGGAAGAGCTTCCACTCCCTATGTGGAAATTAGACTCAACAAAACAGGGTTTTATTAGGTTTCCTGGCTACATTTCCCTCTACTGTTTGCTTCCTGTTTTAGCATTCATAATCTTCAAAAGGTGTGGAGAAATAGCAAAGATGGAAGTTGGCATCTTTCCCTTCTCAAACAATAGAACAAGAACTGGAGGAAATTCCCTGAACAAAAGTAGAAGTGGACTGCTCCAAGGGAAGTGTTGGCATTGGAGAAGTGCTACCAGAAGGGGTGAAGGAAGGAAATAATAATCTACAATATCACATTTTATCCTCACAACAACATTATGAGGTGGATGTTGATATTATTTCTTTTTGAGGGGCAATGAAAAGTGACTTGCCCAGGATCACACAGCTAGTAAGTGTCTGAGGCCAGATTTAAACTCAGGTCCTCCTGAATCCAGGGCTGGTCCTTTATCCACTGTGCTACCTAACTGCCCCAATGTTGATATTATTATCAACATTTTACAGATGAGGCAAATGAAGCAGACAGAGGGTTAATTAAATGATTTGCCCAGGGTCACACAGCTACAAAGTCCCAAGGCCAAATTTGAACTCTGGTCTTCCCGACTCCAGGTTCAATACTCTGTCCACTGTGCCATCTATCTGCCTCTGTGGCTGTGGAATGATGTGAAGAAAAATGTATTCACTATGTTTCCCTCCATGTTCCTCACACCATAGACAGGATGCTATATTCTTCCATTAGAAAGTAAGCTGTTTGAAGACATAGATTGCTTTTGTCTAAGAATTTAAAGAATGAAGGGACACCATCTTACCCATAGTAGATGCTTAATAAATGTTTGGTGATTCCAAATGAATTAATGTATACTTGTATATGCAAAGTAACTGTGTGGTTAAATAGGACCAATGGTGATGAAATGTGACCTGGGTACTAATTACAAAAACAGTTTTCTATGACCCCCCAAAATCTTGATAATTAGCCTTATAGCTGACTGTACTAGTAGTAATAACTTAAGATAATAAAACCTCTCAATAAGCACCAGGGTTTTTTATGCTCATCATTGCTTTAGTATGGAAATAAATGCTTCTGTGATACCTAATTCATGTTGTACATTGTGTATCTCTTTTACTAACTTTTTTGGGTAAATGAAACTCAAGACTAGAATCTGAAGTACAAGTGTCCCTGGACCACCCAAGGTGGGAGTTTTAATGAGGCAGTAATTTAAGAGAATGAGGAGCCAATTTCTCCTAAAAAACTCAGGCTTCCCCAGAGCTAAACCCAGGCAGACCTCAAAGGATCAATAAAGACAGCGTGTGATATGGGTCACTATCCCTGTGATCCCAGCTTAGTCATGCCTCTAAGCTCTACATTACATTAGTGTTGACTGTTTGACCATGGACTGTCCCTGATTCCACAGATTGAAAATGATAAATGAGGGGCATACATTACATTTCTAATCATATCCAATGGGCTTCCCAACAACTGTGATAAGAATTGGTTTACCCAATTTATTTGAAAAAGGCATAACACGAGGAGATGAAAGCCCACCTTCTTCCTTTCCCAGACTACACATGTTGGTGCCTTCCCCTCTGATATTACCTTCCATACATTCTTCAGATATCTTGTATATATGCCTATTTATTTGTTTTCCTCCCTCATTAGAACATGAGCTCTTTATGTATGGCCCCTGTTTTTGCCCTTCTTTGCATCCCATGACCTTAGCACAGAGTTTGACACATAGTAAACTTAATAAATGCTTATTGATTGACAGACTGGAGACTGAATAAAGACTGGTTTGAACTGAAGAGTTCTCTTCTTTCCTGTGTACATCCCCAACAGCATGCAGGATATGTGATCATTTAACGAGGAGAAGGGTCCCCAGAGGACAATGATTTCTTTTTTTCCATAAGGGACTCATAGGGGACACTATGAAATAATTTTTTTTAGAAAGTGTGGAAGTGGCGATTACCTGAAGTCTAAGAAACAGACAATGCCTGAAATCATGGGAGTTTTTCGATTCTGCTTATTGAAAGATATGTGACAAAATGCAATAGAAGCCCAATCTGAGTGCTCCTTGTAATTGCCGATAGTTACTTTTGTTGTCATCCCTCATACGTAAAGGAGGATGGGGGAGAAAGGAATCATATTGTTAAGCTATAGCTTTAAGGATATAGTCCTGTCCCAAATAAAACTTGAGCAATCTTTCATCAAAGGGCATCATGCAATGATATCAGACTCAGAAAACTGTTTAAGCACAAGAAACTACTTTATTAGATAGTATGAGGATGTTCCAGCTACAAACCATACACAGGTTTTCAAATGGTAGCTGGTCAATGCAGTTTTAGAATCCAGTTTTGTTCTTAGAAAATAAGTGGAGCTTCAAAATTTGCTCAGTTCTGAATTATTTCAGTCTGTTTCCCATATAGATAAGCCTCTTCTTTTACTACTCACCTGGCCTCTTCTTTATATTTTAATTCTAGGGGTTTGGTTTGGTTTTTGTTGACCTGTCCCATTATTTCCTATATCTTTTTAATTTTCCTTGTTCATTTATCTCCCCTGATTCCAGTCACACCCAGAATGCCTCCTCTTTCATCTCCAGGTCTCCCTAGGATTTAAGCCCTGCCAAACTCTGAGGAAAATTATTGTCCCTTGATAGGTACTAGACATATCACATATCCAGCATCTATACACTCATCTAGGGTGCATTGTGTTCTGCCCTGTAAAGTAACACCAATAGAGTACTACCCCTATCCTCACCTCTAGCAACCCTCCCCTCACTGACTAAATTAATCTACTTAGCAACCTGTGGGGTACAGAATTGAATGAAATATTTCTGATTGTCGGATGTTGGAAGAATGAGACATTCCTTAGATGATCTTTTCTGGCTTAAGTCACTAAGATGAGAGGGATTTCTTGCCCAGAGCTCGACGTAGGGCATCTTTGACTTCTTTGTTCCTTAGGGTATACACAACAGGGTTTAGCAATGGAGTAAGGACAGTGTAGGCTGCTGAAATAAGTCTGTCTTGTTCAAGAGAGCTGTGAGACTTGGGTTTGAGGTAGACGATGGAAGCACAGCCATAGTGGATGATGACTACAGTAAGGTGGGAGCCACACGTAGCAAAGGCCTTCCATCTCCCCTCAGATGAAGTGATCTTGAGGATAGTAGAGATGTTGAGGACATAAGAGATGAAGATCAAACCCATGGGCAATACAAGAACACACACACTAACAATAAAATTAATGATCTCATTGATATTAGTGTTGGCACAGGCAAGCTTTAGGAGGGGCCGAACATCGCAGAAAAAGTGGGAGATGACACTGGCATCACAGAAAGGGAGACCAAACACAGATGTTACCTGAATTATGGCCATCCCAAGTCCAATTCCCCATGATCCACATGCCAACTGAATACATGCAGTTTTTCTCATGATGACTGTATACCTCAAAGGCTTACAGATAGCCACATAGCGATCATAACCCATGACCGTGAGCAAGAAGCAGTTGTTGATGCCAAAGGTGAGATAGAAGAAGAACTGTGTAGCACATTCTTGAATGGCAATGGGTTGGTGTGGTCTGAGGAGGCCAAACAATGTACGGGGAATTATGGCCAAGGTATAACATGTCTCAGAGATTGATAACACACTGAGGAAGAAATACATAGGTATGTGGAGGTGACGGTTAAGACGGATGATGGTCACAATTATGCCACTGCCAACCAGAGTCAACAAATATAGGCCCAGAAAGACCACAAAAAGAATGAGCCGGTGCTTCCACTTGAAGCTGGAGAACCCCTCAAAGGTGAATTCACTTATAACTGTGAAATTTGGTCTTGGCATCGAGGAAAATCCTGACAAACTGCAAGAAATAAGGAAAGGTAAAGTTAGCTATGGTGAATATATGTGTAGCAAAAATATGTTTCTCTGTAGGATTCTTAGACATATCTTAAACTCAACGAGTTTCTAATGTCTCCTAAACCTTGTCTTACCATCTGGAACCTAACTTGTAACTTTGCTTTGTAACACAGCTTTCATTTGCTGTGGAAATTTACTGGCTGCCTCCCTTTACCCTTCCTTTAGCCTCCCTGAATTATGTACTCTGCTAGACTACCATCCTTGGTCTAGAGCCAGAACTGCCAAGGCAGCCCTGAATCTAGGACATTGAGGGGCCCTTCATCATCCTGCATCTAGAGATAAAACCTATAGTATATCAGACATTCAAGGGGGAAATGTCCTCACTTTAAGGACAAGGAGAAACATCCACCTCCTCACTTTGAAGCAAAGAGGAACACCCTATTCTCATCCAGATAGCCTATGACTAATGAAAATCCCAAAAGAGTTTCTGGGTAATTAATAATCAATTTATTAATTAGGCTGGTTAATATCAATAAATTGATGGCCAGTGTTTTTTCTTGGTAACTAAAGATCCCTAATGAAAACACTGAATGCCTCAAGTATTTTTTTTTGTTTGTTTGTTTTTTTGTTTTTGTTTTTTTTTTTAGGCAATGGGGGTTAAGTGACTTGCCCAGGGTCACACAGCTAGTAAGTGTCAAGTGTCTGAGGCTGGATTTGAACTCAGGTACTCCTGAATCCAGGGCCGGTGCTCTATCCACTGCGCCATCTAGCTGCCCCTCAAGTATTTTTTGAAAGAAAATGCCCCCTGACAAGTGAAAAGCAACCCTAATTTGTGAACATTTAATGAGGACGTGGGCTAGGAGTCTTCAGCTCCTGCTGAGAAAGCGGTTTGATTATGAGATTCAGCTGCCTCCGGCAATCCAGACAGGGGAATCCATCTCCACCCAGACCACTTTGGTTGGATTTCTCCTTCATGAACTGGGTCACCCTAAATTCTAATAGAGGCTTCCAAGAACAGGGCTGTTCTCCTTGGGGGCAAGAACTCACCTAGAATGGATTTTTTCTATACTACCTCCATCCTAGTTGGGTGGCATCTGGCCCAAGATTGAGGAACATGTTTCCCAATGGTTAGGGGTAATCTCATCAATCAGTCATGTCCTTACCAGAGTGAATGACTGACCTACAGGAGCTAGGCCCTAAATGAAGAAATAAGGGGAAAAAATCTTGATCCTAGTTTAATAATTAGTTATTAATATAATGGTAAAATAATAATTTCTCTCAGGCAAAAGTGGGGAACACCACCAGAAAAACCCTACCCAGCTGAATAATCACTGACAATCCCTGGATAGCTTGATTGTTTCCCACTCTTGGCTGATGCCCAGAGGTCTCTCTCCTGAAGCTTCAAGAATCACTTAAACCCTTGTATATCATTCCCCTGTGCTCTGCCCTTTCTTCCTCTCCATTTTCCCTAATCAGGCTTCCCTACTGCTTCTGCAGAATACCTCTGAAACTACTGCTGGTGCTAGAAAATGTCAATGCTCTAGTAATAAAGTCTCCTGTAATAAGTGATGGAGTCATCCCTTCTTGACAGAATACAAATGAACCAGAGAGATGGGCAACAGGTCAAGCCAGGGCCACAGGTACCTGTTTCTTCTATTAGCAGATGACAAAAGCTGTGGCTAAATGCCTGACCACTGTATCTCCTTAGACAGAGGATAGGCAGCCTCACTGCTACCTCCCAGTCTTTCTGGAGAGAGCCAGAGTCAGGCAACTGACCCATGTGATCCAGAGATAGGGACTCCCCTCCAATCTCTCACTGGCTCACAAACCATTGGTCAGAATGGTGATGATTCAGCCAGGTACATGCACAGATATCCTGACAAAAAAAGGAGAAGCTGAGGTGGGGTGGGAGGTTCAGTCTTGCTGCTTAGGAATAGGGAACTCCCCTTTAGACCTGGATGCTGACCATGGATACGACTAGGGCTTCTGACTGTTCCTTTGGCAGCAGGACTTTTCATCCTCACCAAGTCTGGGAGTCTGAACCACGTGCCTCAGGAACAAGGAAATACTCCCTTCTGTGGTCAAGACAGGGCCAGTGGCCTCCAGGAAGTGTAAGTGACTACATCAGTAGAACTGAAACTAGCTTAAGACCATGAAATAGAAAGTCCAGGGAATTCTTAAAGTTGGAATGATAAGGGTATGAGAATTAAGCTCTAGTGGGTGCTCACTGACATGGGTTTTGAACCAGGGAGAGGAAATTGCCCCATGGTAAAAAATTCAAAGGGCTGTTATTATACAAGATATTGTATTCTTATCAAGAATGAGGAAGGGGAAGAGCCTGTGGTCTGGATGCCTGGGGTGAAGGATGAGGTTATGACAGAACAGCCAGATTATCTGAGGAAGCAGCTTGATTATCTCCCTGGGTTCATCAAGCAAAGTCCAAAACTGGAAAGACCAAAGCTGTCTCTCAGTCCTTAGGTGGGAGGGAGCTCCAAACTTGGCCCAAAATGTTCACCCCTTCAGACATCAGGTGGCTTTGCAGGAGCAACTTTCCAGGACATCTCCTGGTCTGGGGAAAGGCTAAAGCCCAGGGATCAGAGTAAGGCTGAGATCTACCAGAAATCCTCTGCCCACTGTTGCTAAGGAACAGAGGGGTTTCTCTTGAGGATGGGGAGGGGAGGCATTATCTAAACTGTGGCTCCTAGAATAATTTTGCCTCCAAATCTAAGGAAAAATTTTCCCCTCAAGTTTTTCCTGTTCTCTCTTCTCAACTTTACAGAGTGCCAGGGGGTTGGACAAGAGGCTCAAGCAAATGAGAGATAACTACTTCCTATAATCAGATAGTGGGATTGGGTGATACTTTTAGATACATCCAGTCAAAATTGATATTGTCAAGAATGTTTGACTATAACGAAATGGCAAATAAGGATACATCACAATGCATTGGAAAGCATGTTAGATTTGGATTCAGTGGACTAATTTGGATTCTGGCTATACCCTTTACTGTCTATTTGGCCTTGAATGCTTCAATTCTCTGGCCTTCATTAATTCACTCTAAGGGAAAAGGTCCTAGTGACAGGATATGGTGACATTTTCTCTCACAAGATAGGCACTTCAGGCAGCTTGGAAATGCTTTCCCAGTCTAAGGGATTCTCTGATTCCCTTAGCATCTGTTCTACATTTTATTTTATTTTATTTTTGTGAGGCAATTGGGGTTGTGACTTGCCCAAGGTCACACAGCTAGTAAATGTCAAGTGTCTGAGCACTTGAACTCAGGTCCTCCTGACTCCAGGGCTGGTGTTTTGCCCACTGTGCCACCTAGCTGCCCCACTGTACCACCTAGCTGCCCTATCTTAGCACCTATTCTAGAAAAACTAGGTCAGGGAGTGATTCAAGCAGGGCAAGACAGGGGAGGGAACTGTGGCCACCTCAAATGTCTCTTGTCCCTATCCCCAAGTCTTTTCAGTACTTTGAAAGTCCTTTGTCCTCCCAAAGTGTTTATATTTCCCCAGGATTATTGGGAAAGAGGGATGTTTGGACCCAAGGTTTGCTTGAAAAGAACTTGGTACCTCCTCCCTCCTTCCATGTCCTGTTAAAAGTGGATTTTAAGAGCCAAGAGTATTCTGTTAAGAGTTGACATAATTCATTCCATTGCCTATATTCTATATTAATAACCTGGCTGATAGGAAAACTAACATTGAATTCCTGCTCTGCTCTGCTTCCATTTTATCCTCTCTAAAGTGGAGGGACTCATCTCTAAGGTTCCTTCCAGTACTGATATATACTGAGTGTATGAGATTTGAGCTCTGTTTGACTCTATCTTAGATTAGCCTGAATTTCAGCAGGAGTAGAACAAGAATTTCCCTGCACCGAGCAAGCGAGGTCAATTCCCACAATGTGAGGCAATATGTTTCTGCTTCTAGGACTTCACGCAGTTCTCACTCCTACTTTCTGAAATAGTATAGAAGTGCAGGTCCATTAGAGAAAAATCCTTTGCCCTCTCTACACTCTTTCCTTTCCTTTGAATGGCTTCCTCCCCTCCCTTTATTTTATGGGAACTGAACAAAGGAAAAAGAGAAGAGAACTCTGTCAATAGAGCAATCCCTTCTTTTGTTTCTAAAATGACTCACCTACATCTTTATGTAATGCAATTTTCATACGATTAGATAAACCAACTGGTATCCCAATCACCTTGCCATAGTCATTTCTTTTTCTGGGGCCTCAGATTCTCCCTTTCTAAAGCCAAGAAGCTGGACTAGATGATCACACAGGTACCTTCCATCTCTAACATGATACTCTAAGGATTTACACAGACTTTGGCTTCAAGCCTTCTTTCAGCTTCATTCTCAAAGCATCTATTTATTTGCTATAACATTTACCCGTCTGGTTTTCTTCTTTCTATGTATACTCAGCATTTAGCACAGTGCCTGACATATACCAAGAGGTTATTTATGCTTCTTGACTGACAGTCTCCCCACAATTCCCTTTACTCGGGCTACTTAGATGCCAAGTGTGAAGAAACAATTAATTCTTTTGAAAACAAAGCCCCAAGTCAGTTTGAATATAAAAGGCTACTTAATCTCCCCAACCTTGTTGTATCCTAGGGTTTCTCTCTCCTCTTTGGTTGGGGTTTTCTTTCCATCCAATTCAGACATCATTAATGGCACTTGCCCTGAGTGCCTGGTTTGTGGTGCTTGCCTTAGGAGAAAACAGTCCCAGTTATGACTCTGGTAAGAGTAGAGACAGTAAAGAAAGATTGTTGACTGTCATAGGTAAAAATGGTTCTCTGGATGGCTGCTCTACTCAGAGTGGACAGATCTCAAGTGGGGTGGGATCTGGAGAGCAGCCTGAAGGAGATGCTACTTGAGAA
Organism: Dromiciops gliroides; assembly: GCF_019393635.1. Lineage (NCBI taxonomy): Eukaryota > Metazoa > Chordata > Mammalia > Microbiotheria > Microbiotheriidae > Dromiciops > Dromiciops gliroides. Next base: position 154,722,448 of record NC_057864.1, on the reverse strand, counting down.
GTCTGCATGGTGCTCAACCCTGCTATGAGCTCCTGAGTGACCTGTTTCCTACTCTCAGGAAACTCGAGTGAAGGGAGAACTTGTCTTGACCTATTCAATGAATTGTCTCTTCTCTCTTGAAATAGAAACAAGTTCAAGGGGAAAGAGAAGTAAGAAGAATAAGGAATTTCTTTCTCCTCCCTTGCCCATGTGAAAAGAATATGCCTTACCCAATGATAAGGGGGACAATTAGCTCCTTCAGTCCCATAATGGTCAGATATTTCCTATCACATCATATTTTGAGTCTCTGTGCCCCAGTGAATGTTTTAGGAACATGGAATTGTCCCCACTTTTCTATGCAGAGATATAAATTACCTAAGTCTCCCATTTCTCAAGTCTAATCATTGTGAATCCCTTCCAGAAAAGTGAGTAGCAGCGATTCATCAACAGAGCTATTTAAAAGTTTGATATGATATGTGTCAGCTGTGGGATAAGGCAGACACACCCTATTTTGAAGGACTCTGTGTTGTGGTTGATACTGTTTCTTGTTTGTTGTTTACAAAACTATTGCCACCTTCTGTTCCCAGTTGTTTATAGAAAAAGCCACAATTTGGGACTCAAAACTTCAAATAATAATGTTTATTATATTAAAAAAGAAAAAGCCACATGATTTTTTCCTCCATTTGACAGTGCATTCTGTTTACAACCTTAAGGCATATCCATTTTCCAAGTGAAAAATGGTATTGCCATAGATCTCTAAGGTAAAAAAGGGAGACTGGCATCTTGAAACATCCCTTTAAAGTGACTTTCAGAAATGAGTCTCAGAATGAGCAGTCTTAGAAATCTATTCAGTAAACCTTTTAAAGGCCTTTACTTCTCAGACTCTACTCTCAGCAGGACATTGAACCTTTCTCTCACAGGGAAAATAGCAAGTGCTGTCACAAGACACCAGGCACCCAATTAGGGAACAGACCAGAGAGAGACAATTTCTTTCCTTGATACTTATCACCATTTAGCACCCTAAAGAAAAAACATAAAGAATATGCCAGGGAAACTCCTCCTTGAGAAAGACAGATATGTAGTAGTGCTCATTCCAAAGCCTCAAAGTCTCACTAGGTCTTGAGTTGTTCAGAACAACCCATGAAGGCACAAGTCAGTCAGACAAGATAATGTCAATGTATGCTACCAAAGCAGTCCAATTGCCTGGCTTCCACTGATTTACCCAACATTCGGAATGGCTAGATCAGTTGTAAACTCTAGCTATGGTGCTACCAGATTTTCTAGTAACAATACTAACTGAAAAGGTTGTTTAGTCATATCCAACTCTTCATGACCCCATGGACCATAGTGTCCATGCAGTTTTCTTGGCAAAGATACTGGAGTGCTTTGTCATTTCCTTCTCCAGTGGATTAAGGCAAACAGGAGTTAAGTGACTTGCCATGGATCGCCCAGCTAGTAAGTGCCTGAGGTTGGATTTGAACTCAAGTCTTCCTGAATCCAGGCCAAGTGCTCTACCCACAGAGCTATTGAGCTGTCTTTTATTACATGGTAATAATTTACAGAGATAATTTTGTAGGGCTGGTAATTCTCTTATTATATACCTCCTGTTTAAGGAAATGCAAGTTGTTATTAATATAGGGATTGGCATCCTAATTTGATTTTGTAGAAAATGTAAGAACTATAATTTTAAGCTAAACTCATGTTTCATGTAATCCATATGAGGCAAGACCTCAGAAAAAATATCAAATTAGCCATTTTTTTACTGTTATTCTTAGATTCTCCTTTATCAGTTATTCTTCACACTCCTGGACTATAGCAACCCCAACTCCTATATCCTAATGCCCAACTATTCTCTTTCATTGTCCTTTCTTCCTTCCTTAAAAAGTCCCTCTATAAAAAGAAACTTATAATTTTCTCACTAAGATGTTTGACTCAAAATATTACTCACAGTGGTGCCCCTCCTAGTAATATTCATCTATCAGCACTATGTAGTTGTAGCTACCAGACATATTGTATATACTGGCCATAAGGGATACTATTCTAGGCTTAGGATCAGGAAGACTATGTTTAAATTCTGCCTCTGGTACTTACTAGCTGAGGTATTTTGGAGAAGTTGCTTACTATCTATGTGCCTCATATATAATTGATGTTACATTGCTTCCCTTCTCAAATAGGTGAAGAGAGAAAGAATGGGGAATGAGAATTTAGAACTCAAGATTCTTTTCAAATAATATTATAAATAAATAAAATATGTATGTGCCTTAGGATATTCCCTAAGACTGAGGGACAAAGTCATTGATGGTTCATGATCTATATTGGTGAAGGTTATTCATCTATAAAATAGGGATGGTGATACTTTTATCACCTTCCTCACAAGATTATCTAATGAGATAAATTATGTAAAGCAGAATATAAACATTAGGGGGACAGCTAGCTGCCTCAGCAGATAAAACACTGGCCCTGGATTCAGGAGGACCTGAGTTCAAATCCAGCCTTAGACACTTGACACTTAATAGCTGTGTGATGCTGGGCAATTCACTTAACCCTCATTGCCCCCACACACACACACAAAAATATAAACATTAGCTATTTTTTGTATGCCATTTCCTCCATGAAGCCTTCAATGCTCATATCCTTCCATTACCCTTGCTTCAAATAATTCAATTATTCTACCATTTATACATTTCATAGTTTACCAGGCAGGGAATGGAAACTCTCTCATCTATCTGCATTTCCTTAGAGTTGCCCTTTTTCATACAGATAAATAATGGGTGATCTGCCTACAATACATACTGTGCCTATTTATTATATATAAATGTCTCCAAATTGGCACAGCTCACATTTCTTTTAAGGTACTGCAGTTCTTATTTGCTCACAGAGTATAATACTTTCTTTGGCACATGCCACGCTGGGTGGTCCTTTCCCAGTGTCTTCCGTGTCTCACAATTGATTCCAAAGTTCTTCAAAGAGATCCTGAGAGTACCCTTGTGTTGCTTCTTCTGACCTGAATGTGAACACTTGTCTTGTGTGAATTCACCTTTAAATAGTCTTTTAGGAAAGCATACATTTGGCATTCAAACAACATGGTCAACTCATTGGAGTTGCACTTGCAGTAGAGTTAGAATGCTTGGCAATTCAGCTTGAGAAAGGACTTCAGTGTCCATGACTTTATCTTGTCAGGTGATCTTCAGAATCTTCCTAAGACATATTCAAAAGGAGATGATTCAGTGTCTTGGCATGGCACTGGTAGACTGGTCAGGTTTCACAGGCATAAAGCAATGAGGTCAGTACAACAGTTCTGTAGATCTTAAGTTTGGTAGGCAATCTAATATCTCTTCTCTCTCACCCTTTCCTTTGGAGCCTCCCAAATACTGAGCTGGTTGGAAGATTCTGAAAATCACCTGACAAGATAAAGTCATGGATACTGAGGTCCTTTCTCAAGCTGAACTGATGAGTATTCAAACTCTACTACAGAGAGTGCAACTCCAATGAGATGGCCATGTTGTTTGAATGCCAAATACGTGTTTGCCTAAAAGACTATTTTAAGGTGAATTAACACAAGACAAGTGTTCACATTCAGGTCAGAAGAAGCAACACAAAGATACTCTCAAGATCTCTTTGAAGAACTTTGAAATCAATTGTGGGACACAGGAGTCACTGGTAAAGGACCACCGAGCATGGCATGCCCCAAAGAAAGTATTGCTCTCTGTGAGCAAATAAGAATTGCAGTACCTCAAAAGAAGTGTGAGTTGTGCCAATTTGGAGACGTTTACACTTCAAAGGTTCATATGGACTACTTATGCCTGACCTATGGTAGAGCCTTCCAATCTTGTACTGGTCTGATCAGCCACAGTCAGATGCTCTGTACCTTGATGCCAACATAGTGATGTCATTTTGTTCTTCTTCAGGTATGAAGGACAGCAACCATTTATTTGTCCTAGATCTATTTGCATCCTTGCTATTAGGTGTAAAAACCACCATCATCATTGTCATAATGACTAATACTTAGTACTTAACAGTTTAGACATGACCTTCCTTTATTCAAAAGTTTTCTGTGGCTTACCATTCCCTATAGGATAAAATATAAACTCTTTTTTTTTTTTTTGCGGGGCAATGGGGGTTAAGTGACTTGCCCAGGGTCACACAGCTAGTAAGTATCAAGTGTCTGAGGCCGGATTTGAACTCATGTACTCCTGAATCCAGGGCCGGTGCTTTATCCACTGTGCCACCTAGCCGCCCCCAAAATATAAACTCTTTAACCCTGTACTCAAGGTACTCCACAGTCTATGTTCCAGATAAACTGAATCTGTTCCTTAAATCAGTACCCCATTTTCCACCTCCATGCATTCACATACACAAGCTCTTCCCTATGCCTGGACTGCACTCTCTCTACCTCTGTCATTTAGAATCTTTGTATTCATTTCAGGCTCATCTCAGATATCATTTCCTCTATGAAACTATCTCTGATCCTATCCCTAGTTGTTACTGTTCTCACTTTCTCATTCTCTCTCTTTGTCTCTCTGTTTTTCTCTGTCTCTGTCTCTTTCTCTGTCTCTCTCTGTCTCTCTCTTTCTTCTTCTCCCTCTCCCTCTCTCTCTCTATCTCTTTCTCTCCATCTCATCAACATTCCTTGCTGTAAGCTTATTTGTGTACATGGTTGTCACCACTCTCTCCTGGAAGTGTTCCTCAAGAACATGGATAAAAAAAAAAAAAAAGAACATGGATCATTGGATCATTTATTCTTTGCTTTCGTATTCCTAGTGCCTTAGGTATAGTAGATTCTTAATAAGTATTTACTGAAATGAACTGAATTTAAAATATGCTATTTCATTGATCTCCTGAATGGGTCTGAAGTAGATAATAAAAATATCATTATCTTCATTTTACAGATGAGTAAACTAAAGCTTAGGAAGGGTAAGTGGATTTGCCCTAACTATGTAGCTATCAGGCAGCAAAGGTAAGACTCAAAGCTAGCCCTGCCCCATGCAAATCTTATATTCTTTCCACTATACTACCACAGCTCTCATAGTGTACTGTGTGACAATTTTTTTTTCTCAATATCACTTACTTCTTTGGACAGGTATGCAGCTTATCCAGGAAGCAGAGAAGGAAGACTAGAAAGGTTTCCTGGCAAGGGTGGAGAATATTGAATTTCTTTTCCTTCTGCTATCACTTTGCAGACACAACTCAAGAATGTGGCACTGGTAAGGAAATAACCTCAGAATCCACAAGGAACCCAATCTGTAACTGACCAAGATTAAGAAGGAAGTCACATAAGGCTATGTTAACCCCTTATAGTCCCCTGTCCTAAGGAGAAGACACCTCTTTAAGCTTTGAGACTGGAAAGTAGATTAATCTCATCTGATCCAGTACTCTAGAGTCCCTCTCCCTGAAGACTCATCTTTCTCCAAGGAACTTGCAACAATATGCAAAAAGTATGACACCTAGGGACTCATTACAGCTTGCTCCCACTTACCAAATTCTCAAATTTACTAATACTCTAGGAACCTGGAGTTAGCTCTGATATCAAGCTCAAACCTTGGGGTATTAAACTCGTTTTCCTTTCATCTTACCAAAAGTCAAATGAAAAAAACAAAAACAAAAGTCAAATGATCTGCTGACTGTCTACTATGTGGGTCTTAAAGATGGAGTGGGGAGAGAGATCCAGATCTAAAAGTGAGATTAAATATAGAAGTCTTCTGACTACTACCTGGTATCCAGAAGTAGAATTCTCAATCAATAAATCAACAAGAATTTAAGTGACTACTATGTGCCAAACTCAAAGGCTTTAAGATCAGTAATTAATTATCTCTCAGTATTATCACATGTAGGCAGAATCAGCATACCTTTCCTTCAACCATTTATAAGTTTTCATCTTCCATGACTCTTCTTAGCATCATTCTCAGCATAATTCCTATTTGGGATTCCTAGTCCAAATACATGAAGAACTGATGCAAATTTTTAAGGTCAATATCTGAATTCTCCTAAGGAAGTAGTCAAAGGAAAATAATAGACAGTGTACACACTAGGGAAAAAAGAGACTAATAAACCAGAAAATGTTTAACTTCACTAGGATCCTGATATAGTGAAAAGAATATCACTATATTGATTACAATAATATCAGAAAACCTGACTGGAAAGGGAGTCATGGTATTTCATAAACGAGCTTGTGTTTTTAGGAAACTTTGGAAGTTAAATGGAGATCTCTGGGGAGAGACTGGAGACAGGGAGACCAACTAGAAAGTCAGAAGGAAAATCTTCTCCAAAATCAAAAGTTATACAAAAGTAGATTGGGAAATTAAGTTCTCCTTCATATGAGTTCTTAAAAAAATCCAGATGCTCACTTGTTAAAGATATTAGAGGTAGGATTTTTTGGCTGGAATGTTCTCCAAAGTCTTTCCCAACTTTTAGATTCTGTGATTCATTAAGCTGTCTCTGGTCTCATCACCATCTTATTCACTATCCCCTGGACTTGTTCCAATTTGTTCATATTCCTTCATTAATATAAAGTACTATCTGGTCAGACTAGGACTTAAAATAACAAGATTAGCCTCTCCCTCAAACTGGATACCATATGTGTGGATAAGAGCAGTTTAAGTATATGTGAAATTAGTGCTTTAGTAAAACAAAGTCTTCTGCACATCACATCTCTCCTGTTCTTGTGCCTCAAACAGTTCCATGAACATTGTGTAGTAGGAAGATCACTTAATTCTTTCATCTCTTCCAAATTAATCACATTCCAAGATTTCACAGTGTTCTTTAGCTTTGTGATCTCTCTGTGTGTCTCTGTATCTCTATATCAGTCTGTCTCTCTGTGTCTGTGTCTGTCTCTGTCTCTTTTCATCTCTCTCTCTGTCTCTGTCTCTCTGTCTTTCTGTCTCTGTCTGTCTGTCTGTCTCTGTCTCTGTCTCTCCATCTCTCTGTCTCTGTCTCTCGGTCTTTCTGTCTCTGTCTGTCTCTGTCTCTCTCTCTCTCTCTTTCTCCCTTCCTCCCCCTTTCTCTCTCTCCCTTTTGTTCATCCATTATCTTTGTGAACCATTTAGGGTTTTATTGACAAAGATGCTGGAGTGGTTTGGCAATTCCTTCTCCACATCATTTTACATATGAGAAAACTAAAGCAAACAGGGTTACTTATCCAGACTCACACAGCTAGTAACTGTCAGGTCAGATTTGAATGCAGGAAGATAAGTCTTTCTCACTACAGACCCAGCATTCTATCCTTTGCACCACCTAGCTACCCTTAAATGACTTACTTAGGGACATATAACTAGTAAGTGTCTGAGTCTAGATTTGAACACAGGTATTCCTGACTCCAAGTCCAGAGCCTTAACCACTGTATCATCTAGCTACCTTTATACAAAAATTCTATTAAACTTTGAAAGAACAATGAATATTAACAGTACAGATATTATTCTCAAAATATAGCAAAGTATTCTATCAAGCCCCTTTCTTGACCCCTAATGTCTAAAATAGGAAACGATAAAAGTGTAGAAGGAAAACTATATGCTAATAACAATAATGGATATTGATTCAAAATTTCAAAAGAAAATAATGATAAAAATATCTACAGCAATTTATCCAATAAATTATTCAAGTTGAATTCATACCAGGAATGCAAAGAGGATTCAATATTAGACAAGTAGCTAAGATAATAACATTTAAAACTAGATCATAAAAAAACTAAATGTTCATATTAATTGATATTGAAAAATAGCCTTTGACAAAGCACAACAATTATTTTTGCAAAACCTTACAAACTATAATCATAAAAGGGTTTTTTCAATAACATGAGAAATATCTATCTAAAATCAAAAGCAAACATCATTTAGAGTGGAAAATACTAGAATTTTTCAATAGAGAAGGAAATATATTCTTCCTGGTATTATTTTATATTATTCTAGAAATGTTTGGGGATAGCTAGGTGGCACAGTGGATAGAGCACCAGCCCTGAAGTCAGGAGTACCTGAGTTCAAATCCGGCCTCAGACACTTAACACTTACTAGCTGTGTGACCCTGGGCAAGTCATTTAACCCCAATTGCCTCACTAAAAAAAAAAAAAAAAAAGAAAGAAAGAAAGAAAAAAAAAAGAAATGTTTGTAATATCATTCAGACAAGAGGAAGCATTAAGACAAGATAAAGAAAGCAAAGATATAAAAAAGACAGAGACAAAACTATCCTAAACTATTGATAGTTCACTTAGGAAACCCCAATGAATCCACAAAGAAACTATTCAAGGCAATTATTACTTTAGCCAAGTTTCAAGCTACAAAACAAATTGACAAACATCAACAGCATTTTATGTAATATGAACAAAATCCAAGAGGCATAATGAGAAAAGGAAATTCCATTAAAAATGAATACAAGGGGGCAGCTAGGTGGCACAGTGGATAAAGCACTGACCCTGGAGACAGGAGTACATGAGTTCAAATCCGGCCTCAGACACTTGACACATACTAGCTGTGTGACCCTGGACAAGTCACTTAACCCTCATTGTCCCACCAAAAACAAAACAAAACAAAACAAAAATGAATACAAAATACCAAAGCCCACTCAATAAATTTGAATCTGTACAAAATGCTCATTAAAGAAATAAAAGAACATATAGTTGTATGAATATTTAATGCCCATTGCTGGGCTGTGCCAGTATAACAAAAATGATAATACAAACTCATATAATTTATAGTTTTAATTTTATACCAATCAAACTTTCAAAAGAAAACTGAGTGAAAAGAAACAATTATAAAATTTATTTGAGAGAATAAAATACCTAGAATTTCAAAGGAAATAATGAAAAAGTGAGAAATGAAGGGAGAAAGTAATTCTTAACCTACAGCTATCACATATATTTATATTTATGCAGTCAAAGGAACCCCTTGGTTTTTTTTTTAAATGCAAAGATAGATTTAATGGAACCTATAAGTTTAAAAAAAAAGAAACTAGAATGCCTTTCTGGGTAAAGAAACCAACCTTTATTGAGAGAAAGAAAGGCGGCAGCTAGAGTCTGTCCAGTATGGTCTGAGACCCCAAGTTATAGAATTAATAGTTATTTATAATTCTCTTGATTCATGTATGGCAAAAGCTGGTCAGCTCATGGCTCAAGCAGGTCAACCTATGACTCTAGAATCAGAAGAGTCTATTATATTTGTAGGCAGGTCTATCTTTTACATCATAGGTCAGGGCAGCCTCAGGGCTACCTAGGACAACCCAGTATATATCAATGTAAATATGATTATTATGGTTACATACTTAAAATACACACTTCCTCATGATTATAGTCACACTCCTAAGGTTAACTAACACAGGGATCCTCCCGGGATTACATCTTAGTTTCAGTTACACAGGTTTTCACCCAAGAGTATACTCTTACTATAAATCACACAATTACTTCTGTAAAGAATTAATTGTTATTTGAGGGTTTTATGACCCCATCTTTTGGCTAGAATTAAAAAAAACAAAAACTCTTGGCACACACTGGCCTGGGGCTCAGGCGCCAGGCCTCCACAATGGCACAGTGCTCCACTCACTGATTGTAGCCATCTCCATGGAACTAACACCTCACATCATTATCACTCCATGACGCCTACATGGGCCTGGCAAAATTATAATGATTGGAAGCCCAGTGAGGGCAGTCATGTGACTGTCAGTCAGGCCTGCCAGCCAATTGGCTTGGGGCTGCGTGTGGTTAGGCTGGGGTCTGCTGGGAAGGAGAAGGGAGGAGTTTCACCATTCTAACTTGAAGCTGGAAAGTGACAGGATGCAGCTGTGTGTTCTCACCTGATTCCTGAGCAGTGGTGTTATTCAGGTCATATCATTTCCCTTCCCCCATTTTTTTCCATTCCCTTAATTCTACTGATCTTGCTTGTGTTTTTAAGTTTGTTCTTGTTAATAAACCCTGTTCTGTTTTTAAGGGAGGCTGTTAGTCTCCTTCCTTGCCCCAATATTGGGGCGAGCTGCCTAGCTAACACTCCCCAATTAAAATTTGGCCCCTACATTTCTTATCCTATTAAAATGATTATAACTGATAAAAGATTAGCAAGACAACACAGAGAAGGGGGGCAGCTAGGTGGCACAAATAAAGCACCAACCCTGTATTCAGGAGGACCTGAGTTCAAATCTGGCCTCAGACACTTGACACTAGCTATGTGATCCTGGGCAAGTCACTTAACCCTCATTGCCCTGCAAAATACCCCCCAAAAGAACAAAAAACAAACCAAAACAAAAAAGACAACACAGAGCAAAAGCATTCAAGGCATTGATTATTGATTTTTTCTTTCCAATCCCCCCCTCCTTGATCTTTCCTCAAATCATTGGGGAGTGGATCTATTACAGACTAAGCAAACATATGATTCTGTAGAGTGCAGTACTGTCTAGGCAGTGCAAAACTGCAGGGGCAGTCCCCTACCAAGAAGAAAAATTACAGAGTTTTCCTAATGAGGCACAAAATCAACTATAACCTATCTGCTCTTGATGGCAAAATTATAGTTTTCTTTATGTTCAAGGACATACAGGTTTTAGCTGATTATTTGAGTAATAAATTTTAGTTCTTTAGAAATCACTAAAACATTTTTTTCTTGATTTTTAAATTAAAAAGAATAAACTCCATTTGGGGGGCATTATTAGTAGGAGGGGAAGGATTCCCATCAACCTGATTAGACCAGGTCATGCCAAACTCAAAACATTTCCTAAGGTGGCAAGCAGAACAATCCTTTTTAGCATAGGGGGTTATAACACAAGCACTACTTCTAGTACATAGAATAAAACAGACCTTATAATAGTTCTTTTTAAAAAACTTCACAGGTTGGGCAGGTAAGAACACCTTAATGGTGATCACTGGGGGTCTTGCCACACATGGCACATGGGAAGAATGGGCAGGTGACTTGCTGCTCAGATGGTTCTGATGGATTGAGAGTTGGAAAGATCGGTGATGTACATTGTGACCAGGGTAGCTCTGGTGAATTGAAGAATGAAAGGGTAGGAAATTCTGGAGGTGAGAGCTAAAGAGGAAATGGTGTTGTTGGGGACACTTTGAAGGCCCGTGGTGGAGAGGCACTAGCAGGAGATGGGAGGGCCACTCCTGTGAGAAAGCTGAGGAAAGAGGTATTGTCCATGCAGAACAGTCCCCCCACACACACATACACACACAGGAAAGAGTGCCAAACAATAGAGACTTGGCATTAGCTATGAAAATGACCACAGCTGAAAATAGAAGGGAGATCTGTGGCCAATTGAGGGAGTGTCTGAATAGGAAGCAAACGTTTCTTCGAGGTGAAGAGTGAGGTGGAGAAAACGCCTTGACAGTAATGGAAAAAGAGGATGAAAGCTAACCAGATGAATAGGAAGATGGAAAAAGAGCTAAGTAGTCAGTAAAGGGATCATTACCAGGGTATTGGGTTGGAATGTTTGAAAAGTGTAACTTTCAAATTTTAAAAAGTGATACATGGAATTTCAATTCATTTCAATTTCATACATATAATTCGATCAATTGCTATTTCAGAGGTAGAATTTGGTGTTGATTTATTACATCTGAAACAGCAATTTTGAGAAGCAAGTAACAGCAATTAAGGATACATGGGCAGAGAAAAATATATGATTAGAGTCAATTGAGTATAGAGGAGTAAAATCATCACAAGCAGGATGTTTCATAAGAGTAAGAATCTGTTTGGGTTTGGTGCATTAGTAGCTGGTGGGTGTGTAGTTGGTCTAATGTGCATGATATTTGTGAAGTATGAAGTAGTTTGATAAAGTGGAGTCCCTTTGATGACCAAGCCTTTCCAGGTTGAGCTCCCTTCATCAGGTGGGATCTCATTAGAGGACTTAGCTCTTCCTTACTGAATCTTTTAAAATTTCAGTCTCCTGTTCTATCTTTGTACTGGCAAAGTGTACTACAGGTGAGGACATAGCCTGATCTAATGCTATGAGACAAAGAAGACAAAACACAAGGAACTCATGAAGCATCTCCTTCATCTTGTCAAGATGCCTCATAAGTTCCTTATGCCCTATTTGAGAGTAACAAGTCCAAGTATTTCCCTTCTACCTAGTCAGCAGTTAGGGTTGTTAAACAGTATCTGTAATGGTCCCACCTAAGACAGCTGAGTACCTCAAGTCATTTGAAAGTTTTTGATGTAGATGCTATCTTCTGACTAGAAAATTATGCAATGAAAAGTCCAATGTTCCAGGCTGAGTGGCAAATGCATTGTCTTGGCACTCTTTTAATCACTTTGCATACCTCAGGTATAAGCAGTAATAGAAAGCTCTCCACCCAGAAGTGGTGTGTAAACTGGAGAGAGGTGTTTTTGCAAAAGAGGGTGGGTCACGAATTTCAACATTTCAAATCCCATATTTCAAAAGGTGGATTTCAAATTTCAAAAGGTGAATTGTAAAAGGTGTAAAAAATTTAGCATTTCAATTAAAGAACAAGAGACAAAACATCAGTAAGTACATACCTTGGGCATTATTTATATTTAATTTAATTTCATATTTATTAAAAGGTTAAATTTATCAAAAGATGATTCATATAATTCCCCCCCTGGGCCCAGGGGAGCCTCTTAAAAAAATTTCCCTATCTTAGTTATAAGCTCTCTATTTCACCTTTCAACCTGACCTGGGCTTTGGGGTTGATGTGGGGTGTAGTAGAACATATTCAATTTGGAGATGTTTAAATGGAGTATAAGCCAAAGAACACCCACCAAAAGCAACAAAAAGCATGTTGGTCATAAGACTGACACACATGAAAAGAGGTACAGAGGAGATACTTGGGGCAACCTACACTTGTTTGTGTCCACCATTCCCCAAATGCCATCCTTTGTGAATTAAAAAGCAAGTCTAATGGGAAAAATATTTTAATGGTTTACCTGTTTCAGAGATCCATATCAGTTTCAGTGATCCATACCCAAGATACCCATTTCCTTCAAATTCTTTCACATCACAGATGGAGTGTTAGAGAGAAAAAGCAAGTTCATTGATTCATCCTCTTTAGCTACTGCATCTGCTTTCTCACACTGGATCAGTGTCCCCAGTGTGAGCTGAGCAGTGAAAAGCAGCTGACAAAGGAAGTTCAGAGAGGAGTGAGGTGGAATATAGCATCTGCTAATGAAAACGTTTCCTTTTCCTAATAAAGTCACCTGATGTCTAGCAAGTCTCTGATCAGAGAATAGATCTTCTACATCATGAGGACTCAACACAGTGAGTTGGGAAGAAAGAACCAGATCACAAGCCTTGTCCACTAGGAAATCAGCAGATGCTTTGGTTTGAAGGTATGGAGGTGATCCCAAGGTAACCACATCTAGCAGGCAGGTGTAATAGGCGATGGGCCAAAGGGATGGTCCAAGGTTCTGGACAAGTACCTCAGATGTGATACCCTTCTGCTCATGGAGAAAGAGGGAAAAAAGACTCATTATAGTCTGGAAGGCCCAGAGCTGGTGCCAAGAAGAAAAATCTTTTAAAAGTGTCTGAGGCTGTCAGATGTTGTAAGGGGATAAAATTCTAGCTATACTATCTAAAATCTAATGAGTGGTTATAATTATGAGCTTTATAAATTATAAGCTTTAGCAAGAGTATTTAAGTGTTTAAGTATTTATTAAAGAGCATTAGGATCAGAGAGAAAGGTAAAAATCCATTTTTTTTTTTGCGGGGCAATTGGGATTAAGTGACTTGCCCAGGGTCACACAGCAAGTAAGTGTCAAGTGTTTGAGGCCAGATTTGAACTCAGGTCCTCCTGAATCCAGAGCCGGTGCTTTATCCACTGCTCCACCTAGCTGCCCCCATAAAAATCCATTTCTAACAGACCCCATCATCCAACCCGCCATGGCAAGGTCAGGAACCAAAAGAGGAAGAAGCCCTCCACCAGCGTCTGCTTCCTACTTTGTGTCCTCCTCCCAGAAATGGGAGGCTCCACAAGTTGATTGGCTGGTAGCTTTGATGGACTACCCATGGGCAAAAGTTACTTCCTGACACCAAGAAACTGACCACATGGCTTACCCTCAGACACCTTCTCCTCATGGTGGAGCTTTCCTACAGTAGCTCTCCAGCAGGTGGCATCATTCCAATCATTACAATGTTCAGACTGTAGAGCTAGAGGATCTAGAACAGAATCTTTAGTTAGAGCAGTTAATGGTTTATTTCACCAAAGAATGGAATCCATTGTCTACAGTAACCTTGTCTATAGTTCTCTGATAGAAGAAAGCCTAAGTATTCAATGTGTTGAGTCTTCTTCCAGGTGAATGTGAATATGTACCGGACAGATTCACTGATTGGAATCCTTAAAAAGGCTACATATAAATTAATAACGATAAAGCATATGGAAGTACAAGGAATAGTGGAGACAATGATAGCCTGATTAGATGTCTAGGAATAACAGTTAATGAACAGCTTGGAGATCTTATACAAAGTGATATACATGGAGATCTATAATCCTTTAATCAGTCAGAGCAAGAATTATTACAGTTTAATTTTCTAATGGTCCAAATGAACAGGAATCCTTACTTTACTAATTTAACTGGGATTTACTTAGATGAAAAATTACAATAATTACTAATGGTAATAATTTAATAAAAGGATCATTAACTGCTAAAAATTTAAACAATACTTTTGAAAGTATCTATGGGGCAACTAGGTGGCACAGTGGATAAAGCACTGTCCCTGGATTCAGGAGGACTTGAGTTCAAATCCAGCCTCAGACACTTGACACTTACTAGCTGTGTGACCCTGGGCAAGTCACTTAACCCTCATTGCCCTGAAAATAAATGAAGAGAAAAGAAAAGAAAAGAAAATATCCAAATTATAGTTTGAAAGATACTGGGGTTTGGATGGAGTAGGGCCACCTTCTACCTCAAAGTACCAGGTATGCCTGATTTTAGAAGCCTCACATCATTAGAGAAATTAGTTCAAAGCAATTCAGAGATAATAGATGGAATCTGCTTAATAGTGGCTAGCATAAACTCAACAGTTGCAAAAATTTCCTCTCATTGGCACAGGATTGTCTGAAAAGAATTCACCCTGACTTGCCCTGGTCTTAGATTCTCTATGATCTGCCTGTTTCTTTCTACAATCTCTAGTGAAGTGACCCTTTTTCCACAGTGTAAACAACCTGATGGTTTGCTTTTGTGTGCTTTGGCCTGATTGTATTCAGCAGGAGGTGGTGGGCAATGAAGTGCAGGGGATGCTTTCTGTTCCTTCAAGCGTGGCTGCTTTTCCTTTCTTGCTGTTTCCTGTTTCAAGTCTGTGGTTTCAGGGTGTGACAATTTTTCTAAGTTAACCCAGCACCATACTTCATTTTCCCTGTATGCTTATTTTTTAGGAGCAATCTTAGGTCTCCCAAACCTCATTTTTAGGCTTCCTAATACAGGCCAAAAGAATTCACTTGAAGAATTGTGGGCCATTTTAGATGACACCTCACTAAGTTTAGCATCTCTGTTTTGGCATGGCAGGCTGAAAAGAATGCTTGCCCTTCCCCCGTGTTTCTACCAATTTCCCAAGAGTTCTATTTGGTGGAATAGAGCTATCTGTTTCTCATTTTCAATGCCTTGAGAAGAAATAAAATGGTAAGCAGGTCAGCTCATGGCTCAGCCAGGTCAACCTATGGCTCAAGTGGGTTGACCTATGGCTCTAGCAACAGAATAGTCTATTACATTTGTAGGCAGGTCTATCTTTTACATCATGGGTCAGGACAGCTTCAGGGCTACCTAGGATATCCCAGTATATATCCATGTAGAGATAATTATTATGGTTACATACTTAAAATACACACTTTCTAATGATTATAGTCACACTTCTAAGGTTAACTAACACAGGGATACTACTGGGTCTATGTCTTAGCTTCAGTTACATGGCTTTTCATCTGGAACTATACTCTTACTGTAAATCACACAATTACTTCTTATCCTATTAATATGATTATAACTGATAAAAGATTAGCAAGGCAATACAGAGCAAAAGCATTCAAGGCATTGATTATTGATTTTTCTCATTTCATAAGAAAAGGGTAAAATAAATGATAGAACTCAATAATCCAATGTTGTATAAATCCTGAAATATAAATTACTTAGGAAAGAACTATCTATTTGATAATTGCTGGGAAAATTGGAAAGCAGGGTAGAAGATATCAGCTTAGGTCAACTACTTACACCATATTCCACAAGTTCAAAATCAGTATGCAATTTGACTATTAAATAGTATTCCATTAACATAAAAGATAATCAGATCATATATCTTTTAGATCTATGAGTAGGAGATTAATATTTAAGCAAATAAGGGATAAAGGAAATTAGAAAAAAATTAACTTTAGCAAAGTTGCAGGGTCTAATAAAAACCCACATCATTAGAAATCTATATATTACGAACAAAGTACAACAGGAAGAGATACAAAGAGAAATCCCATTTAAAATAACTTTGTACAATATAAAATACTTGGAAATATACCTGCCAAGACAAACCCAGGAATTTATTGAACACAATTACAAAACACTTTTCACACAAATAAATTCATATCTAAACAATTAGAAAAAAATATTAATTGCTCATGAGTAGGCCAAGTCAATACAATAAAAATAACAATTTTACCCAAATTAATCTATTTATTCAGTGCCATACCAATCAAATTACCAAAAATATTTTATAGAGCTAAAAATAATAACAAAGTTCTTCTGAAAAAGTAAAAGGTCAAGAATATCAAGGGAAGCAATGGAAAAAAAAATATGAAGAAAAGCTATATCAGATCACAAACTGTATTACAAAGGAGTAATCTTGAGAACATTGTGGTACTGGCTAAGAAATAGCATGGTGGATCAGATTAGGAACAAAATGCATTGCAGTAAATGACCATAGTAATTTTGTATTTGATGAACCAAAGATCTAAGCTTTAGGGACAAATATCTACTACTTAACAAAAAAATAATGGGAAAACTGGAAAGCAGATTGACAGAAATTAGGCATATACCAACATCTCACACTGTATATGCCAAGATAAGGTCAAAATGGACATGTGATTTAGACATAAAGGATGACACCATAAGCAAATTACAGGAGCATTGAATAGCTTACCTGACAGATCTATGGAGAGGGAAGAATTTAGTATGAAACAAGAGATAGAGAGCATTACTAGAGGCAAAGTGGACAATTTTATCATCTTAAATTTAAAAGGTTTCACACAAAACCAATGCAACCAAAATTAGAAAGAAAGCAGAAAACTGGGGAAAATATTTACAGAAAGTGTCTTTGGTAAAGGACTAATTTCTCAACTGTATAGAGAAGTGAGTGAAATTTATAAGAATATAAGTCATTCCCCAATTGATAAATAATCAAAGGATTTGAAAAGGCAGTTTTCAGATGAAGAAAACAAGACTATGTATAGTCATATGAAAAAATGCTCCAAATCACTATTGATTAGAGAAATGCAAATTAAACAACTCTGAGCTACCACGTCATACTTATCAGATTAACTAATAAGATAGAAAATGAAAAGTATAAATGTTGGAGGGAGTATGGGAAAATTAAGACAATAATGCACTGTTGGTGGAGTTGTAAACTGATCCAAATATTCTGAAGAGCAAATTGCAACCATTTCCAAAGGGCTATAAAAGTGTACTTACCCTTTAACAAGCAATACCACTATTATGTCTATATTCCAAAGAAATCCAAAAAAGGGGAAAGGACCTAACCCTAACCCTAACTCAACTTGAGAACACATTCAAAACCAATGGATTTGGATGATGCCAACCAATCAGCTTGAAGCAGTGTGTAAGGACTGCCTCTGTTCCAGACCTATAAAAAGCTTCCAAAAACAACTTACGAGATTGTTCCTGATTAAAGCAGGCTCCTGGAGGAGGACTTTAGGAAGAACCCAACCAGGCTGGAACTCTAGGCTAGACTGGTGCTGAAGCTTCTGATTTAAGGCAACCACAATTTAGATTTTAAACATCACAGGGAGAAGGGGAGAGATGGTCTGGGGAGAGGTATTTCACATGAAGGAAACAAGAATCAAGCTTATGGAGGGAAAGGGGGGAGGATCGGGGGAGTGAGTGAACCTTACTATCATCAGATTTGGCTCAAAGAGAATAACATACATACTCAAGTGCATGTAGTAATATATTTTTGCCCTGAGGGAAAATGGAGGGGAGGGAGATAAGGGCAGGGGGGCGAAGGGGGAGAAGAGGGGAAGGAGGGAAGGGCAGATTGGGGGAGAGAGCAGTAAAACACAAAACACTTTTGAGGAAGGTGAAGATGTTCTGCATATGACAAGTATGACATTAAATTGCTTGATTTCATAGGGAGGGTTGGAGGGGGGGAGGAAGAAAAATTAGAACACAGAATTAGCTCAAAAACCTTAATCTTATCAGAGTGGCCTCAAGGAGGGAATAACATTCATACCCAATTGGGAGGAGTAATCTATTTAACCCTACAGGAAAGTAGAAGGGGAAGAGGATAAGGATAAAGGGTGAAAAAAAGGGAATGCAGAGCAGAGGAGGGGACAGTCAGAAGTAAAACACTTTTGAGGAAGAATAGGGTAAAAGAAGATAGAAAATAGAATAGATATCATAGGAAGGGAATAGGATGGAGGGAAATAGTTATGATAATTGATTATAATGGCAAAATGTATGGTACCTACTTTGCTGGACTATTATGAAGAAAATTATTTGTCAAATTTAAGGTACTATATATAGGTTATGATGAACAGGATACTATCAGAAAAACCTTAATTTGAAGTTTTGTTTTTTAACTGTTTTCTCTCACAATGAAGCTAATGTGGGAATGTTTTCCATTACTACTCATGTACAACTTATTTTGAATTGCTTGAGTTCTTGTGATTGGGGGTGGGAAGAGAGGGAGGTAGAGATGTTGGAACACAAAGATTTAAAAGACTGATATCAAAATTTGTTTTTACATATATTTTGGAAAATAAAAAGATATAACCTATGGGGGGCAAAACAAATAAATGAGGTGTTTTTGATTATATGAAAATGAAAAGCATTTGCACAAACAAAATTAATGCATCAAGGATAAAGAGAGGGGAAATCAAATAAAAAACTATATCAAATTTCTCAGATAAAGTTTTGGCATCCCAAATATACAGACAACTAATAAATAAGTAAGGTTGAAATGTATTTCCTATTTTACATTATCAAAAATTATGAGCAGTTATCAAAAGAAGAATTGTAAACTATTAATAATTAATTGCAACAATACTTGGCACTTTAAGGTTTGCAAAGTACTTTACAAATATTATCTCATTTTATCCTCACAACACCCTTAAAAAGATTTGAAACTATTATTATCCCCATTTTATAAATGAGGAAACTGAGGCAGAAAGCAGTTAAGTGACTTGCCTGTGGTCATACAGCTTGAAATGTCTATGGTAGAATTTGAACTGAAGCAAAAAACATTCTAGGTTATTAATAATAAGAGAAATATCAAACCTAAAGTTTTACCTAACATCCACAGAATAGACAAAGGTGACAAAAGATAGGAATTTTCTATGTTAGAGAGGTTGTAGAAAGACATGTTCAATAATTCATTGTTATTCCAAGATGAATTAGTATGATTGTTTGGAAAGAAATTTGGAATTAGGAAAACAAAGTTGCTAAAAAGTCCATAGTATTTAAGAAGTTTGAATAATAGGCATATTTCCCAAGAAGATTACTGAGAAAAAGAAAGGATCCAACTATGGGAAGAGATTTATCATTGCACTTTGTTTTTGTCATTTTTGTGGTAGAAAAAAACTCATAACAAAGGAGATGCTTCTCAGTTGGAGAATAGTTATGAAAAACTGTGCTACATGAATGTAATTAACATAATTACTGTTCTAGGTGTCTCTGTGTATTTATATAGTACTTACTATGTTCTAGGCACTATGCTAAGTGCTTTCTAATTATTATGTCATTTGGTCCACAAAACAACCCCCTGAAGCAGATTTCATTATTATCTCAAATTTACAGATAAGGAAACTGAAGCAAACAGATGTTCAATCTAAATGACTTGCTTAAAGTAATAGCAAATAAGTGAGGTCAGATTTACACTCAGGTTTTCCTGACTCCAAGCCTACCACTTTATCCACTACAGCACCTAAGTGCCCCAAGATAAAGCACTAGATCTCCAAGGTTATTATAGGGATAAAATTAAATAATGTTTGTATAGAGCTTTGCAAATCTCAAAACACTAAAAAAAATGCTAAGTATCAACATCATCATCATTACAAATAAAATTGGAAAAATATCATTCTTACATGAACTGATGTAAAGTGAAATAATCTGAGTCAGGAAAAATGGATCCACAATGACTACAATAATACAAATGGAAAGAACAATAATGACAAAACCATAAAAAAATTAATCTTTCAAAAACACAAAGAACAAACTTGTCCCTAAAGAAAAGACATGAAAAGACATCTCAATCCATTCCTTTGTAGAGGTGGGAGACCCACAAGTATAGAAGATTACATGGAATGCCTTCAATTTTTATGGATTGATTTTTATTGCAGTTTTTTCTTCTCTCCCTCTTTTATTTTTCTCAAATTTGTTATAAGGGATGTTTTTCTGGAAATGACTTAGGAGAAATTACATAGAGGAAAATCTTGGTGAACCAAAAACAAAATATCAATAAAATTATTTAAAATATAAATATATTTTATCATTTGGGAGGGACTATATAATGATGAATCATTTATATTCTGAGGGAAAAATTAAATAAATGTCCTTTTAGAGCCCTAATATCTTCAAAGGTCATAGAGAGAACTAAATAAAACATGGAGAGAAGCTAAGTGGGGATTTTTTCTGTTTTTTATGTGGGATGAAAAGTATAGTCAGACAAAAGGAGAGGAGAGAGGAAGAGAGAAGGGAGAGAGAGAGAGAGAAGAATGAGAGAGGGAGAGAGATTGGTATTTAATTTTTCTTTTTGCAGGGCAATGAGGGTTAAGTGACTTGCCCAGGGTCACACAGCTAGTAAGTGTCAAGCGTCTGAGGTCAGACTTGAACTCAGGTCCTCCTGACCCCAGGGACAGTGTTCTATCCCCTATGCCACCAAGGTGCCCTGGTATTTAAATTTAATAGGGAAGTCTGCAGGGATCGGGAGAAGGGAGATAGAGAACAAAAGGAAAAGCAGTTTAGAGGAGGAAATAGTCACAAGCAAAACAAACTACAACTTTGGAGGATGTGGGGCACAAGAAAGAGATGAGGGATTATAGTGAAGTAAAAAAAAAAATTCTTCAATGATAGATCAGTAGTATTAAGCAAACTTTTGTTACCATCATCTTCTTTATCTTTGTAAAGAGTAGAGTGAGAAACAAAAAGAGGAAAATATAAAAGGAGAAAGAGGCAGGAAATTAAGAACTGCAACCATGAATGTGAATGGAACAAACTCACCCATAAAATAAATGACAATAAAAATAGCATTTTGTTTACAAAACACACAGTTGAAATGTTCACACAGTGTTAGAAAGGAGTAGAGCAAAATTTATTCCGATTCCCTGAACTCAAAAAGTCATTATCACAATGTCAGATTAGGCCATAGAAAAAGAGATATAAGAAAGGAGATAAATAGGGAAACCACATTATGCTTAAAGACATTAAAGTTAATGAATCAATATTAATGTTTAGTGTATATGCACCAAACCGAGTGTAAATAATTTAAGGTAAAGCTAATGGAATTATAGGAAGAAATAGACAATAAAATTATAATAATGAGAGACATCAATGCTGACCTAGACAAATATAATAAAAAAGATAAGCAAGAAGGATATTAAAGACCTAAATAGAATTTTAGACATTAGCATTGTTTAATCTTTGACAATTACTGAATTAGAACAGAAAGAAGTCTACACACTCTCAGTTGTGCATGGTACATGTATAAAAATGACTATATATTGGGGCATAAAAATCTCACAAAATTTCAGAGGAGCAAAAATACAAAAAACATTCTTTAATCAATTATAATACAATTAATATTACATTTATTATCTATCATTATTATTTAAAGAGGAAACTAAAAAACTAATTGGAGCCTAACTAGTTCAATCCTAAAGAGTTGGTAGGTCAAAGTATAAACAATGAGACAAAACAAGAAGAGAGAGAGAGAGAGAGAGAGAGAGAGAGAGAGAGAGAATCTAAACCAATAGATCACATCTAAGCAGAGTCCACAGGATAGCTGTAGTTGATAGTAGCATTTGCATTGGGAGCTGAGAGACATACATTAGGTAAAGTAGACATACCAGAGAAAGGGAGGTTCAAGATGTTTACAAGGACACAACCCTTTGAACTCAGCATAGAGCCAATCCAAAAAATGACTTCATAAGGATTTCAGAAAGGGATTAAAAAAAAAAAACTTCAAGAACCAGGATCTGTGAGTTTACCCTTTGGCCATGATGTGTTTTCTTAATTCGAGCCTACTCTGAAATTGCTTTGTGTGTACAGGGGAGGAAGAGTATGCCCCTGGATTAAGAAAATGGTGTTGTAACAATTGTTCTTACTGTATCTGCTTTGTAAACACTATTTCTAAGAGAAATATAATCTGTGAATATAATCAATGGGAACACTTTGATGGGGGTTTATGAGGGAAAATATATTTTTTAAAAATCTCCTAATGGTTACTGCATAGAACACTAAGAGTAGTAAATACCAGCCAACCTCTGAAGACCTGGCTTTACAATTTGAATGTGAGTGAGAAAATCAGTCCTAGAGGGAGGGCTAAAGATATTTCAACTGAAAATTATGAGACCACCTTTCTTGGAAATTTCTCATGTTTTGAGACTCTCATCGATCCAGGAAATATACTCCATAGGCTAAAAGACAGAAATGATAGTCCTACCAGGGTCTTGATGGTTGTGTGATGTCTAGCTTTCATCGATTTTAGGATAATTAAATATCTTGAATCCATTAGATTATCCAGTGTTAAAAGTTTAGGTATAGTAACCAGAGGATTTCCTCTGAAATACTTTTTTTTTTTTTGGTGAGCCAATTGGGGTTAGGTGACTTGCCCAGGGTCACACAGCTGGTAAGTGTTAAGTGTCTAAGGCCAGATTTGAACTCAGGTCCTCCTGAATCCAGGGCCAGTGCTCTATCCACTACACCATCTAGCTGCCCCCTGAAATGTTTTTGATCTCATTTTTCCTTGAGCAATTTTGATATTCGTTTGACAATAAGCTGGGATGAATGGCCATTCCCTGATATGGCATCAGGGGTGTGATTCCTGCAGTTTCATATCTCTTTAGTGTTGCTTGACACCTGAACCAAGACAAAAAATATGGCAGGGGGCTAGGAACATGTTCTACTTCATGAGCAAGTAACATGAGTTTTCATATATAGAAGTATCAAACTAAGGATATGTTTGGGAAGACACATGGGAATTGGTCACTGGCTAGAACTGGGAGAGAGAAGGACCAGATTAAGCATTTTATCTGCAGAGACACAGGCTGGATAAATTCAATAAGGGAGCTAAATTCAAATCCCTGAGGGGCTAAAAGTTGGTGTCATTGATATTCACCTGGTATACTTATTTCCTATTTGTGTGTATATTAAGAAATTTTCCATAGTAGCTTCAATTCTTAAGCATAAGTTATCCCTGCAGGTCAGTAATGAAGTGTAAATAGTTATGCTTTCCCAAAGGCATTCATTCCTAATGAGGCCTCCAGAGATAAGAACTGTCTCAGTTTTCAACTGTACCTATATGCCCCTGAATCTACCTCAGAGTAAAAATCCCTGGAGGCATGAGTCAGATAGATCATTACCCTTCTGGGAACCAAACTGCCAAAACTATTGGGAAGGGGTGCTTAAAGAGACATGATCGCCTCCAAACGCACCTAATCAATTTCTCAGGTACGGATGGCCACAGGTCTCTTCTGTCACCCAGAGAGAACTGACACGTCCTTGGCTTGACTGTTTCAATTCCTTCTCTTGTAATCTCAAGACTCTTTTCTTGCTCATTTACTTTGAATACGTTCAACCTAAAGCCTTGCAAAGGGGATTTCCCTTCTCACATTCATTCCTTAAGGTTAGTAAAAAGTAAGTGATTATTGATGGAAATGGATAAGAATTGAATTTTTTCCAAAATTCCAAAGTTTTCCTGAATTGTGGATTACAGAGTTTGAATACATTACAATTTTCATGACCATGCGTATTTCATGCTTTTATTTGTGAGTATTGTGAGACCTGTATTTCTCTTTCCCTTCTTTTGTTTCTGTCTCTCTTTTGTCCCTGTGTTTGTGTCCCTGTTCCTCTATCTTTCTCTCTTGTCTCTGTCTCTGTCTATCTGTGTGCCTGTCTCTGTTTCTCTCTGTCTCCCTGTATCCATTGCTCTTTGTCTCTATCTCCCTCTGTTTTTGTCTCTGTCTTTCTCCTATCATCGTTTTAATTATCTCTATGCAAATGACTCCCAGATCTATATATATAGTTCTGGTCTCCTAAATTTGGAGAGAAGTTGAATAATGAAATTGAAAGCCAGATTTCAAAGCACTGAGAAATGAGTGTGAGGAAATGAAATAAGAGACAATGAATTTAGAGAACTTTTCCTAGGATTTTGTCTATGAAGGAGAGGAGAGATAAGAAAACAATTATCATCTCTATGTAGACAGTCTGAAGATGAATGAATACATCTATGTAGATGTATATATTTCTATGTGTACATATGTATGTGTACACACACGTACACATGTATTTTGTATGTTTGTATGCATATGTGTGTGTCCTTGTATGTATTATGTATGCATGTATCCAGCCCTGGTCTCTCCTGAGCTTCAGTCTGGTATTATCAACTTCTTTTTGAACATCTTGAACAGGATGTACAGTAGACATCTCAAAATGAACAAATCCAAAATAGAACTGAAGATCTTTTTTTTTTTTTTTTTTGCTATTTTGCGTAAAGGTTATTTTGATGATCATCTTTTCCTTCAAACCTTTCCCACCACTTCCAAACTTTCCTTTTACTGCTCAGGATTCTAGCATCCTCTCAGTCCCCTAGATTCCCAAACCTTGGTGTCATTGTTGACTCTCACTCTCACTCACCACACATATCTAATTTATTTCCAAATTAGCACCTACCTTCCATGATTATTGTGAGGATCAAATGAGTTACTAGGCACTTAATAAATACTTGTTTCCTTCCTAGTATCCCTCTTTCCAAGTCTTGTTTCTACCTGTACAACCTTCTACCTTTATATCTCTTTTATATGTCCTCTTCTTTCTACTCACAAAGCTGCCCCTGGTGCAAAGTTTTATCACCTTACCCTTAAGCTATTGTAAAAGCTTTCTGGTTGGTGTCCCTGCCTCAACATTCTCCCCAATCCAATCTATCCTTCACTTAGCTGCCAAAGGGATTTTCCTAAAGTCCATATCCAATCATATCATTCCCTGCCCACCTACCCCCAATTCTCAATAGACTCCAATGACTATTATCTCCAAGATCAATCATAAAACCTGCCCTCTTCTTTCCTTTCCAGCCTTCTTACAATTTATTCCCTTCAACATAGTCTATGATTCATCAACATATCAATATCATAGTAACATCAACAAACAAGGTATTCTTGGTGTTCCTTGTACATGACATGCCATCTTCCAACTTTGTTCCTTTTCATTGGATATTCCCCATTCCTGGAATGCTCTCCCTCCTCATCTCTGCCCTTGACTTCATTCAAGACTCTGTTCATATTGGACTTTGGGGCAGCTAGGTGGCACAGTGGATAGAGCACCAGCCCTGGAGTCAGGAGGACCTGAGTTCAAATCTGGCCTCAGACACTTAACACTTACTAGCTGTGTGACCCTAGGAAAAGTCACTTAACCCCAATTGCCTCACTAAAAAACAAAAAACAAAACAAACAAAACAAACAAAACAAGACTCTGTTCAAATCTCACTTTCATGTAGAGGCCCTTCCTGATCTTCCCCCATCCTCCTACTCCCCCCCCTCATAATCCCCTCCCCAATACCAGTGCCTTCCCCCTAAGGCTACTACCATTTGTACTCTTTATATCTTATATGTACCACTTTTCCACATTGTTTTTCCCATTTAAAAGTGAGGCTTTTAAGGGCAGGAACCTTCTTTTGCCTTTCTTTGAGTCCCCAAGGCTAAACATAGTAAATGGAAAATAATTACTATTTAATAAATTCTTGTTGTTCACTAATATTAACTAAAGAGAGGTGGTCATTGAGGGTGGGGGTTAGAATAAGGGAGACAGAAGGCTATCCTTTTGCTCTTCTCTGATTGAATATCCATCACACTCCCAACAGAAGCTATTCCAAACTTTTTCTTCTCTCCTCAAGCTTCCTACAGGACTCTTCCCTTATTCTTGAAAGAGGACCTCATCTCATACTTTACTGAGAAAATAAAGGGCTTTCACCATAAACTCCCTTTGCTCCCCTTCTCTACATTTTATTTTTTCTTTCTTTTCTTTTTTTTTTTTTTTTGGTGAGGCAATTGGGTTTAAGTGACTTGCCCAGGGTCACACAGCTAGTAAATGTTAAGTGTCTGAGTGTCTGAGGCTGGATTTGTAAGTGTTAAGTGTCTGAGGCTGGATTTGAACTCAGGTCTTCCTGACTCCAGGGCCAGTACTCTATTCACTGTGCCACCTAGCTGCCCCTCTTCTCTACATTTTCAAAATCCTCAATTATCAGTCCTTATTTTCTCCTTTACTCCAATCTCTCACAAAGACATGGTACTTCTCAAAAAGACCAATCCTGTTTCTTGTACCATTAGACCACGTTCTTTCAGGTCTCTTCTGTTAGATTGCCCCAACAAACAACATCCCTCTTATATTCAATTTTTCCCAGTGTTGGAGTTTGGTCAGGGATGAAAGAGAATAGAAAAGAAGTCAAAAGATTCAAAGTAGAAAGTAAGATGACATTGAACTGATGATCTATGTCATCAAGTTTAGGAAGGCAGTCTTGTGAAGTCAAAGCAAAAGCTTGAAAAAAGAACTAAAGGTGGAAAAATTGGAGGTAATGGCAATAATGAATAAGTCAAGGGGGAAAACGAAAGGAAGGGATTGAAGATATATTATTTCAGAATTCTTGGTCAGGGATGTAAATGATGGCAAGATCAAAGGTGTGATCTTCCTTGTATGGATGGAGTGAAAGAGCATGTCATGGGATTTAAGGAGATTGGTGACCTGGGAGGACAGAGTGTTTAATGGACCTCAACATATATACTGAAGTTTTATAGTATAAAGGCAGGTGTCTTGCAATGTGTAGAAATAATTCCTAATGTTAAAAAAAAATCTGTTTAGTACAACTAAAAAAGGGCTTAGAGTCAGGTAAATTAGGTTCCACACTTGGCCCTGCCACAAATTATCTGTGTGAGCTTAAGTAAGCTTTTCTGTGCCTCATTCTTTACAACCTCCAAATGGATATAATATATTTTACCTTTCCAAGCTTCACAGAGTTTTCATAAAGATTAAGTGGATTGATACATGGATGTATTTCAAAAAGTTCAAATATACAAATGTATTCTTCAATTAAAAAGCATCCAGTTTTATCTTCAAAGAAAAAAGTGGCTTATAATCTCTCAATATATCTTCTATCATAAGCTTGAAGATGTGAATTTTGTCCATTGTCCCATAGCCTCCTTATCTCAAAGTTATTATCACTTTCTCATAGGTTACATTTTTGGTTGTTCACTTTACCAATTTAGCTCAAATGTCCCTTCACCTCAGTAGTTTTCCTTAACTTCACCTTTTATTCATTATTCCAGCATCCCCTCCACACCATGTTTCAAATGTTATGTCCTTGGGTTATTTGCCCCTGCTTCTCTATTTCTGGTTATATGTCTTAACAGTATGTCCCATCTGTGCCACCAGATGAAAAAGTTCCCTATAAATAAGGACTTTGTCTTCTTCCCCTGAATTAACCTTTTTCCCATAACTAATGTCACTATGTTCCCATGAGTCATTTATCATTTGCTCATTTCCTTTTGTTCCTGTCCCTGCATCTTTTTAACATGGGTGTATGTGTGCATTTGTTCTCTTCCTCCATTAGCCTAGGAAGAGCCTCAAGGGCAAGGATTAGGTCTCTTCCTTCCATGCAGCATTCCTCCTATCTCCACTCAGGGTTCAGAGCATGGTTCCACTAAAGATACCTATGTGGGGGGAGGGAAAAGGGGATGTTTGTTACCTCCATGGTGTTAACTGACTTTTGATATCTTTCAGTCGTGAAGATCAATTAATGAAGACAAAGAACCACTCAGAGGTGAGTGAATTTGTTTTCCAGGGATTCTCAAACTTTCAGGAGCACCAGATCACTCTCTTTGTAGTGTTTCTGGCCCTGTACATCTTGACTCTGGCTGGCAATGTAATTATTGTGACTATCATCCGCATTGACCGTCACCTCCACACTCCTATGTACCTTTTCTTGAGCATCTTGTCAACTTCAGAGACCTTCTACTCTCTGGTTATTATCCCTCGGATGCTGTCTAGTCTGGTGGGCCTGAGCCAGTCCATCTCCTTCACAGGATGTGCTACCCAGATGTTCTTTTTCCTTGGCTTTGCCATTACTAACTGCCTCTTGCTGGCAGTGATGGGATATGATCGATATGTAGCCATCTGTAACCCCCTCCGTTACTCTGTTATCATGAACTGGAGGGTCTGTACCCTGTTGGCATCCTCAGTTGGTATTACAGGCTTCTCCCTGTCACTTGTCCAGGCTGTGGCCATCTTCCGGTTGCCCTTCTGTGATGCACTTATAGAGCATTTTTTCTGTGATGTCCGGCCTGTATTAGATCTGGCCTGTGCCAACACGTTCATCAATGATATTCTGACCTTGATCATCAGCCTTCTAGCCATTAGTGCACCTGCCACTTTCCTCCTTGTCTCCTACATTCTCATTATCTCCACTATCCTGCGCATTGCTTCAGCTGAGGGACGACAGAAGGCCTTTGCCACATGTGCCTCCCATCTCACAGTGGTCATTATCCACTATGGCTGTGCCTCCATTGCCTACTTCAAACCCAAATCTGAAAATACTAAAGACCAAGACCAGCTGATTTCTGTGACATACACTGTCATCACCCCCTTGCTAAATCCTGTTGTGTACAGCCTGAGGAATAAGGAGGTCAAGGATGCCCTGAGCCGAGCTCTGGGGAAGAAATCACTTTTGTAGTGTCATTAAAAGGACTCGATGATCTTAACTCAAGAGTTTGACAACTTCCCATGATGCTAGAGCTTGCAGGATCCAGGTAGCTAGAAACTTGGGGAAATCCAATTTAATATCACTTGGGCCAAAAGCTGCCAAATTCACCCCACACCCTCAAACTCTGAAAATATGCCAAAAGCACAGAATTATCCCATAGGCCGTTGTGTAATTGTCCTCTGTTGTTGGTTACAAGATTCCCACGATGTCACGAGATGTTTTTATATGGGCTTTTCAATTAATTTTTAAAATTTTATTTTCAGTTATTTATTTTCCCTTTTGTTTACCCTTCCATTAGAGTTCTGCAGTTCTTTTGTTGTGGTTGTGGTTGTTTTTGTTTGTTTGTTTTTGGTGGGGAAATGAGGGTTAAGTGATTTGCTCAGGGTCACACAACTGCTAAGTGTCAAGTGTCTGAGGTACACAGCTTCTAAGTGTCAAGTGTCTGAGACCAGATTTGAACTCAGGTCCTCTTGAATCCAAGGCCAGTGCTTTAACCACTGCACCACCTAGCTGTGCCCCAATAAAAACTCTTCTAATAAAAATACATAGTCAAGCAAAACAAATTCACATGTTGGCCATCGCAAAAAAAAATGTATGTCTTATTTTATATCTTGAATCCATTAATTCTGTCAGCAGGTGGGTGATATTTCATCATTAGTCTTTTGGAATTATTATTAGTTACTGCATTGCTCAGCATTCTTAAACCTTTTAAAGTTCTTTGTCTTTACAATGCTATTAGCATTATAGAAATTATTTTCTTGGTTCTGCCTACTTGGCTCTGCATTAATCAGCTTCTATAAATTTTCCAAATTTTCTCTGAAATAATTTTCCATCATTTCTTACAACACAATATGATTCCATTATATTAATATACTACAATTTGTTTAGCCATTCTTCAATTGAAGGGCACCCCCTTAGTTTACAGTTTTTTGCCACTACAAAAAGCTTTACATGGACCCTTTTCCTCTCTGTCTGATCTCTTTGGGCTATAGATCTAGGAGTGATGTTGCTTTCAGATTAATTTTTAAATGACCAATTTAAATGAACTATAATGAATTCCTTTGTCACTAGTATTTACAATTGCTCATTTTGAAGAGTGCTCATAGCAAGCGAGGATATTGGGGGAAGGTGGGAAGGAAGCATTTTATAAATTTATTTTTAAAAGCTAGATGAGTACTAACTTCATTGTGTTGAAAAATTTTATAGCCATTAAAAAAACAGATTTGCAATGCCTAACAGAGTTATTAAAAGATCATCTTAAGCAATGCAGTTTGAATGAACATTTATATCAGCTTTAAAGGAAAAGGGAGCTAAGACAGTGAGCAATGAAATGAATATAAATTCACTGAATGGAAAAGTAGTTAGAAGAGGGTAGGGGTCATGTAGCCACAGCATATCATATGGTAACTTCTCTCTATTCTTCTGGACACAAATAAAGTCATATGAAACAAAAGATACATGGAGAAGAAAGTATTTTCTCAGAATGTAAACTCTTTAAGGGAAGGAGGATTTTTCATTTTTATCTTTGTATCAGGAGGGTCTAGCATATTACTTGGTGCATAGTGGACATTTAATAATTGCTTGATTAAGGGGCAGCTAGGTGGTGCAGTGGATAAAGCACTGTCCCTGGATTCAGGAAGACCTGAGTTCAAATCCAACCTCAGACACCTGACACTTACTAACTGTGTGACCCTGAGCAAATCACTTAAACCTCATTGCCCCACCAAAAAAAAAAAACAACAACAACAAAAAACCATGCTTGATTGATTAGTCATGGAAAGATGATGGAAATGTGGTTGACATCTGTTGCTGGAGATATAAAATCTGAAAAATTGGTAAGAAACTATGCCATCAGTCAATGGTATGGCTTTGTATGGGAGGAGAGCTCTCCACAGTGCTAAAGAGATCATTAAACACCATCTTTCTTTTGAAATAGTTATCTCTTAAGGAGGTAGTTTAGCCTGCTGAAATCCTGGTAGTCACTCATAAGGTTTTCTGGTGTCGGTTTCCCTAAAAACTGAAACTGAAACCATATTGGCTTACTTAAAATATATGATTCCTAATAGACTAAGTAGCAATCATCCAATCTAGGCTTGGAAACCTCCAATGAGGAGGAATCCATTACCACCCAAAGTCACCAATTGCACTTTTGGACGACTAATGATTAGGAAGTGAATTTTTTTCAGAAATAAAACCTAAATTTTGTCTTTTTTGCCACTTCCACCTATTGCACCTCAATTCGTCCTCTGAGACAATATGGAATAAATCTTATTTTTCTTCCATATACCAGCTCTTAAAATACTTGAACAAAGCTATCATTCTCACTCACACACACACCCCTGTGCTTGAGTATTCTTTTCTCAAAATTAAACATTCCTAGTTCCTTTAAAGAATCTTCATATATGACATGGCAAAGATCTTCTTCATCCTTTTTGCCCTCCTCTGGATACTCTCAAGTTTCTCAATATTCTTCTGGAATTGTACTGCCCGGAATTGAACAAAATATTCCAGATTTGATTCAAAATGTACAGAGTATAGGGCTCGAACACTTCCATATTCAACAAGGGAAGGGAAGGGAATACACACTTATGTAACCTATCATAAGAGCTTTGCAGTTTTTACCTTATTTGATCCTCCTAACAACACTGGGAGGTAGGTGCTATTATTATCTTGATTTTAAAGACTAGGAAACAGGCAGAAAGAAACTAAGTGACTTGCCCAGAGTCACATAGCTAGGAAGTGTCTTGAGGACAGATTTGAATTCAGTTCTTCCTAACTCCATGCCTAGCATTCTCTCCACTGAGCTACCTAGCTGCTCCTGAAATCCCAGAAATACAATACCTCTCTCAATGTGGTAGAAGATTAGATTTTGGATTGAAACATTATACTACTGACCCACATTGGCCCACTAAACCACCCAGATCATTTTCAGACCAATGGCTACCTAATCATTCCATTCCTATCTTGTACTTAGGAAATTAATCTTTTGACTCAAGTAGAAGATTTTACATTTATCACTATCGCAATCCAATTTCTTAGATTCAGTTCAAAGCACTAGCCCATATAAGAAATGACAAGCAGGATGGTTTCAGAAAAACCTGGAAAGACTCATTTATATGAACTGTTGTTGAGTAGATAACCAGAACCAGGACATTGCATACAGTAACAACAGTATTGTAACAATGATAACTTATAAAAGACAGTTACTCTGATCAAGACAATGATCCAAGACAATTCCAAAGGACCCATGATGAAAAATGCTATCCATCTCCAGAAAGAAAACTGATGAACTCTATGTAATAATTGAAACATATTGATTCACTTTATTTGGGGGGGGGGCGTTGTTTGTTTAATTTTTTTGCAACACGGCTAAAATGGAAATATGTTTGGCATGATTTTATATGTAGAATTGATATCATATTGCTCACCTTGTCAATAGGTGGGAGGATGGGAGGGAGAGAACCTGAAACTCAATTTTTTAAAGGAATGTAAAAATTTTTAAAGGTAATTGGGAAATATTTAATGAAAATATGATAAAACAAAAAAATCTAGTCTGTTAAGATTACTTTAGATCATTACTCTGTCATCCATTTTGCTCACTATACTTCCTGATTTCATTGGTTTCCCTCAATCCCAGATAAAATCTTAAATCTTCTGCAAAAGTCTTTCCTGATATCCCTCAGTTCCAGTGTTTTCCTTCTGTTGGTTTATCCCATGTATTGTTTGCCTGGACAGAGTTGTTTGCACATTCTCTCTCCCATTAGAGTGTGAGCTCCTTGAAAGCAGGGACTGCCTTTTGCCTTTCTTTGTATCCCTAATGTTTAGCACAGTGTTTAGCACATGTGCTTAATAAATGTTAATTGACTCATTGACAGCCATCTGCAAATCTGAAGAGCATATCATCTGTGTCTTTATTCAAGTCATTAATAAAAATATTAAATAGAACAAAGCTAATCACAGATCCCCGGGGTACTCCACAGAAGATCTCCTTCTAAGTTGCCACTAAACCATTAATTGTGAATCTTTGAGTCAGTCCATTCATAGAGTCTACGTTTAGAAGGTATTCTCAACTACTTCTCAAATCGTGCAATTGTACCATCATCAAGAACACATAACTTCATCCTTTACACAAGACTGGTATGAAACAATTTATCAAAGGCTTTGTTTATATCCAAGTAAACTCTGAGGGCAGCTAGGTGGTGCAGTGGATAGAGCATGGCCCTGGATTCAGGAGCACCTGAGTTCAAATCCAGCCTCAGACACTTGACACTTACTAGCTGTGTGAGCCTGGGCAAGTCACTTGACCCTCATTGCCCTGCAAAAAAACAAAACAAAACAAAAAATCCAAGTAAACTCTGCCTAAAACATTTCTCTGATCTACCATATCCAATTCTGTTTTTTAAAAAAGGAAATAAGATTGATCTGGAATAACCTGTTTGATGAATCCATGATGGATCATCTCTTTTCTAGGTAATCATTTAGCATCTCTTCAAAATCTATTTTAGAAGTTTGTAAGGAAATAAAATAAAGCTCACTATTTTATGCCTTACAGGGTTCACTCTATTCCCCTTTTAGCAAATCATGATATTTGCTCCTCTCTGATCTCAGGATGTCTTCTCTGTTTTTCATGATGTTTCTCAATGATGTGGTGAAGCCTTCACATTTATGAACTCTTTCAGTATCCCAAAAGGTGATCTATTTAACCAAGGACATATTTGAGACAAAAAAGTCGTGCTTCCTTAATATTTTCTTACTTCTTTCAGATGTCAACTCACTATTACCTATTTATTTTTTGTCATTTTAGGCCAAAGGTCATTTTCCTTGGCAAATAAAAGAGACTAAATGGAAAGTCACCCTTTCTGTTTTCTCACTGTTGTCAGTCCCATTTCTCATCCTCCCAGTAATACTGTTCTCATGTAGTCTCCCCCGACCCCCAGGGCAATAAGGGTTAAGTGACTTGCCCAGAGTCACACACCTAGTAAGTGTCAAGTGACTGAGGTTGGATTTGAACTCAGGTTCTCCTGAATCCAGGACTGGTGCTTTATCCACTGTGCCACCTAGCTATCCCTCATATAGTCTTTTATCTTTTTCTTTCCCTAATACAGTTCAGAAAAACAACAACAACTTTTTTAGACATCTCTAATTGCTAGGAAGTTTGGACTTCCTACCAACTAGATCTTAGATTTGCTGGCCAATCTCAACTACTTCTGAGATTTAACAATCCTGACATGCTTTTATATTCAACTTCATTTACCTACCCTTGTTTCCATCTTCTGTACATCTCATTTAAAGTTCTGAGTTAGTTTTGCAGTCTCCATGTACCTTCATTGGTCTCTTCAAAGAACTCTTCCTATAAAATAAGAGCATTATTTTAAATATTATTTAAACCTCTATAGTCCCTTCCAAACCTAAGTTCATGACTCTATGATTACATGATACAGACATACTCTAAGGTTATTTTACATTTCTCTCACTTTTTTTCTGGCTTCCTTAAATGCCTTCTGAGAACCCAAGGGCAATGCAATGCAGGAGGAGGCAGGAATTCTTGATTAATCCCCTCAGAGTGAGCATGGAGACTGGGGGAGGTGGGAGAGGCACAAGCTGCCTTTTCTCTTGCCACTACATAACCAACCTTGCTATCTTTCCAGAATCTTAAGGATTCCTCAACTGTGTGATGACTGCAGTAGTCACTGGCCCTACAAACATACAGTGCCTCCACCAGTTCTGCATGTCTTGACTCTAGCATTTACCTGTTATACGCACTCCTGAGTCCAGTGTGTAAAGGATGATTCACAAGGGAACAAAATGACAATATATATTCACACATAAATCTGCATATGACTTTATATGTGTGTTTCATCTTTCCCATCTGAATAGTCTCTTTAAAAGCCTACAAGAATGTTGAAGAATAATCTCAAGCAATTCAATGTAAATTATCTGGGGAGAGAGCCATAGTAAATTTGGGGAAAGAGTACAGAATCCTCTTGAAGATGAAAGAGCTGGGTTTTGTGGTTTCCCATTATATTTTATTTTTGAATAATTTATTGTATACTTACCTTATACAGCAAAATCAACTAACTCCTCCTGTGCTCCCTTCCAGCATGTTTATTTTTCCATCTGTACATTTGTGTGTGTATGTATGTATGTGTATAGGCATACACACACACACACACACACATTTTTTTTTTCCTTTCAAATCATCATGGGCAGTGATCATACTGTTCTCCTGGGTCTACATTGTTTGCTTCACATTTGTTATGCTTAAAATTTAACTGTTATGACTAAAAATCTAATGTGTGGTCACCTTAAATTAGAAGCTTATAACACCAGTCTTTGGACATTAAGCATTTATTAAAGTATATGAAAAGTTAGCAAAAGAGAAAGGAAGAACACATGGAGTTCAGAAAGAAAAAGCCTAGCTACCCTGCCCCTGCAGCTGCCACCCTCGAGATCTCCCACGGGAAAAAAGATCCCCCATTCTCCTAGAGTGGAAGCAGGTCCCTGCAGGACCACAAGAGGGTTGGTCCCCACATACAGCTCCAAGCTAATTGGCTGGTAGCATAGATTGACATGACTTACAGGCAGTTCTTTGAATAGATGTAATGGTTCTATGAATAGTTCTAACTTCTGTACTCTAGTCACATGCTCTCCCCTCAGAGGGGCATTGCCCTGGTTCTCACAATGTCTTTCTCAGCAGGGGGGTGGCACCCTGATTCTCACACATTACTTCATTTAAGTAATTTTTTATTTTTTTCAAAATCCCCATATTTATCATTTTAATGTCATTGTTATTTTTCATTGCATTAATATATTATAGTTTATTCAACCGTTCACCACTGTAAGACCTCTATATGGGATCTTAAAAGAGCAAGAGTGATCAGACTTGTTCAAATTGGCCACAGAGGGAGGAGCTGGGAGTAATGGACAGAGCTTGCAGAGAGGGAAACTTTGCAGGATGTTGGGAGCAAGGGGGAGCTGGGAGGGATTTTTTTTTACCATATAAACATTTTATTTTATTATTTTCCAGTTACATTTGGAGATAGTGTTCACCGTTTATTTTTATAAGATTTCTAGTTTCAAAATTTTCTCCCTCCCTCCCCTTACCCAAGATAGAGAGTAATATGATATAGATTATATATGTACAAACACATTAACCATATTTCTGCATTACTCTTGCTGTGAAAGAAGAATCAGAGCAAAAAGAAAAAAAACCTCAAAAAACAAAAACAATAGAAATAGTATGGTTCAATCTGTATCCAGATTCAACAGTTCTTTTTTTTCTGGATTTGGAGAGCATTTTCCATCATGAGTCCTTTGGAACTATCTTGGACCACTGTATTGCTAAGAAGAATCAAGTCTATCACAGTTGATCAACACACAATGTTGTTGATACTGCGTACAATGTTCTCCTGGTTCTGCTCATCTCACTCATCATCAGTTCATGCAAGTCCTTCCAGGTTTCTCTGAAGTCTGCCTGTTCATTGTTTCTTACAGCACAATAGAATTCCATTACATTCATTTACTACAATTTGTTCAGCCATTCCCCAATTGATGGGCAACCCCTCAATTTCTAATTCCTTGTCGCCACAAAAAGAGCAGTTGTAAATATTTTTGTATATGTGGGTCCTTTTCCCTTTTTTATAATCTCTTTGGGAAAAAGCCCTAATAGTGGTATTGCTGGGTCAAAGGGTGTGCACAGCTTTATAGCTCTTTGGGCATGTCTCCAACCTGCTCTCCAGAATGGTTGGAGCAGTTGGGAGGGATTGTCTAACACTTAGCACTGTACAAAAAATGAAGACACCTAGCTTTGAACTTGTTAAAATAGATATGAATTGAGCTGAGCCAAGAGACTAAGTGGTAGCAGTGTGACCATCCTCTTTGGGACATCCCCTCATCTGCTAGCCTGAGAGTGAAGGCTGAGGTGAGTCAGCCAATCAAGTGACAAAAGAGAGTAAGAATAAGAGAGTAAAGAAGATGGTAAAGGGTGCCAAATTCATGATACATGTAATTTTTTTTTAAGTGAGGCAATTGGGTTAAGTGACTTGCCCAGGGTCACACAGCTAGTAAGTGTTAAGTGTCTGAGGCCAGATTTGAACTCAGGTACTCCTGACTCCAGGGCCGGTACTCTATCCACTGCACCATCTAGCTGACCCTACATGTAATTTTTTTAGGAAAATCAATTTGACAGTTGATTGGCAGATAGACTGGAGTAGGGAGAGACTTGAGGCAGGGAGTCCTATCAAAGGACTATTACAGTAGTCCAGGTATGAGGTAATAAGGGCTTGCATCAGGTGGTGGAAGTATCAGAGGAGAGAAAAGGGCATATACATGAGATCTAGATAAAGAGACCTATATATGGTGGCTATATATGATAGGTATCTTTTATTCTTCATGAACATCCAGGATATATTCCTAATCATAAGATTACTGGATTGAAATATGATGATTCCTGTGAAATTTATGTGCTGCCATATTGTCCCCCCTCCCAGATATTCTACTCATTTGCAATTCTACCAGCAAAGTGCATTTATACTTATTTTTCTACAACCCTGACATTGAGATTTTACCCCATAGTTTTGAGGGGGATTTTGCCCATTTTCTTTTGTTTATGAGGTGGTAGCTTAAATTAGTTTTTGTTTTTTTGGTTTTTTTTTTTTAGTGAGGCAATTGGGGTTAAGTGACTTGCCCACGGTCACACAGCTAGTAAGTGTTAAGTGTCTGAGGCCGGATTTGAACTCAGGTACTCCTGACTCCAGGGCCGGTGCTTTATCCACTGCGCCACCTAGCTGCCCCACTTAAATTAGTTTTAACTTGCATTTCCTTATGAGTTGGTTAACATTTTTCTAGTAATTTGTCATAACGTGTGCAACCTCACTTTCATTTTTTTAATCTTGTATTCATTTTTTTTCAGGAAAAACTTTCATTTTTATATCACTAAATATATTTACTTTATCCTCCATGATATCTTCTATTGATAAAACAGTTAATATTTATCTGCTCTCCATAATTGAGACAAATATGCTGTTCCCCTTTTCTAAATATTTTATAGTTCACATTTACATTTAATTCTATGAGAGAGGTGGAATTCAATTTCATAAAGAATCTAAATTCATTTTTCACCATATTGCTGGCAGCCAATTTTCCCAACATTTGTCAAATACCAAACCCTTCCTCCAGTTGTTGTTTTGTTTTTGCCTATAGGATTATCAAAAACTAGTGGTTTTTTATGTGTTGGGTTTTATTTCTTGATTTTTTTGTTATTCTACTTTTTTCCTATTACCAGATAATTTTAATGATAGTTGATTTATGTTTTAAAGTTTAGAAGGTCGTTTGAACTGAAATTGAATTTATTATCTCCCCCACCCCCAATTCTTTCTTCTTAAATTCTTTACTACTTTAGAAGGCACCACCATCCTCCCAATCACCTAGGCTTATAACCTAGATATCACCCTTGGCCCTTCACTCATAACCCTCTTATGAATTCTCTTACTCAGTTCTGTCAATTTTACGTTCATAACATCTCTTATATATGCATTCCTTTCCTCCAACACTGCCATCACCCCGATAGAGATGTTCATCATCTCACACCTGAACTATTGCAATAGCCTTCTGATTGGTCTCTCTGCTTCAAGTCTCTCCTCACTCCAGTTCATCCTCCTCAGCTATCAAACTGATTTCCCTAAAGCAGAGGTTGCTCCCTATCACCTTTCTATTAAATAAACTCCAGGGGTTCCCTATTGTCATGAGGGGAAATACATTGTGTAGGTCCTTAGGTATTCCTCTGTAAAGAATCATAACTCTTGCACACAATACAATTAGAATAAAGGTGGTCTTTTATTTGGGCACTGGAGAAAGTGACCAAGAGAGAAGGCTTCCCTCTCGGGGAAGAGATGGTACATGAAAGATGGACATCTTTCTTTCCTTCCCAACAGGAAGGTGTTCAAAAAAATTATTAACTATATCTAATTTGAAAAAATATAACTGGACTGATATGAAAAATTATAAGTATATGAAAAATTATAATTGGGCCATAAGTCCTGCTGTGATCACCATTCAAATGTGGAAATATTTTAATTTACTGAGGTCTAACCTGACTGGGGGGCCTAATCTGACTGCAGGCCTAATTTGACTGGAGGACTAATCTGGGGATTTCTGACTCACTGGCTATCTGAAATTGCAATTTCCTATGGGCCATTTATAAAATTTCCCCCACTGTTCTGCTCCCAAATTGATAAGCAAAAGATTAAGAAGCCTCTTAATTAAATAATCAAAGCAGAATTTATTTATAAAAATAAATGTAAGAGATAAGGGATAAGAAATGCAAATTATACAACCTGTCTGCTGTGTTTTTTGTTTTTTGTTTTTTAGTGAGGCAATTGGGGTTAAGTGACTTGCCTAAGGTCATACAGCTAGTAAGTATTGAGTGTCTGAGGCTGGATTTGAACTCAGGTACTCCTGAATCCAGGGCCGGTGCTCTATCCACTGCACCACCTAGCTGCCCCTAACCTGTCTGCTTTTAATACAATAAGGGCCTTTGCAGCCTCTTGCCTTAGGGTATGCTCCAGTTTTCTCCACTTTTCACTCTTTTTCTCCTTCACTCTGGCTCCCCTGCTTCACTTTTATTGCTCTCTCATTACCATATAGATGAACCCCTGAAAAGCCCCTTACTCCATACTGCTCCTTCCTCTGTCTGTCTCCTCTCTTACTGTCTTCTTAATCTTCCAGCCTCATTGGGTCCTCCTAGTCCTCCAGTGTCCCCCATTCCCTCTCTCACTAGCTCCTCTATATATACGTTCCTTCTCTTCCCTCAAACCTTGGGCTCTCTGCACCCCCGCACACCCCAAGCTAATCCGCCATCTGCACTAGGGCTGTGCCCAGCAGGGCTTGAGGGGCCCGTGCCACCTGCTGCACACCTGGGTCCTCCCCACGGGCTATTCTAGGGCCTGGCAGCTCTCCTCAGGGCATAGTGAGCTCGGGCTCTTTTTTTTCCCTGCAGCCATCTGACCTGGCATCCTGAAAAGCCCACAGGGGTTTTTTGGCTCAGCTGAAGTGGAGGGGGAGGGGCACTAGCCCCTTATACAGAAAAAAACCCCTGAGATCCTAAGGCTTTTTAATCTCAACCCAAAGGCAGGGTCCCCAAATCAAAATAAATTCCCACAAAGGGAGGCCAAAGCTTTTATAGAGGATGGATATGGTGACCACCTGACAATGGAAAGTTCCTTTGGGGGGTGGGGAAAGCTTGAATGAGAGGTGGGATGGAAAAGGCTTGAATGAGGGACGGTATCCCGACTTCTGGAGTTATCTCTGTTCCCTGGCTCTGCTCAGGCAGCAGCCATGCCTAATGGGCTTATCTAACTTACTTCTTAGGTGTCTTTAGTTTAGCTTCTCAAGGAGATTTATCTCATATCCATATCACTATCATCTCCATGATCAAATATAAAGCCTTCTTTTGAGCATCCAGATTTCGTGGGAATGAAGTGGGACCCCAAGAAACCTAAATATCCCAACTCACAAGGAATCCTTAAAACTTTTTCAAGGGGAAAGTAGCTCTGACTCCCATCTGAGGAATAAGGTGTGGCCGAGTATGACCATGGTACACTGATAAGCAATACCAAGGTCTGCAAGATGATATTCAGGATACGGATGGATGCTGCATATCCTACTCATACCCCATTATTCAAAGATCCCCTTCCAATTATCTTGCCCTTCCTTCCCCTTTGCTTTGTAAAGATATGAAAGACTAATGGGACAGCTTTCCATAGTGATATGTCCCCACACCATGTATTCCTTTCTCCTAATAAATCTTTTTATTTTACAAGATTCGAGATGAGCCTCCAATTCTTTGCCCCCCTGATCCAGGTTGCATGTTCTCCCAACACAAACACATTTACAACCTGGCCTTCTCTTACCTTTTCAGTCTTCTTAAGTCTTACCACTTCCCAACACCACCACTGCCTACTCTGTGATCCAGTAACTGGTCTCCTTGCTATTCCTTTCACAAGAAAATTCATCATTCAACTGTGCATTTTCACTGACCCCATCCAAATGTATGTATTTCTCTTCCTCTTCATCTGCATGTCCTGGACTCCTGAAGTCCTGACTAAAATTCCATTCTCTTTATGAAGTCTTTCCCAAACTCCCTCAAAACTAGTGCCTTCTCTCAGTTGATTATCTCTAGTTTATTTTATACATATCTTGTTTGTACAAAACTCTTTGCTTGTTGTCTCCCAAATTTGATTGTGAGCTCCTTCTTTGTAACCCAGTGCTTAGCACCTTGCTTGGCATATAGTAAATACTTAGTAAATTAATATTGACAAACTGACTGACTAATCTACTCTTCTCCATTTTTTCCCCTAAATAACTAGTGATATTCTTGGCCATTTTTCCCAAATAAATTTTACTGTTGTTTTGTTCAATTTTATAAATAAACCCATTGACATTTCATTAAATCTAAATTTTTGCTTTCTAGGATGTAGTCATTTTTTCTATATTATATTGGTCCAATTCATATATGAACATTCTATTTCCCATCCATTTATTTAAGCTATCAATTATTTCTGCCATTGCTGGGATTTTTTTTTTTAGATTTTCTTTTTAATATAGATAGCTACATGGTACAATGAATAAAATGTTGGTCTTGGAGCCAAAAAGACCTGATTTTGAAGTTGTTGTCAGGTTTTGCTAGTTGTGTGACCTGATCAGGTCACTTAACCTTTATCAGCTTTACCTTCCTCATATATAAAATGGAAATAATAATACACCTACCTGCCACTGTAGTGGGGAGTGGGTTTAATTGATCAGATTGATTGTGAGACATCCCAAAGAATTACAAGACTTAGTGATTCAGTTCCCTAAGTTTTATTGCAATATTGTAAATGACCACAGGGAGACCACCAGGGAGGTGTCTCAAATAGTGAGAAGAATAATTATAATTATAGTGAGAAAAAGTTAGTTATCTCCTCATTATCTCAGTCTCCTCCTTATGGGAGGTTCATGAGAAGTCTTATCCTAATTCGGAATTCCTGGGGTCTTAAGACAAGCCATGAGGTGGGTACCTTTTCCCTGTAGGTGATGTGGGCTGGAATTTGGGGTCAAATTGATCATGGGTCGTCCCAAAAGAATTACAAGACTTAGTGACTCAGTTTCCCAAGTTTTATTGCAATACTATGGGTGACCACAGGGAGAGAACCAGAATAGTGGAAAGGTATCTCTTGAACAGTGAAAGAAAAGACAGTTATATTTATAGTATAGATAAATTGATTTATCAGTTTCATTATAATAATCTCCACCTTGGGGAGGTACAAAGGAGGGCCTGCTCTACTCATTATAATATTCTCCACCCTGGGGTGTTACAGGGGAGGGCTTACCCTAATTTGGAGTTCGTAGGGTCCTAAGCCAACCCCTGGGATGGGTACCTTTTTCTCTGGAGGTGTGTTTTGGGGGTTTACACTTCATAAGTTGAATCTGGGGACAAAATTGGCCTTTTCTGCGCACGTCTCTTTCTGGTTCCCATGGCTAGTTTCAAAACATAATCATTTTTCTTTAATTTCTGGTCTGAATTTCTATAGGCTGTAATTTCCTTTATTGTAGTCAGGTCTCCTTTGCCTAGGTCCCTCTGTTCCTGTTATGGCTACTGATTTATGTGGGCTTGAGAACCCAGCATCCTGGCTTATAAGTTATCCATTAACTGGGGTCTGACTCCCTTTTTGAGCTTATATCTGAGTTAAAGCTTGGGTCTTGGTTTTTCTGTTAACCCTTTTTTCACCTCCTACATCAGAGGTGTGTTATGGGGGTTTACATGTCATAAGGTGAACCTAAAGACACATTTGTCCTTCTTTGCACATGTTCATAAAAATATGTTTAAACTTGTCAGACCCAGAGGGTCTCTGTGTTTATGATATCTTTTTACTTAAGATCTGGTTTCTAGGTGTCCTGTCATTTAGGAATATTAATGACTATTAATGGTT
The DNA here is from genome assembly GCF_019393635.1 of Dromiciops gliroides. Lineage (NCBI taxonomy): Eukaryota > Metazoa > Chordata > Mammalia > Microbiotheria > Microbiotheriidae > Dromiciops > Dromiciops gliroides. Next base: position 154,679,408 of record NC_057864.1, on the reverse strand, counting down.
AATGGAACCTGGTTACTGTCCCTGTTGATGGTAAAGGTTGATGGGACCAACCCTCTTGGTTACTGTAAGAACACTAACCTTAGTTTCTCTGTTAACCCTTTTAGGTATTATTGATAGCTACTATTGGTAGGTTATCTGTTAACATTTTTTTTGCCTCCTCCATCACCAGGATTGTTAAGAGGATCAAATGAAATCATTTGCATAGAGTGTTATACAAACCTTAAAGTGGTATGTAAATGCTAGCTATTATTATTATTATTATTATTAAATTAACAAATAATAATAGGTTATATTGTGTTATGCAAGTTTATTCTTAAGTATTTAGTAGTTTTTGCTCCTACAAATGAGATTTCATTTTTATACCATTGTCTTGACAAGAATGAAGTGATTTTTCTCAATTTTTCTTATATCCTACAATATTTTGGATTCATTTATTTTCTTAATTAGATTTCTTGTTGAAACTATTGAATTTTAAAGGTAGAGTAACAGAATTAAATAGTTGGAAGAGTCCTCAGGTGTCATTTAGTGCAACCTTTACCTATAAAAGAAACAACTCAGTATTCTGGGCATGGAGGGGGTATGCAGACAGTGCCAAATCAGGGAAGGGGAGGTTTCTGATACTTGAAAGATTCTCATTAAACCAAGGTCCTCCTAAAAGCACTTCAAGAAAAATTAGAAATTGTGTCACATGAAGCCAAAGACCAACAATCAAGCAAGGTAAATTAAAATAACCCATGGTATTGTAACTTTCACTCCCACCCACAAAAGACAAAACAATAACAACAAAACACGTTACTGGTCCAAATAATTCCCTCTTCATTCTGAACTAATGCTGAGGAAGAAAGGGGGCACCTGCTAGCTTCTGGCTTAGCACCAGACAGATTCAGTTCAATGTTACCCATGACATGGGGGTTGGGCCAACTAGCTAACAGAATGAACATACCTAAGTAAGGGAAGATGAAATTCTATAGCAAGAAATTCAGTTAGGCATGACTACTACCTGAGCTAAGAGACAGAGAGAACTTCAGAAGTCCGGACTATTTCCTGGACTCTCAGGAATCTTTCTCCCACCTCACCCCCAAAGGGAACTTACCATATTCAGGTGGTCACCCCCACCATCCATTCTCTGTAAAGGCTTTGATCTCCCACCCAATTGAGGAGAGAAAGTTATCTCAGAGAATCATGTCTCCAAACCGTATCCCCTTGAGGAAATTCTTTGACTTCCCTCTTTGTCGTTTGCTCTAGCGTCCAAATAAATGACTATTTTATTCTAATTGGATCATGGGGCAGAGGGTATAATTATTTAAAGAGGAATATCTAAGGACCACCACCACCTATTTCCCCCATGACACCCAGAAGCCAGAATCACCTGACTCAGTGCTTGAGTCAGCACCCACTCCATCAGGACTATGACCTCAGGTGGCCCTAATGACCTAAATCAATACCCATCCCACATCTTGGCCTGGGAAGAAGGGGAAAATTCTAGAAACTACTATTACCCACACTTGCTGCCTATCCTAATCCACTCTGAGGACTGAGAGCTCTTCAGGAACTACTAGAGATTCTCCAGTCCTATAAAGGAGTCAGTGCTAAGGAATTGGCAGGTTGGTAATTCCAGCAATTATAAAGCTAAGAGAACTTTGGAAGAAGTAACAAGGAGCAGGGTTTGTTTGGGGGAGGAGGATAGCAAGAGAAAAGGGCCTTTCCCAGAAATCTCTAGTGGGGAGAATGGAGAAATGAGCAAATATAAGAAAAAAACTAATATAATAAAGGAATGGTATGGTTAAGAGACTTCTAAAAGAATGAATCAACAACAATTATAAGCCAAACTCCTGAAAGGGGATTCTAAGTACTCCAAGAGTGGATGAAACGTAGGGATTCAAACTGTTAAAAATTAGGGCAGCTAGGTGGCGCAGTGGATAGAGCATGGGCCTTGGAGTCAGGAGTACCTGAGTTCAAATCCAGCCTCAGACACTTGACACTTACTAGCTGTGTGACCCTGGGCAAGTCACTTAACCACAATTGCCTCACTAAAAAAAAAAAAAAAAAATGAAGGAGTACGTGAGCAACCAATTCTAAAGCACAGGTCTCAGAGGATCAATGTCCTTTGTAAGGGAAAGCAAACCAGTATGTATAAACTGTAAAGTGCAGGGAAGCAATGTATAGTAAGCCCGGAAATGGTAGGAAGGGACCAGATTGTGAACACTTTTAAATGCCAGAAGAGATTAAATTTTATCCTAGAGATAATAGAGAGCTACTGTAATTCATTGAGTGATGTGATAAGGACTATCCTTTAGGAGAATAACTTTTAAAAGTAGTTTTGGCTGAATTAGAGTGCAGAGAGAGATTTGAGGCAAGGAGTCAAAAAAGTAGGCTACTGAAATAGTCCAAGAAAATGGTGATGTGTCTGAAACAGGGTGGTGGTTGTATGAATGGAGAAAAGGGGCAAGATGCAAGCTTATTGAATATGTGGGGTGACAGAGAGAGGAGTAGAAGATGTCATCATGGTCACACACCTGGATGGCTGGAAGGATGATGATGCCATCAATAGAAATAAAGAAGTTCAGAAGAAAGGTGGATTTAGGGAAGAAAGGTATTGAATTCTGTTTTGGCTAGATTGTGTTTGTGATGCTGATCAGACATCCAGTTGGAAAAGTCCAATAAGCAAGTTATAATGAGGAAATGGAGTTTATGAGAGATATCAAGACTGAATACCTACATCAGAGAGTAATCTACATAGAAATGATAATTGAATTCATGGGAGCTAATGAGGTCACCAAGTGTAAGAGTGTTGAAACAAAAGAAAAGTGATTCTAGGATAAATCTTTGGGATATAGCCACAGTTAGTAGCATGACATACATAATGATAAAGCAAAGAAGATGGAGAAGAAGCATTCAGAGAAGAAGGAGAATGAAGAAAAAGCAATGTCACAAAAGTGACCACCAGCTGTATCAAATGCTTCAGAGGGTCAAGAAGGGTAAAGATTATGAAATAGGGATTAGATTTTTCAATTAAGATACCAAGTACATCTTGGTAACTTCAAAGAGAACAGTTTCATTTAAATGTTGAGGTCAGAAGCCAGAATACAGAAGATTGAGAAGAAAACCAAGAAGAGAAGTAGAGATATTAATTGTAGACAGCTTTTTCAAGAAATTTGGCTGAGAAAGTGGAGAGAAATATATGACAATAGTTATTGGGGATTGGTATAACCTAGGTAAGGTTTTTTAAAAGATGGAGATGAGGGTGGAGAATAGGTCCTGGACATATTTGTATACTGAAGTAAATTAGAGTGCAGTAATGAGATAAAGGGGAAGCTAGGTAGTGTGGTAGATGGAGCTTTGGGCTTAGAAGGAAAACTCAACTTCATGAGTTCAATTTTTTGCCTGAAATATTAGCTAAGTGGCCCTGGGGAAGTCACTCAACACAATTTGCCTCAATTCCTCATCTGCAAAATGAACTGGAGAAGAAAATAGAAAACCACTCCAGGTATCTATGACATGAAAATTCCAAATGGGGTAATGAAGAGTCAGACACAACTGAAACAACTGAAAGCAATGATGGAGGAGCAATCTCCTGGAGAAGATGGAAACAGATTGGATAAAAGGAAGAGTATGATGATAAATGTTTAATACTAATTCCCTTGGGGTGGGGGAGGATTGTGTGCATCACACACTTTAAAGTTTAATCTACATTATTAAAATCTCCTCTATCACTTTCTTTGGTCCAGACAACAAACAAAACAATAAATCAAGCCCTGAGTTGTTTTCTAATTTTCCAAATGCTTACAATGAAAATTTAACAATCAGCTCTCTCAAGCCAGTAAAAACTGGCTCCTACATATCCCTTCATCAAGGATACACATAAAGGATCTGGACAGTAGTCCCCTCCCTTCCTATTTCCCTCTTAAAGGTAGAGTAATGGAATTAAATAGTTGGGGTAAGATAGATTTCTACACCCAATTGAATGTGTATGTTATTACCTCTTTGAGTTTTCAATATTTGTTTTTATAAGATTTCTAGTTACAAATTTTTCTCCCTCCCTCTCTTCCCTCCCCCCTCCCCAAGATAGAAAGCAATATGATATAGGTTATATATGTACAATCACATTAAACATATTTCGGCATTAGCCATGTTGCGAAAGAAGAATCAGAACAAAAGGGGAAAACCTCCAAAAAGTAAAAACTAAAATGAAAAAGTAGAAACAGTATGGTTCAATCTGCATCTATATTCCACAGCTCTTTTTTTCTGGATGTGGAGAGCATTTTCCATCATGAGTTCTTTGGAATTATCTTGAACCACTGTATTGCTGAGAAGAGTTAAGTCTATCACAGTTGAGCACCATACAATGTTGTTGATACCGTATACAATGTTCTCCTGGTCTGTTCATCTCACTCAGCATCAGTTCATGTAAGTCATTCCAGGTTTCTCTGAAATCCTCCTGCTCATCATTTCTTACAGAACAATAGTATTCCATTACATTCATATGCCACAACTTGTTTAGCCATTCCCCAATTTATGGGCATCCCCTCAATTTCCATTTCTTTGCCACCACAAAGAGAGCTGCTATAAATAGTTTTGTACATGTGAGTCCTTTTCCCTCTTCTATGATTTCTTTGGGATATAGACCTGGTAGTGGTATTACTGGGTCAAAGGGTATGGACAGTCTTGGGGTCTCTTTCAGGAGGTTATTAGTGGATTCTTTCAATTACTATTTTTCACTCTAGGATATCACAGTTCTATAATATCAGGGAAGTTTTCCTTGATAATTTCTTGAAAAGTGATGTCTAGGCTCTTTTTTTCATCATGGCTTTCAGGTAGTACAATGATTCTTAAATGATCTCTTCTGAATCTATTTTCCAGATCAATTGTTTTTCCAATGAGATATTTCACATTTTCTTCTATTTTTCATTCCTTTGATTTTGTTTTACTGCTTCTTTATGTCTCATGGAAATTAGCTTCCACTTTCCCAATTCTAATTTTTACAGAATTATTTTCTTCAGTGAGCTTTTGTACCTCTTTAGCCATTTGGCAAATTCTACTTCCTAAGGATGTGTTTTCTTTAGTGGATTTTTGTGCCTCCTTTTCCATTTTACCAACTCTACTTTTGAAGGTGTTGTTTTCTTCAGTGTTTTTTTTATAATTGCTTTTCCATTTCTGCATTTTAAGGAGTTGTTTTCTTGAGTGACTTTTGGTACTTCTTTTTTTCCCCCATTTTTATGCTTCCTTTACCAAGCTGTTAATTCTTTTTTCATGATTATCTTGTATAATTCTCATTTCTTTTCCCAATTTTTCTTCTACCTCTATTATTTGATTTTATAATCTCCTTTGAGCTATTTGAAGAATTCTTTTTGGGCCTGAGACCAATTCATATTTCTTTTTGAGGCTTCAAATGTAGGTACTTTAACATTATTGTACTAGTCTGTTTGTTTTGATTCTCCCTGTCACCATATTAGTTTTCTACAGACAGGTGGGTTTTTTGTTCTGTTTTTGTTTTTGCCATTTTCCAGCCTATTTTACAACTTTTAAAACTGAGCTCTGCTCCCAAAGTATAGAGTGTATTCTCCCAAGCTTCTTGCACAAGGTGTCCAGGGGTTTGGCCATTGGCCTGCTGTTAGGGTCTCTGGGCCTGGACTGCTATACCAGGGCTTCCAGGCCTGGCCACTTGCTTGCTGTGCTGGGGGTTATAGGCCTCATGGCTCACCCATGGTATTAACCTGTGCTGGAGCTAAATGCCTCCTTCTGGTTTGCCCAGACACTGCCTGCCCTGGGCTGAATTCCCCTTTTACCTGAGTGAGATAGGTTTTTCCTTTCTTTCTAAGTTGTCTTGAGCTAGAAAATTGTTTCACTCCATCCCTGCCTATTCTCCATCATATTGGATCTACTTATCAGAGACAGAAGTAAAGAAGAAAATAGTAAGAGGTGATGTCAAGGGGAAAAGAAGATGTATGCCTCTGTGAATAGGCTTGATTTTCTCTGGAAAGTAAGAGGCAAAGTCAATAACATAGATATGTTAAGGGCTAAAATTCTAGCTAGTCTGTCTAAAATATCTAATGAGTGGTCGCCAATAAATTATAAGCTTTAGCAAGAGTTAGGTTTTTAAGCATTTATTAAGGAGAATAAGAATTTGGTAAAGAGAGAGAGAAAGGCCTAGATTCCTATCTATTAAAGGGAGAGCACATTTCTAGCTCCCTTCTCCGCCAGCGTCCAAAGGAAAAAGAGCGAGACTGAGCGCCAGTCTCTTCCTTCCTCCTCCCACTCGTCCACGTCACTTCCTGATGCCTGGTCTTGCCCTCAAAGACCTTTGCTTCATGGGCAGAACTCTTCTACAGTAAGTATCCAGCAGGTGGCGTTATTCCAATCGTTACAGATAGTAAGCAGAGTAGATGGTGTAGTAGTCTTGAGGAAGGAAAAAACTGTTTTGGTACAATGCTTGTGATGAATGTGATAGAATTAAGGAGGAGAAAAAGGATTACCTAGTTGATATTAGATAACATCAGTTTAAAGTGTATGTAGTTAGCAGTTTTATGGCTGATTTGGATCAACTTTCCTTGAAAATGGAGGAGGTCCACAGAATAAATCACAACTTAAAATACAAAAGACATTGTTTTATAAAAAAAAATTATAACTAAAAGATTCATAGAGTTGGAGAGTTGGATTAGAATCTATTATCTCTCAGCTTAATTCAAAAAAGCAATAGGGGTATAAGGGAGTTTTCCTTCTCTTCTTTGCAGAGATAAGTAAATATGGATGTAGAATATTAAATACACCCTCAAATTCAGTTGTTGTGTTGGTACATTTTGCTGAACTGCTTTTTCCTCCTTTAATTTTTATTCATTATGGCAAAGGATGGTTTTCTGGAGAAAGATGGAAGAGGAATAGAATTTGAAACAAAAACAAAAGATATGAATGAATAAAAACATGTATTCAGCCCTTAATTTATGCAAAGCATTGGTGTTGCAAAAGTGAAAACAGCCCCTACTCTCAAGGAGCTCACATTATAATGGGATAGATGACATATAGAGGGTACTTCAGCTATAATCTGGAAAAGTACCATGGTCTTTAGGTATAGTGACAAATGTCCTTCCTTAATGTCATTTCCACTAATAACTTTTTATCTGTTCCTGATGTTGAACCATTTAATGATGACAAGGATTTTGGTGTTGAGATCTTTCTTTTATGGGTCTACATTAGCTATTGTTGTTAAGGAGTCATGGGCTTCAGAGTCTGCAGAAGCAGTTGCCAAGCTACATCTCCCCAGGGGTTGCTTCCTGGCATAATGACTAGGGAGCTGGACAGAATTGGAAACAAGATTTGTGGTCTTGCCATTCCCAAGCTCTTAGGCTGACTTTACCCATCAGCAGTTGGTCAGCAATTGTTGGTGGTAGTAATGAGGAAGGTGGGCTTTTCCACAGGGATTGTTTATAAAAATAGAAAAAACAAATAGAAACAGAAAAAAAATGCAGGGGTGGTGATTATAATCTCAGGCCAGGCAACAGTAAAACTATAGTTGGTTAAGAGAGATAAGAAGAAAAACTGCATTATGCTTAAAGGCACCATAAATAATGAAATATCATTATTAAATATATATGCACCAGATGGCATAACATCTAAGTACTTAAAGGAAAAGCTAACCAAATAACAGAGAGAACAAGAGAGAAAAACCATGACACTTTTTGAATGAATATCAGTCTATTCTTAGTTTGTTCCTTTCATCTATCTTTAATTCTTTGTTGGAGTGACTATTGTCAACCTGAAAATTAATGAAACAATTAATGTAACAGAATTAAAGTCTTTAATAGGGGCAGAAGAGTATCAGAGTATCACAAAGAAGATTGCTAGGAATACCCAAAGATGGGGACTGGGGACAGGGTTTATGTAGGGTAAAAGAACCCAGAGAGGTGTGAGACTGCCCTTGAGAAGAATAAGTTTCTCACAGTTTCAAAAGGTTTTACAAAACAAACAAAAGTACATAAAGAAAACTTACGAATTTCTGGAGAGAAGAGTTTGGGAGACCTGCAAATAATCAGAAGCTGGAATTGACAAAGTCTGGTCAGCCTCAGGCAATTCATTGGCCTGGGAATGGAAAATGGGTGAGGATCAGTCAGTTCTTAGCAAATTAGATTTGTCACTACTTTGTTTTTACTCCACCAAAAGCTAGATGTCATATTGGATAGTGCATGAAGCTTGGGGTTGGAAAGACCTAAGTTCAAATCTTACATCATGCTTACTAGCTATGAAATCTTTCTCAGCCCAAGTTTCTTTATCCACACAATGAGTTATAAATGTGTGCTCCTATATCTATAATATGATTTCTCCTTGTTGTTCCTTCTTTTTTAAGGAAGAAATTATCATTATGGAAATACAAGAATTATTAAGGATTCTTATTTTTGTAGAGACAAGAGCTTTAGCAGATTTTCAGATTATTGAAGTTTGCTATCACTGGTATATCAGTCACTGGCATATCATATATCTCTGCTAGGTTTCTAATCTTCTTTAAGCATGTCTAATCTACTAGAATATTAACTATATCATATTCAATTAATAGACATTTGGGCTTTTTCTTTTCTATGTTAATCATTCTAATTTCTTTTTTCCTGTCTCCTTGTGACTGAGAATACTCTAATAAGTCTCCTAAAAGTGCAAAATGGGGGATCCTTATTCTGTACCTGTTTTGGTGAGAAAGTAATCTTTTTACGAATTCTGAGTATAAGGATTTCAAAGGAACCCTGTTATGGGCCGGGGTACCTCATTTGAATGGCCCTGGGTACCCCACAAGTTTCGTGGGGCAAATCAAAAGAACCTTCTCCTTGAAACCTAAACCAAAGGACAGACAGACTTAAAGAGATAAGTTGCACTGGATCTGGACTGAGTTAGCTCCAGGACCACCACCCTTCATTCTAGTCTCCCCCACCACTTAGGGAGATAAGATTAGGTGTGGCTGCTGCCTTTGTGGTGTGAGAGGGAGAGAAATGGCTTGAGAGATCCGCAGCCACCCCTCACCCAACTCCCCAAGCCACCACCAGTGGGGGATGGTCCTCCCCCAATAAATGAACTTTCCACAGTCAGATGATCACCCCCATCAGTCCTATATAAAAGTATCTGCCTGTCTCCTGCTCGAGGAGATAGGTATCTCAGAGCCACTGTTCCATGCCTTCTCCCCATGAGAAGTCCAAGGATTTCTCTTTTGTTTTCCTTCCCTAGCACCCTAAACAAACTATTATTTTATTCTAATTGGATTTGTGTGCAAGAGGGTATAATTCTTTAAAAAGGAATTCCTAAGAACCCCTATCCCAAACCCTCACTTATTTTCCCCTTAACAAAACCTTTCCTCCACTGAGGGAGCCAGGAGGTAAAGAATCATATGGGCAATGTCCTCTACACTTTAAATACCTTCTTTTCTTCCTTTCTTCCTTCCACTTTGCTTCAAGGTTCAGTTTAGGCACAGACTCCAGGACAGTCTTTCCTGACTTCTTCCCACCCCCACTTGTTGCTATTTTCTTCCTCCCTCGATTACTTTGCATTTACTTATAAGTATATGTGTTGCATTTTCTCAGTATAATGTAAGTGGGTAGATACTGTTTCATTTTTGTCTTTCCACATCCTAGGCACTGTATAAATAGTTGTTTCATATATTCATATATGTACATGTCTCAGTGTGCATCCATAGTCATTTTTTCCAGTTTGTAGTTATAAATATGGACATATTTATAAATATATATAATATATATACATATATATATATTGTGTTGATATACATATATGAGTAAACTCAGCTAAAATAATTTAATTTGCTCAGTAAAAGAGCAGAATAGCTCACAAGTTTACAAAATCTGCCCAGCTAGTTCCCAGACATGCTTACTAGGCTCGCATGCCTTTTTCATATCTCAAAGGGAGGTCAGATATTCCTGATGAAAACTGGAACCATAGCATTCCCACTACATTTCCCTCATCCCCATGACTCTCTTCATTGGCTTGTCTCTACCTGATATTTGACTTCAGGCCTTTGGCCAATTAGTCTTTTAATAATCCCTGTTCTACCCCAAGTCAATCAATAATGTTCACTGTCATCTATCTGGATTTGTTCTTCCACATACACAGGTTGTTGTGGGACAAGGGATCCCAACTCCACAAGGAATCCTTAAACTTTCCCAAGGGAAAAGCATTCCTGCCTCCTATTTCAGGACACTGGTCTACAAGGAACAAAGATGAAATATTGATATGGATGGGTGCTATTTATAGCCAGGCACTCCTTCCTAGTCGTTTCCCTTCCAATTGTTTTGCTCCTCCCAGTTGCTTTGCATACAGCTTTTGTTTATAAACATACAAAAGACAAGGTCTTCTCTTACTCAAGTGAAACAGTCTCCATAGTGATTCTGTGTCCCAGCCATATATTTCTTTTTCCTAATATTTTTTTAATTTTGCAAGATTTTTGATGAGCCTCCCATTCTTTTGGTGAGCTAGCACCCCAATCCAGGTCACAAGTACCCTCAACAGGTACATGTGATCAGGGACTCACTGGTCTGATGCTGAGTTATGTGTATATTATGTCAGTTTTGATACAAGCAATTGCCAGTATGCCAAGAACATGATACACATTGATAATGATGAGACCATCAAATTCACTTCAAAATTCCACTGAAATCCTCCTTCATCAAGCCCCCTAAGTAACCCAAAAACTTAAAAGTGCAGAGCATTTAGTTTTCCATCAGTTAATGGTGCTGATGTTCCTAGTACCATGAGTAGGTCATCACTAGTCTGTTCAATGCTTTGGCTGTAGACCAATATGCTTCATACTAAACATTTGTTTGGGATTTGAAGTTCTCCCTCTTCTGCTCTGCAAAGAACCCATCTCTGTGTTCAGGTGATCTCTGTTATTAGTGCAAAAAAAAGCAGATAGACAGGCAACATATCAAAGCTGTTTGCCAGACCATGGCCTGAAGTCAATAGCTTTGTTTTTAAGGGGAAAATAGCTCTCACCCATCATGCAACTCCCATTGCCCTCAGAATTCTAGCCTGGAATCAAAGCCAACCCCAAGTTCCCAAAGCATTCTCTTTGAGATCAAGTAAATGAGGCCCATCTGCAACAAAGTCCCAAGGCACCCTGCTGTTTGGATCTTGATTCTTCATATCCATCCCGCAGGGATGGACCAGACACCTTCAGGGAAAGTGACTCCAGGGTCCTGGGCTAGACAGAAAGACTCCTCCCTGAGAGCTTCAAAGCTGGATTTCTGGTTCTCAAAATTTAAAAGTACATTCTTCCAGAGGATGGGGCTATAAGTGGATGGAAAGCCTGCTGTGATTCACCCTTCCAGTCCTGGCAGGCTGTGTGTTCTCTCAATTCTGAATTTCCTTTCCTTCACACAGGTTTGCTTTAGATACTGACACTCTGGCTACATCTAAAGATGAACAAGGGGAGTGGCTACTGCATCTATCTTCCTTTTTAAGCATCTTCCTAACCTTTCTCTCTGGCCTTCTGGTTGAGTGTCATTCCTGTTCAGCAAGGTGTAAGTGACATTGAAGGGGGAGAGAAAATGGAGTTTCTGTAATTATATGATATCTCATGTTGTTTTCTGTGAGAAATCCCACTGTCTTTTCCTTCTGCAACTCCTTAAAAAGCAAAAGGATATATTTTGTTTTGATACTGTAAAAAACAAAAAAGATTTCTCATACCACCACTCCATAAATTATACTCCCCAAAACAGTTCAGCAAAACTGCCTGGCACAGATATTTCAGCAGATAGTAACTGGTATTTATGCCTTCATATTTTCCCACTTTTTAATAGAAATGAAGGATGTATGTTTTAGCTTTAATGATCCTCTCTGAGCATTGTCTTTTGCATTTGACCTGAATTCCATTGCCTTATTTTCTTTATTTACATTTTCTTACTCATTTTGAATATTTTTTTATTCTTCTATTTGTATCCTACATGGGAATCTTCCCACATTCCTCTTGATCTTATGTAGCCATCATTCTATGTAACAAGATAATATAAAATTACATTCATATGTAATTTGTTTACCAATTTTAATATATAAGACCCAATTTGTTTATAGCTTTTGCTGTTACAATTAATACTGCTATGAGTATTTTTGTTTGTATGAGTCTTTCCTGCTGAGATTGGCCTTTGTGGGATCATAATAATAATAATAATAATAATATCCCTGAATCAATTTGGAAACATGATTGCCTAATTCCAAATGGTTTTACAAAATGGTTGCATGAATTCCCAGCTTCACCTGTCTTCCTGTAGCTACTCTAACATTCAATATTTCCATCTTTTATTATGTGTGTCAATTCAATGGAGATAAAGAGAAACTTCAAAAGTAGTTTTATATTACTTTTATTATTACTGACTTGAAGCAGTAAATTAGTATGCTTGGCTTACCACAGCCCCTTCAAAACTGAATCTTTGACATTTGGATAGATGTGAGGTGATATCTCAAGAATTATTTTAATTTGCATTTCTTAGATCTCTAATGATTTCTTATGTGTATTTATTTGAGATGGTTGTTTATACTTTGTATGTATTTTTTGAAAATTTTCTCACATATGACCAATGTGGGAATGTGTTTTCTTTGATTGTACATATTTGTTAAAAATAATTTTGTTTTTCTTTCTTTGTTTTTCTTTCTTTGTTTTTCTTTTGGGAGATGAGATAGGAGGCGGAATGAGGCTAGGGTTGGGATTCCCCTCTAAAAAATAAAAAAAGAGAGAAAACAGAACCACAAATTAGTGAGAAATCTTTGAAAGTTATATATTGAATTTATTATAATATTTTTTAAAAGCAAGCTTTACATAACAGGAATTTATGGTTTCATATATAATACACTCTGTTTCTTGCATATGAAATTGCTCATTTAATTGGTGTTTTTAAATTCAGAATGAAAAGAAAATGAAAAAAGAAAACTCCTAAAAAGATATTAGCACTTTACTTAGATTAATTTCATATATTAATATATGAAAGTAGTATAAATTCTACATAAATTTTGAATGTCATATTTTTATCTAAGATAAAAGTGTGAAGGTTTGTCCCCCATCATAACCTCTTATTTTAATTACCTTGATTTTAATTCCACAAATGCTTTTCAATTTTATGTAATCAAAATTGATTTTTTTTAAAACTCTCCCTAAAAAAAATTTATTTTATACCTGATTACTACTTTTTTCCTATCTATAGCTTTTAAAAACATGTTTCCATTTGCTTTTGTTTTTATAGTGTGATTTTTAAGTACTTAGATTGTTTAGTCACTTGAATTTTATTATTGTATAGAGTAAAATATTTATCTCTAGGGGGCAACTAGGTGATGCAGTGGATAGAGCACTGGCCCTGGATTCAGGAGGACCTGAGTTCAAATCCAGCCTCAGACACTTAAACACTTACTAGCTGTATGACCCTGGGCAAGTCCCTTAACACCAATTGCCTCACCCCCCAAAAAAATTATGTCTAAATATTTTTTTGAATAAACTGCTTTCTAATTTTCCTAGAAGTTTTTTTGGGGAAAAAAAAAAACCTATTACCAATTAGTTTGTATTCCTGGGTTTATGCAGTGGAAAAAATGTTTACTCTAGAGTCAAGGGACAGGGGTCCAAATACAAAAACTTATACATGTGTGTTATTTCATTTGTAAAGTGAAAAGATTGGACTAAATGGATTCTGAGGTGCCTTCTAATTATATATCCTATAGTACTCTTCTTCTTCATAGCTTAACTTTCAGCATTTATTTGAGTTCCTCAGGCAATAAAATGTAATCTGTTTTTTGTTTGTTTTTTTAACAGTTAGGTGGTATAATGGATAGAGTGTTCAAATTGGAATTAAGAAGACCTCAAATCCATCCTCAGATATTTACTAGCTATATGACTCTGGGCAAGTCATTGAAACTTTATTTGTCTCAGTCTTCTCATTTAAAATAGGGATGATGGGCACCTACCTCCAAAGGTTGTTGTGGGGATTGAATGAGATTGTATTTGTAAATCTCTTTATTTAATTTTTTTTTTGGTGAGGCAATTGGGGTTAAGTGACTTGCCCAAGGTCACACAGCTAGTATGTGTCAAGTGTCTGAGGCTGGATTTGAATTCAGGTCCTCCTGACTCCAGGGCTAGTGCTCTATGCACTGTGCCACCTAGTCACCCCCTGTAAATCTTTTTAAAAACTTTAAAGTAGTAAGCAAATTCTAGATATTATTTTATTATTATTATTATTTTAATAGGAAGCAACATATTATTGATATCATTCTTGAATATATTGTTTGTGCAGTGTATAAGTAGGGCAAGAATGTTTTAGAGCTATGGTCTAAATAAGTTAAAAACTATAATAAATTAAAAGGTATAACATACATAAAACAACTTACCACAGCCCCTTCAAAACTGAATCTTTGCCATTTGAATAGATGTGAGGTGATATCTCAAGAATTATTTTAATTCTTGAGATATCAAACTGACCTATTTTTAAAAATTGTACATGATAAAATATGGAATATACCTAGAAGAAAAAAATCAACATAAAACAAAATAATTCATAAATCAGAGTATTGTAAACCTTATAGAACTATATAAATGTTAGCTAGTATTACTATTATTAATAGTATAATATAATGCTGACAAATAAGAATTCTCTGAGCTTACCATAATTATCAAAAACTGATCAAATTTAGTGTTCCAAACATATTCTCAGAACCTTAATTTCCTTCTTATTTATCTTTATGTTAAATATGACAAGTTCTGAAGCATGCTACAATAACCTATAATTATTATAATATTCTCTAGGAATTTTTATATTTCAGATAGTTTTTCCTTTAGTTATTAGAGGTGCTTTCATTTATATTAAATATATGTGCATGTATATTTAAGAGAGGTAGCATTGTAAACTGAATATAGAACTGGCTTTGAAATCAGAAAAACCTGGATTCAAGGCCTCTGCCACCTACTGGCTATTTGCCCCTTAGTAAATCATTCAGCTTCCCAGTGCTCTAGGTACTCCTGTTAGATTATCAGTTGTAAGAACATGCTAGTCTGCATTTTTAAAAGAATTTCACCACAAGCATTCCCTACACCTATGAAATCACAGGTCTGGTTATATAGATATAGATACAGATTACAGATACAGGTACAGCTAGAGATATAGATAGATGTAGATGTCGACATATAGATATAGATGTGTGTGTATTCATATATATATATATATATATATATATATATATATATGGATACAAACACACAAACATGCCTTTAAATATAATAGGGTTTCCATATTTGTCTCTCTTGGTAGTGTCAATTTTACTGTTACCTTATATGAAATCATGATTCCAACTTCTCAGTGTTTTTATTCAGTTGAAATCCTTTCCTTTAACACATTATGTGTCTTTTTGCTTGAAACATGTTTTAATCTTGTATGCAGAGAATTGTTAGGTCATTTTTCTAATGCATTTGCAAATTTCTTCTATTTTATGTATGATGTTACATTGTTTAGATTCAGGGTTAATATTATTATTTATTTCTCTTTCCATCAATTTGTTATTTTAATTTTCAAAAAGTTAGGACCAGCAACAGTTTGTTTGCTAGAAACAGCTTAATTCCTTTTCAGACCTTTATACACAAACATACACATTCCTCCTTCTCCAAAACCAGATCCCTAAATATTTCCTTTTTAAAAAAAATTAAAAGTAGATGTGTAGGGGGC
Source organism: Dromiciops gliroides (assembly GCF_019393635.1). Taxonomy (NCBI): domain Eukaryota; kingdom Metazoa; phylum Chordata; class Mammalia; order Microbiotheria; family Microbiotheriidae; genus Dromiciops; species Dromiciops gliroides. The sequence continues at coordinate 154,663,731 of NC_057864.1, read as the reverse complement.
AGCTAGGTAGTGCAGTGGATAAAGCACTAGCCCTGGATTCAGGAGGACCTGAGTTCAAATCCAATCTCAGACACTTGACACTTACCAGCTGTGTGACCCTGGGCAAGTCATTTAACCCCCATTGCCCCACCAAAAGAAATAGTAGATGTGTATAGTTTTTCCTTTGAAACAATTTGATCCCGGTCTCTCCTCTCACACATCCCAGATCTTACTTCTCTGTCTAGCACAATTCCAGATCTGCTAACTCTACTTTTACTTTTTTTTTTCATGATACCCTTTCCCAATCCAGACAAGAGTGAGGCTCAGTATCCTGTCCCTTCCTTGAGTCATCACTCATGAGGCCACAGTTTCAAAAATACTGGTTCACCGATTTTCTTTTAGTTCCTTCCTGTGTGCCCAATCCTTCTCCATGAGATTATCACATAGGTGTTCTTTCTTTGTTTTTTCAATGACCCCCTAGTCAAGATGGAATTTCTAAGGGTCAATAGTCTCGCCTCCTCTATGGAATTTTTTTTAGTGAGGCAATTGGTGTTAAGTGACTTGCCCAGGGTCACACAGCTAGTAAGTGTTAAGTATCTGAGGCCGGATTTGAACTCAGGTAGTCCTGACTTCAGGGCTCGTGCTCTATCCACTGCACCACCTAGCTGCCCCTACCTCTATGCAATTTTTAATATTTGAGTGTTAATCCATCCTTTTCTTGCTCTAGGAAAATATTTTCATCAGCAAAAAAGACATTCAAAATCATTTAATATGTATATCCCAGGGGGCAGCTAGGTGGCGCAGTGGATAGAGCACTGGCCTTGGAGTCGGGAGTACCTGAGTTCGAATCCAGCCTCAGACACTTAACACTTGCTGGCTGTGTGACCCTGGGCAAGTCACTTAACCCCAATTGCCTCACTAAAAAAAAAAAAATATATGTATATCCCAGTGTTTCCAATAATTTTACAGTATGTTTGGCCAATATTGCAACATTTTACATGCATACTTCCCAATCTCCACAATGAAGGTAGTAAGGTACATTTTCTTAACTGTTCTCTGGGACCAAGTTTAGTCATTATCATTCCACAATATTTAGCTTCTTTTTATTGTTCTTATAATTTACATCATCATGGTCACTTTTTACATTGGTTTTCTGATTCTGAATTATTTACACTTATTCAAATAAGTGTTTCCATGCTTCTTTGAATTATTGATATTTGTAATTTCTTATTGTGCAGTAATATTATATTACATTCACATACCATAGTTTGTTTAACCACTTCCCAATTCACAGGCATCTATTTTGCTTTCAACCCTTTCCTACGACAAAACATGCTGCTACAAATATTATAGTTTATATAGGATCTTTCATTTTCTTTTTTACATCCTTGAATAATATGTTTAGTATTGCTAAAGGATATGGACATTAAAGTTTTCCAGAATGTTTGAGCCAATTCATAGTTGCACCAGAAGCATATTAGTATGCTTGTCATATGCCCTATAATATTTACTATTTCCACTTTTTTCCATCTTTGTAAAGTTTTTGGTGTAAGGTGAAACCTCAGAATTGTTTTCATTTGCAGTTTTTCATATAGTTGTTACTAGTTTGCAAGTTTTTGTTTGAGAATTCTTAATATCATTTGTCAAGTCACCTATTTAGAGAATGGTTCTTCATATATTTGTATTAATGTCATATATTTCTTGGGTTTTGGATTCTTAACAGAAAGTACTACTTCACCCTTATTAAGTTTCTTTGATGATTTTATTATTCTAAGTTCCTATTTATTTCCAGAATTTGGATTGCCATTGTTGCATAATAATTGTTAATATTGTTATGCTCCATCTTTTTACTAAAAGGTTCAATCTCATAAGATACCCTATTTTATTTTTAAAGTTATATAATAATTTTTTCAATTTAAAAAAATATTTAAAGTTTTGAGTTTCAAATTCTATCCCTCCCTCCCTCCTTCCCCACTCCCCTCACTGAGATGGTAAGCAATCAGATGTGCTATACATGTTCAATTATGTAAAATATTTCCATAATAGTAATTTTGTATATGAATACTTTAATAAAATAAAAAAGAAAGGGAAAAATAGCATGCTTTAGTCTGTATTCAATCAATATCAGTTCTTTCTCTGGAAGCAGATAATATGCTTCATGATTAGTACTTTGGGGCTATCTTGGAACATTGTAAAGCCTCAGTAATACAAAACTTTTTGAGAAAATCTGAGTCATTTACAATTCTTTATCAAACAATATTGTTGTTACTGTGTACAATGATTTTCTTGTTATGATAACCACACTGTGCATCAGTTAATGTAAATCTTTCCAGATTTTTCTAAAAAGATTCCTATTTGTCATTTCTTATAGCACAACAATATTTCATTACAATTATATGCCACAGCTTGTTTAGCCATTATCCAATTAATCTGCATCCTTTTGATTTCCAATGTTTAGTGACCACAGAAAGAGCTGCTATAAATATTTTTGGACAAATAGGTTGCTTTCCCTTTTTTGATTGTCTTTGGGATACAGACCTAGCAGTGGTATTGCTGGATTGAAAGGTACATACATTTTTATAACCCTTTAGGCATTGTCTCTGCCAAGGGTGGGACACTGCTGCTGAGTTGCTATGGAAACAGGGCCTCTTTGCTGGTAGGCCCAAAGGGCAAGAGGGTGGGGCTTCACTACTAGTCAGCAGTGGGGTTAAGGCCTTCCTAGAAGTTTGTTCTAGAGGGAGTGTCACTGGGATGGAACCTAGCTGTAGCTACAAAGACTGCTCATTTGACTATGGGGCTGCTGGTTTGCAGGAGGGCAGAGATTTGTTGGTGGATTGTCCCAAGCTTGGAGCCTTATTGCAGGCTCCCTGCTGGAAGGCTGTCTGCTGCTTCCAATGACTCCTCTACCACCTTTCCTGCTGGGATGACAAGCTACTTTCCTGCCCCTAGATTTATTCTGAGGCAGTTTAATAGTTTTTTAGAGGGAAATTTGGGAGGGCTTCAGAGGGTTACTTCCTTTTTCTGCCATCTTGGCAGAAGAAGTAAAATATTTTAAATTGCAAGCTGAAATATATTTCTTTTTAATATATAATATTTCAGTGCTTTGTTTCATTTCTTGTCATCAACAAGTTCTACAGAAGAAATGGTGTTTCTTAATATATAAACTTATATCTTCTGGATTCTCACAAGGTTCCTTCAATAAAACTGAAACTCTGGAATTTGGTGACAACATTTTTGGGTAAGTTAGCTTTAGGTTCCTCCCTAACTATTTATACTTTTCTTGTTAAAAAAAAAGAGCAAAAAAAAAAAAAAACCACTTTCCATTTAATTTTCTTCTATAGTTTCCTGAAATAAGGATTGCAAATTTCCTCATCTCAGGGTCGTCAGTTTTTGCTGGGTCTCTAGAATATCATCAGTTCCATGTAACCCAGGATCTATGTGAATCTTTGTCTCTTAGAGTGGGTGCAATTAGAGATTTAGGCACATTTTTCCAGTCCCTCCACTTTTTGGACCAATATCCATATCTCTATTTTTTGTTACTTTTCTTCAGTGTTGCAGTGGGAAGAATGCTTTGGCCTCAGAATACCTTGGTTTGAATCTTGACTTTGCCACTCACTACCTATGTAACCTTGGGCAAGTCACTTTATCTCTGATTTTCCATTTTCTCAAATGTATAGTGAGAGTTCAGACTAGATGACTTCTAAGGTCCCTCCCAGCTCTAAGTCTGTGATCCTGTGAGTCTTCTCCAATCCATCATGGAGGTCCTAGGAATCATTATGTGCATGTCATAAAGGGGAAATCAAAGATAGTCAATTCCCACAGTAAAACACTTGGCCAATGGTAAAAATAATAATAATAGATCTTAGGAGAATGATTATTACATAACAAATCTGAATATAATCTCATCCTGGTGAGTTAGTTCCCCCTGCCCAGTGATGGTCACTTTATAAGTAGATTACCTCATGATCAGACCTTCATTCCTCTCCACTTCCAATCCTTTTTTTCAGCTGCAAGATTTCATCAATGCCAAGGGCAAACTTCACCACTGTAAGTGAGTTTACCCTAGATGGTTTCTCTAGCTTTGGATGGAAGCACCGGTTCCTCCTCTTTGTGATTTTCCTCACCCTATACCTACTGACCTTGGCCAGCAATGCTCTCATCTTGACACTTATCTATCTCAATCGACAACTCCATACACCTATGTACTTCTTCTTGAGTGTGTTATCTATCTCAGAGACCTGCTATACTGTGGCTATAATACCTCGCATGCTGACTGGACTCTTATTCCCATACCATCCTATTACCATCCCAGCTTGTGCCACACAGCTCTTCTTCTACCTTACCTTTGGTGTCAACAACTGCTTCCTTCTCACAGCCATGGGCTATGACCGCTATGTGGCCATCTGTAACCCACTAAGGTACACAGTCATCATGGGAAAGACAACATGTGCTCAGTTAGCATGTGGGTCATGGAGCATGGGCCTTGGCACAGCCATCATTCAAGTGCCATCTGTGTTCAGCCTGCCTTTCTGTGATGTTAGCACCATTTCCCATTTCTTCTGTGATATCCGTCCACTGCTGAAACTTGCCTGTGCAGACACAACTATTAAAGAGCTTGTCACCTTGCTCATCAGTTTGGGTGTTATTGTTCTGCCTATGGTCCTGGTCTTCATCTCCTATGTCCTCATTTTTTCCACTATCCTCAAGATTGCTTCTGTTGAGGGGCGACGGAAGGCTTTTGCTACCTGTGCCTCTCACCTCACTGTGGTCATTGTTCACTATGGCTGTACTTCTTTTGTCTACCTCAAGCCCAAATCCCAGAATTCCTTGGAAGATAGACTTATCTCAGTGACTTACACTGTCATCACACCCTTGCTAAACCCTGTTGTGTATAGTCTGAGGAACAAGGAGATCAAAGATGCCTTACGCAAAGCCCTAGGCTGGAAACTTCTCTCCTAGGAGTTCATTACAAGTGAGTGTAAGATTATAAGTCCAGTTGAATGAGTCTAGTTCTTCTTTTCACCATGTGGTGCATTAAAAATAGACATTTCTCTAGCTACTCCAGAATGTTGGATGTGATTAGTCACAAATGGGGAAACACAAGTAACAGTTGACAATATAAAAAACTTGGGAGTCTACTTGCCAAGACAAACCCAGGAATTCTATGAACACAATTACAAAACACTTTTCACACAAATTAAATAAGATCTAAATAATTGGAAAAATATTAATTGCTCATGAATAGGCCAAGCTAATATAATAATAATGATAATTCTACCTAAATTTATTTATTCAGTGGCAAACCGATCAGGCTACCTAAAATTATTTTATAGAGCTAGAAAAATAATAACAAAATTCATCTGGAAAAACAAAAGGTCAAGAATATCAAAATGCACAGGAAGGTGGGCTAGTTGTACCAAATCTGAAGCTTTACTATAAAGCTGCCATCATCAAAATTATTTGGTACTGGTTAAGAAATAGAGTGGAAGATCAATGGAATAGATTAGGCAGAGGAGACAAAGTAGTAAATTACTTTAGTAATGTACTGTTTGATAAACCCAAAGACTCCAGGTTCTGGGATAGGAACTCAGTACTTGACAAAAACTGATGGGAAAACTGGAAGATAGTATGGCAGGAATTAGGCATAGACCAACATCTTACACCTTATACTAAAATAAAGTCAAAATGGGCACATGATTTAGACATAAAAGGTGATACCATGGGTAAATTAGGAGAGGGAGGGATAGTTTAAGCTCACATATCTTTGGAAAGGAGAATAGTTTATGATGAAACAAAAGATAGAGAATATTATGAAATGCAAAATGGATGATTTTGATTATGTTAAATTAAAAAGTTTTGTACAAACAGAAGCAATACAGCCAAAATTAGAAGGGAGGCAGAAAGCTGGGAAATAATTTTTATAGCCAGTACTTCTGATAAAGGCCTCATTTCTAAAATATACTGGGAACTAAATCAAATTTATAAGAATCCAAGTCATTCTCCAATTGAGAAATGGTCAAAGGATATGAACAGGCAATTTTCTGATGAAGAAATCAAAGCTATCTATTGCCATATGAAAAAATGCTCTAAATCACTATTGATTAGAGAGATGCAAATTAAAACAACTCTGAGATACCACCTGACACCTATCAGATTGGCTAATATGACAAAAAAAGGAAAATAATAAATGTTGGAGAAGCTGTGGAAAAGTTGGAACACTAATGCATTGTTGGTGGAGCTGTGAACTAATCCAACCATTCTGGAGAGCAATTTGGAATTATGCCCAAAGGGCTATAAGACTGTGCATACTCTTTGAGGCAGCAATACCACTTTTGGGTCTTTTTCCCAAAGAGATCATAAAAAAGGGAAAAGGACCCACATGTACAAAAATATTTATAGCTGCTCTTTTTGTGGTGACAAGGAATTGGAACTTGAGGGGTTGCCCATCAATTGGGGAATGACTGAACAAGTTGTGGTATATGAATGTAATGGAATTCTATTGTGCTGTAAGAAACTATGAGCAGGAGGAATTCAGAGAAACCTGGAAGGACTTGTATGAACTGATGAGGAGTGAGATGAGCAGAACCAGGAGAACATTGTACACAGTATCATCAACATTATGTGTTGATCAACTGTGACAGACTTGATTCTTTTCATCAATACAATGTTACAAGATAGTTCCAAAGGACTCATCATGGAAAATACTCTCCAAATCCAGAAAAAAGAACTGTGAATTGTGAATACAGATTGAACCATACTATTTCTTTTGTTTTTGGTGCTGTTTTTCTTTTTTCAGGTTTTTTTCTTTTTGCTCTGATTCTTCTTTCACAGCAAGAATAATGCAGAAATATGTTTAATGTGATTGTACATATATAATCTATATCAGGTTACTTACTGTCTTTGGGATGGGGAAGGAAGGAGAGAGAGGGAGAAAAATTTGAAACTAGAAATCTTATAAAAACAAATGTTGAAAACTATCTCCAAATGTAACTGGAAAATAATAAAATATTTTTATTAAAAAAAAAACATGTGGGGAAACACTCAGCTTCCCACCTTTCCTAAATATGAATGAGAATACCACTCACATTTCCTGAGATACCTCTGAAAGGATTATCACTCAATATGTGGGATTAAGATTTAGTGAAAAGAATTCTAGATCTGAAGTCAGGAGACTCATTCAAATGTGGGTTGAATCCTTATTTGCTTTGTGACCATGTGTTGTTGTTGTTATTGATTGTGTCAGACTTTTCATAGCCTGGTGGACCATAGCACTCTAATACTGCCCATTGAATTTTCTTGGCAAAGATTTTGAATGGTTCACTATTTCCTTCTCTGGTAGATTAAGGCAAACAGGGTTAAATGACTTGTCCAGGGCCACACTGTCTGAAGCAAGATTTGAACTGTAAGGGCCACATTTAATATATGGAGAGTTAATTGGGTGGCTTGCCAAAATATTGGGGTCCTGGAAATAATGAGGGACCTCTAGGTTCAAAGTTCACTCCCCTCTGAACTGTCTTTTTATATAATTCTCCCAGGTCAATAAGAAAGGAGCCTTGCAGCCTCTTTTCCATAAATGGATAAGATTTTATTAATTGGGAATAAAATAAACAGCAAAGGTGAAATTAATAAAAATCAAAGCCAAGGAAATAGGGGAGAAGAAACATGGATAATCCTCCTAGCTCTAGCCTAAGTCTATTCAAAAGAGCAGAGTAACTTACCACCTGGAGCTTGTAGCTTCAATGGAAAGCCCAGCTTACAACCAGGCTTGAATGATTCAACTGCTCCTGCTTGAGCCACCTGAAGGCAAGAAGAGTTAAGAAGAGAGAGCTCTGGAAGAGACACTGACTCCCATAAGCAAACATCTCATTTTCTTTCCCCAAAAGGGAAGGTACTTAAAAAACTGCCTATGGATAGAGGTTTCTCCTTCTGACCTCAGTAGCATACAAAACTTCAGGGCAAGCCAGATGTGGCCCCTCCCAAAGAAGTCAGCCAAATTCTAATAATTTCACCACATTCCCCCCTTTGTTTCTTCAAGGAACATGGGGTATTTCCTTGATGAAACCATCAAAAATAACAGAATATAATACCCTATGCTAACAAACAATATGTTAATAACAATATAGAAAAGGGAAAAAGGGGAAATTTTGTCCAGAGGGGCAGTCCCTCATGAACCGGCACTTTGACAGTCCCAGAAGAGGGAGGGCCTCTGCAGAGAATACATGTTACAAATGGGATATATAATAACAGAAGGGAAAAAGAAAAACAACAAAACAAAATTGTTCATTTAAAGTCTTTGGGATCTTGTCTTCTTGGAGTGGTGAGAAGTCATCAGGAAAACTGGACTCTGGTCTGGACTCTGGTTGTCTCTGGACTCACTTCTTTAACTGTTGGATTGCTGGATTTTCACTAATCCTTAGCATAGCATTGTCAATGATCAAATTAAACAGTGAGAGTTCTGGCTTGCCAAACTATAAGGGCCAAATTCAATGTATGGAGAGTTAATTGGGTGGCTCGCCAAAATATTGGGGTCCCAGAAATAATGAGGGACCTCTAGGTTCAAAGCTCACTCCCCTCTGAACTGCCTTTTTAGATAATTCTCCCAGGTCAATAAGAAAGGAGCCTTGCAGCCTCTTTTCCACAAATGGATCAGATTTTATTAATTGGGAATAAAATAAATGGCAAAGGTGAATTTCATAAAAATCAAAGACAAGGAAATAGGGGAGAAGAAACACAGATAATCCTCCTAGCTCTAGCCTAAGTCTATTCAAAAGAGCAGAGTAACTCACCGTCTGGAACTTGTAGCATCAATAGAAAGCATGGCTTGCAACCAGGCTTGAATGACTCAACTGCTGACTCAAGGCCCAGAGCTCTACCCCTTGAGCCATCTAACTGCCTCTTGTGACCATGTGACAAGTCATTTAATCTGAGCATCAGTTTCCTCATCTATATAATGGGGGATAATATTTGTACTATCTACCTCACTGGGTTGCTATGAGGAAAACACTTTAAAAAACTTAAAGTACTATACAAAGGTGAATTACTTCAGCCACTGCTGCTGCTGTTACTACTACTACTACTACCACCACCACTACCACCACTACTACCACCACCATTATAACCCTCACTACCATTGCTACCACTATTACTCTCCAATTCCTATTTCTGTGGTCCATTCAACAACTGTCCATCCTCCACCCTAGAATATTTCCCTTTCTGAAGTGGACTCCTCTCTGTCAGGGTGTTCATTTACAAGGAAATAATACCAATAAAGAGGACGCCTAGACCCCAAATTTTAATTCTATGTGTAGTTTCATTTCTGACAAGATATTTCCTGATTTCTATCACATCCACTTCCCTTATCCCAATGACTAGTGATTCTTCTCCCCATAAAAAATGACCTATTTATTGTTTATATATTTTATACTTATATGTAATATATGCTATCTTCTTCAGTTGAATGCAAGTTTCTTGAAGCAGGAACTATTTTATTTTTGTCATTGGAACCCTTAGCACTATAATTGTCATATAATAGGTGTTTAATAAATATCTGTTTATTGACCTTAGAAAATCTCAAACCATCCCGAGAATATCTTCTTACTACCTGTAAAGTAGTTTAGCCAACAGAGCTTAATTTAGATCAAAGAGAAGTACAGACTTTAAATGCAAAACAGGTTACCTTTCAGGACAGGACCATGAAATAAAGCCTCAGCTATTCCAGAATAAAAAGCTCTTAAGCAGTTGTTAAAGCAACTAGTGAAAAGATCCCTTTATGGTTGCTATGATTCTCTAGAAGTCCTGTTTCTGTCATTTCATAGTAGATTACTTAGACTAAGGAACATCTATACTTATCTATCCTTACCCCACTAGCAGGCTTTATCATGACCTTGCCATCATGACAGTCACCTTGTGACTATCTACACTCCTTTGTATCTATCCCCAGCTGACCAAAAACCCCTAAGATTGCCTGATCTGAGGAGCAATATTTCAGACCGGGAGCACTAGGAGTAACATACTTATCACAGTTTCAGGAGAGATGGCCACCACAATACAGGGTGGAAAGGAAGCAAGTTCTCCCTCTATGTATGCCTATGGTGATGTATTGATGACACCTTTCCAGACATGATTTATTTTGGGTTCTTAACTTGAGATCTATGACCTTGTTTTGTTTTTAAACATTTTGATGATTGTATTTTTGTTAATTATTTTTATTTTCAAGTATAACCAGTATTTTTCATCAATCTGTCCCTCCCACTAATCCCCAAAGAACAAATTATTTAAAAAAACCTAAAGAACAAATTCCTCAATACATATCAATTTAGTTCAGCAAAAGAAGTTAATATAGTCCACTTCCTTTGAAATCTTTGCTTCTTATTGTAACCTTTTAAAAACATTCATTCTGAGAAAAGCTCCTTAGACTTTGCCAAAGGAGTCCATCTCACAAACACACAAATACACATACACAGGTGAAGAACCTCTGATTAAAAGAACAGGTTAATATAATGCCAGGTATTTCTAAAACTTCAAAACATGTTTAACTCTGTGGCTCTGAGCTAAAAAAAAAAAAAAGATGAAGTGGTTGCTTCAAAAATTTCTGTAATGTTTTGCAACCTTCATTTCCCCTCAGAAACTTTCTTTTCTCTGCCTTCTCTTCCATCTGCCCATTAGCTGTCCAACATTTCCACTCATGTATTTCCTAGGGAAGAAACTAACTTCCTCTGCTTCCTCGCTTCATATGCCCTTTCCCTAGCCAACTCAATTTTACATTCCCTGGTCTATTTCTTACTCTGCCTTTGCTTCCCATTGTGCTCTCTACAACTCTTTCTGTGATACTGACAAATTTGCCTTCATCCTCTTTTCTTTTCATATTTTTTCCATCTTTCCATTCCCAGAAACCTGACTTTCTCCAAAAGATACTACATTCCTGGCCACTCTCTCCAGTATTGATTTCTCTTACTCTTATGTCTCCTGACATATTGGGAATTACCCAATTACCATGATCCTTGCTCCCCACTGTCACTTTCAGAAGCTATCTCTGCCACCATGACTCAGCAATCTTCCCCCCATGAGGCTCACCCCATTCATCTGTGTTATCTAATCTAAATACTTGTTGCAGTGATGGGCACTGTCTTTCCTTTCTGGAAGAGCTCAGAGTCTCTCTTTAACCTAACACATGAAGTGGGGACATAGGTATATATGCAGGTGTTCCCTCAAGTGACCTCCTTAAATTTACTTCCTTAAGTTTACCAATCTCCTTCAATTTTATCGCCTATATGTTCAGTCAACCATTGCTACCCAGAGGGACACTCTCATTTGATCTCAATATCTGCCATAACTATGCCACCTCCATGATTCTTAACTCTAAAATTTTCCTCTTTGATCATTCTTTTCTGTTCTTTCATCTCTCCCCTTTCTTCCACTCTCTTTTTGTCATTATATATATTTTAACATTCTTTTTTTTTCTTTCTTTTTTTTTTTTAGTGAGGCAATTGGGGTTAAGTGACTTGCCCAGGGTCACACAGCTAGTAAGTGTTAAGTGTCTGAGGCCGGATTTGAACTCAGGTACTCCTGACTCCAGGGCCGGTGCTCTATCCACTGCACCACCCAGCTGCCCCCTTAACATTCTTTTAAAAAATAATTTCCAATTACAAATCCTCTCCTTCCCTTCAGTCTCTCTCCCACTCATTGAGAAGACAGTAATATTAAATCAATTGTATATGTGAAATCATGCAAAACATTTACAATTTAGCCATGTTACAAAAAGCAAAAAAAATAGAGAAAGTTTACACACACACACACACACACACACACATACCCTATTTATACTCAGAGTTCTCTATCTGGAGGTAGATAGCATTTTTCAGCATGAGTCCTTCAGAATTTTCTTGGATTGTTGTCTGGATGAGAGTAAGCTGTCTTTCATAGTTGATCATCATTACAATATTGCTGTTAATGTGCACAAGGATCTCCTGGTTCTGTTCACTTCTGTTTTGCATCAGTTTATATATGTCTCCCAACTTGTTCTGAAATCATCTCCACATCATTTCTTATATCACAAAAGCATTCCATTACAAACATATGCCATAAAGTGTTCAGTGATTCCCTAATTGATGCGTATCTTTTCATTTTTCAATTTTTCACCACCACAAAAAGAACTGCTATAAAGATTTTTGCACATGCAGGCCCTTTTCCCTTATTCTTTGGTCTTTTAGCAAACAGGCCTAATAGTGCTATTGCTGAGTCAAAAGGTATGCACAGTTTTATAGCCCTTTTTAGAATACTTCTGAATGGTTGGAGTGGTTCACAATTTTATCAATAATGTACTACTGTATTTGTTCACATTCCTTCTAGCATTTATCATTTTCATTTTCTATCATGTTAGCCAAACTGATAGGTGTGAAGTGGTATCTCAGAGTTGTTTTAACCTACATTTCATTAATCAGCAGAATTGGTAATTAAAAGGATCCATTCCAGAAATTGTTTTCTTTTTTTTTTTTCAGGAGATGATCAGTAGATGTTTTCCATTTCTATTTTACCCTCTGGTTCTAGGATATAAGGAAAGTTTTTCTTTATAATTCATTGAAATATGATTTCTAAATTTTTATCATGCCTCTCAGGTAATCCAATAATTCTTAAGTTATCATTTTCAATCTATTTTCTAGGTCAATTGTTTTTCTAAAAGATATTCCACATTTTCTTCTGTTTTTTTATTCTTTTTTCTGTTTATTGTTTCTTGATGTCTCATGAAGTCATTAGCTTTTCTTTTCCCAATTCTTATTTTTAATGAATTATTTTATTCAGTGGATTTTTTACAGGGAAATTAGGGTTAAGTGACCTGCCCAGGGTCACACAGCTAGTAAGGATCAAGTGTCTGAGGCCTGATTTAAACTCAGGTCCTCCTGAATCCAGGGCTGGTGTGTTATCCATATTCAGTGGAATTTTGTGCCTCCTTTTTTGCTTGGTCAATTATGTTTCCTTCTTTCTTTCTTCCTTCCTTCCTTCCTTTCTTCCTTCCTTCCTTTCTTTCTTTCTTTCTTTCTTTCTTTCTTTCTTTCTTTCTTTCTTTCTTTCTTTCTTTCTTTCTTCCTTTCTTTCTTTCTTTCTTTCTTTTTTTGCAGAGCAATGAGGGTTAAGTGACTTGCCCAGGGTCACACAGCTAGTGTCAAGTGTCTGAGGCCAGATTTGAACTCAGGTTGTCCTGAATCGAGGGCAGGTGCTTTATCCACTGAGCCACCTAGCTGCCCCCAATTATGGTTTTTTAGGTATTATTTTCTTCAGTATTTTTATTCTGCTTTTCATTAAGCTGTTAATTCTCTTCATAATTTTCTTACATCACTCTCATTTCTTTTCCCAATTTTGTATCTATCACTCATTTCTCTACTTTTTTTCTAACTCTTCCAGGAATTCTTGTTGGACTTGGGTCCAATTTGCATTTTTTCCCCTTTGAAGCTTTTCTTAAGGCTGTTTTCACATTGTCATCTGAGTTTGGGTCTTGTTCTTCCCTACCACAGTAATTTCTTTTTATGATCAAGTTCTTTTTTATATTTATTCATTTTCCAGCCTATTTCTTAATTTTGAACTTTATGATAAAGTTGGACTTTGATCACCTGGAGGTAGAGATGTACTGTCCCAACCTTCAGAGTTTTTTGAGCTATTTTTGGAGCTAGTTTTGAGGGTTTGCAAGTTTTCTGTGTTTCCAAGGTACTGTTATCTGAGGAGACTACTGATATAGTTATCTATCTGGCCTTATTGACTCACATCTCTCCCTATCCTAATCCATCCTCAAGTCAGCTGCCAGCATGATTTTGCTCAAATATAGTTCTGACCATGTCATCCTTTGATCAGTAAACTCTAGTGGCCCTCATATTATCTTCAGGATCAAATATAAATTCTTCTATGTAGTATTAAAAGTCCTTCATACCTTGACACCATCCTACCTTTCCAGTCTTCTTATACTTTACTCCCCTCCACACACTCTGCTTTACAGTCACACTGGCTTACTTACAGCTCCTGAAACACAACATTCCATCTCCTGTCTCCATGCCTTGATGCCTCTTGTGCCCCATATCTGGAATGTTCTTTCCCCTTCACCTCTACCTCTTAGTTTCCCTGGATTCTTACAAGACTCAACTCTAATGCAACCTTTTTAGGTGGCCTGTGCTAGTCCCCCTAGCTACTAGAGGACTTGTATTTGGGATTACATTCTATATATCTTGTATGTATCCAGTTATTTATACAGTATCTGATTCATTAGAATGTAAGATCTTCAAGGGCAAGAACAATGTTTTTGTCTTTGTTTGTATGACCAGTGTTTTCCACATTACCTAGCAAACAGTAATAGCATAGTAAATACTTGTTGGCTGACAAAAGAGATGATTTATATTTGTAAATTTTATAATCTTATTGCAGCAGAAGTTCAAATTTCATGTAGACCAACAGGAACCAGAATGACACAAAGCAAATAAGGTTTCTGATATCCTGAATAAGTTGGGAGATGTTGTAACTGGAAAGAAATTTACAGATCATTTAGCCCAACTGTCTCATTTTACAGAGAAGTAAATGGAGTTCTGAATTGATTAAGTGACTTGCCCACTAGTTAGTTGTAGAACCTAGTCTTAAATTCTGGTCTCCTGACTCCTAGTCCAGTGGTGTATTCACTATGCCACAGGGATTCATTAAAAAATATTTACCCCCCCCTCAATATTAATTAGGCACATTCTCTATAGGATACACATTCTGGTTGTGGGTACAAAGGGATATAATCCTTTACCTTAAAGAGGACACAAGCATAAAGGAGCTACAAAGTTTTGGAGGATTCTGAGGCAAATATTTAATGACTAAGAAATTCACAGTAATTGAAGAAGCAAAGCAAGGTACTTGTTCCAAGGACTTAACAAATAGTTAAGGAGCTAGGAGATCTACAGGAAGCAAGAAAGCAGTCCCAGCAGAAGTAACAGCTTGACCTGTCAAAGTTGTCCTTTACAATAGCCCTGAGACTTTTCCACTTTGCCTTTTGCCTCTCTATGGTGCTTAAACATCTGAAAGAAAATGCAGGAGAAAACAGGCACAGCTGTGAAACATAAAGCTACTGAGGGTGGAGGCAGAATTTATAATCATTAAAAAATATTTTTTGAGACATGGGTTCCAGCAGATCCATAAATAGGGAGGGGTGACTCATCTTTGCCCCAGGGCGCCAAATTTAGAGGGTGCTGACAGCACTTGCAGTCCTACAGCAGCATAGATACAACAAAGCTTAGCACTTAGTTAGCAAGAATAATTAGCTAAAATAGGAAGCTACCAGATGGCACTTCCTCCCTCCCAAACTGTATTGAGCTCCTACCCATTCTGGCTCCACCCTCAACTGCTCCTCCTCCCTACCTGTTTTGTAGTAGCCTTCTGTCCAGGCCTCTGATCTTCCCTCCTCCCCCCACCCCACACAAACACTCCACAACTAAACTGGACTTGCCAGTTGTGTAGACTATACTCAGGGTACAGTTGATCTTTAGGGACACTTCATGACATGGTGCTTGCCATAGGTACTATTCCTTCAATTCCCCCTGTAGGCATAAATGGCTTGTTGTAATAATTATTATATACACATAAATGGCCTCTGTGTGCTAATATTGATACAAGAATTAGAGGTAAAAGGGAATTTAGAAGTCATTTTGCCTACCCTCAAATGCCTGTAATTTTACTGAAGAGGAAACTAAGTCTAAAAGAGGTGAAAATAACTTGTGGTTCTCTAAAGAAATATCATTATGACCCCTCCTCACTACAATCCTTGCCAAGCATTTATTCTCCAAATTGATTCTTATATTTCATAGTTTCCAGTCCTCCTTGGTCCTGGTCAAGTTTTAATGATATGCTCCAAATTGTCATTGGCCTTCCTAAAATATAGCACCCAGAAATGAATGCAATATTCTCTATGTGTTCTGGCCAGAGCAGACCAATGACTTCCCCCTTTATGGAGACTCAGATGGATCTGTGATATACATGATTTAGACACTCCCTCCAGCAATGTAGACATAATCCATCCATGTCTGCCCAGCCGTGTGTTATTCTAGTACACATCTTCCCATAAGTTTTGCACAAGAGTTCTATTCAATTATACTGAAGGCCTTTGTTTTTCTTGGCATAATGAAGATACCAATGGAACATCTGGACTATTCAACTATCAATCATCCTTTGCCCTCACCTTCAGATAGGCCTGTCTTTTCTTTTTATTGTACAATTCCCTGGTGACATCTTTTACTCTTTGACTTTTTTTCATTGGTGATATGTTGCAGGCCGTTCATACCTGCCACACATCTTTCCATTGTACTCTGTGGGAGATTAAAATGCCATTCTATTATATAGAAAGACTAATAGAATATTGATATTAAAAAGTTGGGGGGGTGGCTAGGTGGCGCAGTGGATAAAGCACCAGCCCTGGATTCAGGAGTACCTGAGTTCAAATCCGGCCTCAGACACTTGACACTTACCAGCTGTGTGACCCTGGGCAAGTCACTTAACCCCCATTGCCCCCCCCAAAAAAAAGTTGGGCTTTGTTTCCATAAGGAGCATGACATCATTGCCTTCATCCTGAAGGCAATCCAATCTGCTCTTCAACTCCTATTCAATTCCAAGTCTATCTATTTGTGCTATCTGACCCATATATACGTAATGATGGACAAGTTCTATAAGTTGTCTTTCCTCCCCAATGCATGTAAGTTGTGATCTTCACAATTGCCCTTTTAAGACAACTGGTCTTTCCTGTGTGTACAGTTAGGCCAAACTCATTTGAGTGATTATCAATATTTTTCAGATTTTCCAATATTCTGCAGTTTAATGTAACCCATGGAGCTTAATTTGTAAACAGTAACACCTAGAGGATCTCAACATCCATCAGGAATCCTTCTTGAATTTTGACTCTGTATTGGACATTCTCCATCCCAATGGCAAACACATGTCTGTGTTGTATTATTCTTCATGGGTTTATGATCAGAATGGTCTTTGAACAGAATTATATCTACTGTATATTTCAAGTAATCATAGTGCAACCTTTTCTCACTGTAGCCTAGGATAACATTAGCTCTTTTGGCTGAAGTATCATACTGTTGACTCATATTGAGGTTAAAGTTTATTCAAATCCCCAGATCTTATTCACATAAAGTGTTGTTTGTCTACCTGCATGTCACTTGTGAAGCTGATCCTTTGAACGCCAATATAGAATTTCACATTTATCCCTGTTAAAATGTCTTATTCAGTTTTGCCTATCATTCTAGCACATGATATTTTTGGATCTTAACTGTAATTCAATGTGTTAGTTATCCTTCCCAGTGCTGAGTCATCTGCAAATATGATAAGCATGATTCCTACTGACTTTATCTCTAAATCAGTGATTAAAATGTTGAATAGCACTATACCAAGGACAGATCCCTGAGGGCACACTACTAGAGACATCCTTCCAGGCCACTGTAACCCATTAATGATGACTTTTAAGGTCTAATTGATAACCAATTTTGAATCCACCAAAATGTACTCTCATCTGACATGTGTCTGACTATTTTGTTGTTTGTTTTTTTGTTTTTGTTTTTGTTTTTTTGTGCAGGGCAATGAGGGTTAAGTGACTTGCCCAGGGCCAAACATCTAGTTAAGTGTCAAGTATCTGAGGCCAGATTTGAACTCAGGTCCTCCTGAGTCCAGGGCTGGTGCTTTATCCACTGAATCACCTAGCTGCCCGCTTGTCTGACTATTTTGGCCACAAAGACAGCATGCAGCACCGTCAAATGCTTTGCTGAAATTTCGGCATACTATGTATAAAAACTTCCCCTAATTTACTAGTCTAATGACCCTGTCAAAAAGTTACCTGTTCTTAATGAAACCATACTGGTTTTGTGATCATTGCTTCTTTTTCTGAATGTTCATAAACTGTAATTAATCATTTCTAATATTCTACCAGGGATCAAACTCAAATTCACTGAACTACATTTTGCCTAAGTTCACCTACTTCTTGTTGTTGTTGTTAGTCATTTTTTCACATCCAACTCTTTGTGAACTTATTTGGGGTTTTCTTGGCAAAGATACTGGAGTGACAAAATCTTACACCATATAGTAAAATAAGGTCAAAATGGGGACATGATGTAGATATAAAGGGTGATACTGTAGGTAAATTAGGAGAGGAAGGAACAGTTTACCTCTCAGATCTATGGAGAGGAAAATAATTTATGACCAAAGAAGAGATAGAGAATATTATGAAATGCAAAATGGATGATGTTGATTAAATTTAAAAGGTTTTGTACAAAGAAGTAATGCATCCAAAATTAGAAGGGAAGCAGAAAACTGGGAAACAATTTTTACAGCCAGTATTTCTGATAAAGGTCTCATTTCTAAAATATGTAGAGAACTAAATCAAATTTATAAGAATGCAAGTCATTCCCCAATTGAGAAATGGTCAAAAGATATGAAGAGGCAGTTTTCAAATGAAAAAATCAAAGCTATCTATTGCCATGTGAAAAAAATGCTCTAAATTACTATTCATTAGAGAAATGCAAATTAAAATAACCTCAAGGTACCAACTCACACCTATCAGATTGTCTAATATGACAATAAAGGAAAATAATAAATGTTGGAGAAGCTGTGGAAAAGTTGGAACACTAATGCATTGTTGGTGGAGCTGTGAACTAATACAACCATTCTGGAGAGCAATTTGGAACTATGTCCACAAGACTATAAATCTATGCATACCGTTTGATCCAGCAATACCACTATTAGGTCTTTATCCCAAAGAGATTATAAAAGGGTAAAAGTACCCAAATGTACAAAAATATTTATAGCTGCTTTTTTGTGGTGGCAAAGAATTGGATTGAGGGGATGCCCATCAATTGGGGAACTGCTAAACAAGTAGTGTTTTATGAATATCATGGAATGCTATTGTGCTTTGAGAAACAATGAGCAGGAGGATTTCAGAGAAACCTTGAAGGACTTACATGAACCAATGCTGAGTGAGATGAGCAGACCAGGAGAACATTGTACACAGTATCAACAACACTGTGTGATGCTCAACTGTGATAGACTTAACTCTTCTCAGCAATACAGTGGTCCAAGATAATTCCAAAGGAGGCATGATGGAAAATGCTCTCCACATCCAGAAAAAAAGAACTGTGGAATCTAGATGCAGATTGAACCATACTATTTCTACTTGTTTTTGTTTTTGTTTTTATTTTTTGGAGGTTTTTCCCTTTTGTTCTGATTTTTCTTTCACAACATGACTAATGCAGAAATATGTTTAATGTGATTGTACATGTATAACCTATATCAGATTGCTTTCTCTCTTGGGGAGGGGGGAGGGAAGAGAGGGAGGGAGAAAAATTTGGAACTATAAATCTTATAAAAACATGTTGAAAACTATCTCTATATGTAACTAGAAAATAATAAAATATTTTTATGATATAAGAAAAGATACTGGAGTGATTCCCCATTTCCTTCGCCAGCTCATTTTACAGATGAGGAATTGAGGCAAACAGGGTTAAGTGAGTTTCCCAGTGTCACATAACTGGCAAATTGATGCGATCAGATTCGAACACTGATAGATGAATTTTCTTGACTCCATGCTCAGCACTTTATCCACTCTGCCACCAAGCTCCCTTCACCAATTTTACTGTCACTCTATTCCTTAATACCTAAGAGTTCACAAAACAAAGAAAAAGAAAACTGTATTACACTACTTACCTCAGAATTGTGGCAATTACATTCAATGTTGTGATAAGTTTTCAAAAATTAGAGTGTTAAACTACTACATGAACCAGATCAAAGTCGTCCTATATCTATAAACCAGTATTATTTTATATATACACCTATATATATGTATATGTATATCTGTGTGTGTGTGTGTGTGTGTGTGTTTCCTTTTAACAAGTCTCATTTTAGAGGAAAGACTAAACCTGTTGCCTATGTAGAGATTTCAAGGGCATCTATGAACTTGGATGGAGAAAAACTATATCTTTATCTTCACTAATGTCTAAGTTAAATTTAGCATTTCCTTCAACTATGAATGTAGGCAACAAACCTTATTCTAAGAAGGGGTCTTTGGTTTCACCAGGCTGCCTAAGGGGGCCATGATATAAAAAAGAAAATTTAAAACCCGAATTTTAGTTATAGCTTTTACTTGAATGGATATGGTGTTTCCAGATTAAGCTAAAGTGCCACTTCCTTGCATGAGGACTTTTCTAGTTCCCCTGTTAGTGCCTTCTCCCACAAGGTTACTCTATTTCTACTTTTTTTATCCCCAATGCTTTGCATAGTGTCTGACAGAAAGCAGGTGGTTAATATATGCTTGATGATATGTGTTTTATATATACTTTTATGTATGTACTTTGTTCTCCATTGGAATATAAGCTTCTCTTTGTATCCTGGCTGCCTTATGCAAGTTGTTCATGATTCTTTTTATTTTTTGATTGATTGATATGGAAGTGCCAATGAATAGAAAGATCACTAGATTGGAAGTTAGGTTTTCATAGTTCAAATCTTGCTTGGCACTAACTTGCTGTTTCATCTTAGCATGTCACCTGCTCCCTCCATTTATTTATAAAATGGGGTTAAGACAATATATATAGGGGACTCTCCTGCTCTCAATCCTATGATCCTTGAGTCTTATTAAGTGCTATGGGAACACCCAAAATGGAGAGATAGACAAGTATCAGGTTGGTGAAAAAATAAGGAATTGAACAGCTGAGGACACAAAGAACCATGTCAGTTTCGGAATATATACCTAGTGTATGCTATGACGGGTAAAACTAAATGTGTGTGGTTACCCTATCTGTCCCCTTGTGGGGAAAGCTAACTAGGATAACAGTTTAACAGTTTAGGTATTGAACATATTACAGTTTAACAAAGAGGGAACAAGTGTCCTGGTTCAGTTGCCAACCCCATGAGGTGCCAACCACTAACTCCCAAAACCAACTGACCAAATCAACTGCCTTACACACTGCTTCAAGCTGATTGGTTGAAGCTGGTCACATGGTCACACAGCAGAGGGCCTCTATAATATTAATAATATTCTCACACTCCACCTTGTGCTTCATTGAGAAACAGAGTTTCCTTAAATTAAGCAATAACATTACATATACTTATAACTAACAATGTAAAGGGAATAAAAAGAGAGAAAAGAAATTGAGCAACACGTTGACAAAAACTAAAGGAAGCAATCCCCTTTAGTAGGTGGACATTATAAATAGTGTATACAATAGGAAAAGTCCATTAAAGTCTTTAGAAATCTTTTCTCAGATCATTCTTGGGATGTCCTCTGGGTATAGATCTCGATTCTGGCTCTGGATCCTGGGCATGGTCTCAGGTATGGTTGTAAAAAAAAAAGTCTCTCAGGTGTTTCAGATACCTGAAATGCCATTGTGCCTGAGTGGTTGGGCTAATGCCAAACTGGGTAAAGTTTAATGCCTGAACTTGAGATTTCAACCCCAAGCATGCTATGACCACTGATTGATTATAGGACAGAGGCTGCTTATCAGTACGTAAGTGAAAAATTTCACCTGGATATGAGGATACCCACTCAGCCCTTCACCAGTGCTATCCTTGGAATCCATGCTAAGAATGAACATGGCATCCCTGTGTTGGCAAGTAACCCTTTGTAAGAGATGTTCTAGCTGTTGAAGCACCTGCAGCTAGTGAATGGTCTCATTTAATTACTTGGGAACACTACAGAAGATGAGCAAAACTTCAAGATTATCTTCATCTAATCTCCATCCTGTTATGGAAACCAAGATTAGACTATGATAATTGCAATGAAATGTGTACAGGGCTACAACTCATTCTTTTTTAAAAATTCAGTTTCTACATTTGTTTATTTAGAATTTTATTTTCCAAAATTACATGTAAATACAAATTTTTACATCCATTTAAAAAAAAATTTTGTTTTCCAAATTCTCTTCCTCCCTCCCTCACCCTCCCAAGAACTCAAACAATTTAATATAAGCTATACATGAGCAGTAATACAAAACATTTCCACATTAGCCAGGTTGCAAAAGAAAACAGATAAAAACAACACTTCAGATAAAGGAACTAACAAAAAAATTGTGCTTTAATCTGTATTCAGACACCATCAGTTCTCTGTCTGTAGATGGACTACATACATCTCATTCTAATACTGGAACTCATTCCTTAACTGGAAGAAAATGACTCAAGGAATGATGATTGAGATGTTTCTGGCCAATTTCCTTGTACTAATGAAGTGAGAAATAGCAGGAGTAAGTTTTTTAAAAGAATTAAAACAGAAGAATCAATAGCTTAAGCAAATTATAGACCAATTAGGGAATTGCATCTGGAACATAAATGCCATGTTGGCAATGTAGGACTGATTTTTAAAAAATCAATGCTGTAGGACTAACATAACTATTTCTCCCCTTAATGCTTATTTTTTAAAAGAAGTAATTTATTTGCATTCATTCCAATGTTATAAATATTCATTTAAATTATTTGCTTTGGAATCTTGGGTCTACATTAAATATTTACGGTTTAGAGAACTATGTAAAACTTACATCGACTATGGCAATTTTATTAATAGCTATTTGCATTTTCACAAGTTTTGCAGGATTCAACGGTTATATTAAAATATGTAAAATACTTTAAAATTTTATATTAATAAAAACATCTATTAAGAAACTGCTATGTGCTATGCACTGGGAATACATATACAAGGAATGAAATAATCCTCAATCATAAGGAACTTGCATTCTAATAGGAGAGATAAGGACATTTATAAGTATATATAGAGAGAATAAATATTAAGAGAATAAATACAAAGTTAAATATAAGGTAGTCTTAGAAAGGGAGCACAAGCAGTTGGGGAAAAGCAAGAAAAATTTCATGAAGAAGATTATGCGGGAGCTTAGAGTCACAAGTGAGAGTTGGTTGAATCTCACCTGTGGCTCCAAGAAGCTGTAGCACGCACAATAGTCACACCCCAGTAAAACTGTCTCTGCCAATGGGCTAAACCAGGTTGAGGGTAAAAAACAGAACTTAAACCCATGGATGAGGTGGGGAAACATCTACCTCAAGCATGTGAAGGCTTCACTAGTGTAATGGGTGAATGAGAAAAATTTGTTTCAACAGCCATGAAGGCAGTGGAAGCAATGTGGAGCACTTAGAGCTCAGTCAAACATACAAAATGCCAAGGTCATTCACTGCATCCCACACAATTGCCAGTTGTCCTGACTTGTCCTGCCACTGAATTTTGATGACTCAGAGAGACTGAGGCTCACAACTATGTGCAACTCTGCCTCACTTTAATCCAGTTTACAAACAAGTCATCACCTGTGATGTAATTGGTCCTCTTTGAAAATGAAGGACAAGGGGGCAGCTAGGTAGCACAGTGGATAAAACACTGGCCCTGGACTCAGGAGGACCTGAGTTTAAATCTGGCCTCAGACACTTGACACTAGCTGTGTGACCCTGGGCAAATCACTTAACTCTCATTGCCCTGCAAAAAAAAAAAAAAAGAAAAAAGAAAATGAAGGACAAATAACAATAATATATTTGAGCTATTCTTGAAGACAGTGATTCTGTGAGGTATAGAGTGTATTTCAGACTTGGAGCATTGCCATTAAATAGGCAGAGACAGGAGATGGCATGTCACCTTTGAGAAAGAGAGATTGGCCATATTAACTGAATTGGAGAATATGAGCAATCAATCAATAAGCATTTAGTAAGTGTCTACTATGTACCAGACACTGTGCTAGGCACTAGGAATGCAAAAAGAGAAAAAAGACAGTTTCTGCCCTCAAGAAGCTTATAATCTAACAGAGGAGACAACATGTGAATATATATATATATATGAATATATATGTATATACACACACACATACATACATATATACATATACATACACCTACATACACACATATATGTATGTATGTGTGTGTATATATATATCAAGCTATATCCAGGATAAATATGAAACAATTAATAGAGAGAAGATGCTGGAATTCAAAGGGATTGGAGAGACATTCTATAGCAAGTAAGATTTTAGTTGGAACTTAAAGGAAGTCAGGGAGGTCAGTAGTTTGAGTAGAAGAAGGGGAGCATTCCAGGAATGGTGGACAGCCAGAAAAAAATTGCCAGAGCTGAAAGATAGTATGTCTTGCTCATGTCTTGTGTCATTTCATCAAAGACTCTGACTCTGGGAATAAGGTATAAGAAAATTGGAAAAGTAGGAGGAGGCTAGTTTATGAAGAGCTTTGAATGCCAAACAGAGGATTTTGTATTTGCCCCTGGAGGCAACAGGAAGCCACCGGACCTTATCAAATAGGGGAGTAACATGATCAGACCCACACTTTCATTTATTTTTAATTGTTTATTTTATTTTTAATTTATGGAATAAAACAAGCATTTCCATAACAAAGTGTAATTAAAATGATTGCAAATGACCTGCAAATCTATTATGTACAACTTGCTATCCCTTTTAAATATATAATAAAATTATTGTGTACAATTCTTTTCCCCTTTTGTTCTTCCCCACTAAAGATGGTTACCATTAGACATAATGTGTGTGTATGCCTATAGATGTAAAGTAATTCTATACATATATTTATAAATTGTTTCTTTGGATGCAGTTAGTGTCTTCCTTCACATGTCCTTTGTAGTTAATCTGGATATTTATAATAGTCAATGACTTATTTGCTCAGTCTTTCTTGAAACAATATTGCTGTTACTGTATATAACATCCCCTTGGTTCTGCTAATTTGCTCTTCATTATTTCATGTACATCTGTCCTTTTTTCTAAAACCATGAAGCTCATTATTTCTTTTCTTTTTTTTTGTTTTTTTTGTTCTCATAGTATAGTTTTATTTATTTATCATTTTCCCCAAATAACATGTAAAGACAAATTTTCATATCGATTTTTTAAAACTTTGAGTTTAAAATTCTCTTTGTCCCTCCCTCCCTACCCCTCCTTAAGAACTCAAGCAATTTGATATGTTATACATGTGCAGTCATGTAAAACATTTCCACATTAGGACTAAAAAAATATACTTCAATACCATCAGTTTTTCTCTGTAGATGTATTGCATTTTTCATAAGTCTTTCTGATAGTATCCTGCTCATCATTTCTTAAAGCACAATAGTCTTCCATCCTAATCTCATCCCACAATTCATTCATCCATTCCCCAATTGATGAGCATCACCCCAATTTCAAAATTCAACTTTCTAAAAAATCTCTTTTAGGGTACCAACCTAGCAGTGGTATTGCTAAGTCAAAGAGTATGCATGGTTTTATAGTCCTTTGGCCATAGTTCCAAATCACTCAACAGAATGCTTAAATCAGTTTACAACATTACCAAGAGTGTATTAATGTCTCATTTTTCCCCATATCCCCCACAACATTTGTTATTTTCTTCTGCTGTCCTATTATCCAATCCAATAGGCGTGAGGTAGTACCCAGAATTGTTTTGACCTGAATCTATCCAATCAATAGTGAGTTAGAGCATTTTTTCATATGGCCATAGGTGGCTTTGATTATTTCACCTGAAAACTTTATGTCTTTTGATCATCCATAAATTGGTAAATGGCTCTCCTTTTAACAAAAAAGTAACTTTAGTGTCTGAATGTAGGATTGATTGGAGTAGGGAGAGACTTGAGGGAGGCAGAACCACCAGCAGTCTATTACAATAATCCAGGCATGAGGTAATGAGGGCCTATACTAATGGTGGCAGTGTCAGAAAAGAAAGGGGGTGGACATATTACAGAGACATTGCAAGTGTAAAATTGATAGGCTTTGGCAATAGATTAGATATGGGTAATGGCACATGATCCAGAATGGCTCCTAGGTTGGGAGCCTGAAGGAATGGGAAGATGATGTTGCCTTCTACAATAATTGGGAAGGGAGGAGAAGGAGAGGGTTTAGAGGGAAAGACAGTTATGTTTTGGACATATTGAGTTTGAGATGTCTACTGGGTATCCAGGTCAGATTCGGAAAGGTATTTGGAGATGTGAGATTGAAGGTCAGCAGAGAGACTGATACAAGATAGGTAAATCTGAGAATCATCCACCTAGAAATAGAAGTTATATACAATGAAGGTGGAAAGATAGGTTGGGGCAAGGTTGTGAAGGACTTTAAAAGCTAAACAAAGAAGTTTACATTTTATCCTAGAGTCAATAGAAAACAACTAGAGTTTATTGAGTAGAGAAGTGACATGATCACATCTTCCTTTAAGGAAAATCATTTTGTCAGTGGTGTATATAATGGACTAGAGTAGCAACACACTTGGGCTAAAACTACTAATTAGGAGAACACTACAATAATCTGGGTCAGAAGTGATGGGGTACCAAATGGTGATGGCTACATGCATAGAGAGAAAGAAGGACATTTTAAAAGTAGAAATTCCAAGATTTCTCAGCTGAATGAATACATTGGGTTGGGTGAGAATGAAAATATGAAGATCACATCAAGATTACAAAGTTGGAGAATTGAAAGAACAGTACTACCTTCAACAAAATTAAAAAGTTTGGAAGAATGGTAAGCTTGGGGGGAAAGATAATGTTCTTTAGGACACCCAGTTTAATATATCTAACAATCAGTTGCTGATGCAGGACTGAAAGAAAGAAGATCTGGGTTTGGATATATATATCTGATTCAAGTACATAGAGATGATAAAGGTATGGGACCTAGTAAAGTCATTAAGAGAGCTTAGAAACAGAAGAAAAAAGAACCTAGGGTGGAGCCTTGGGAAACAGTCACAGTTAGGGAGCATAATATGTATGATGAGTCAAATTATTGAGAGAGAACATTAATATAGAGAAGAGGAGAACTAGGAAAGAGTGGTGTCATGAAAATCCAGTGAGGAAAGAATATCCAAGAGAGGAATGGTGTTGACAATGTAAAATGCAATAAATAAGCTAAGAAGAATGAGAAGTGAGAAAAGACCACTAGATTTGGCAATTAAGAGATTGTTTATAACTTTAGAGAGAACAGTTTTAATTGAATGATAAAAATGGAAGCCAGATTGCAACAGGTTAAGGAGTGATGAGAAGAGAGGGCATGGAGGCATCATTTGTGGCAAACTTTTTCTAGGAGTTTGACTAAGAAAATATATTGGACAATAGCTTGAAAAGATGATAAAGTCTAGTGAAAGTTTTTTTAAGGATTGGGGAGATGAACATATTTAAAGGCAGATGGGAAGGGAGCAGTTCGGACTAGAGAGAGAAGGTAGACGATTGAGGTTGTAATATACTGGAGAAGTCAGGAGGCTATGTGATCAACGGCACATGTGGAGGGGTAGGCCTTGGCAGGGAGACTCAGGTTAAGGAGGAGAGAATGTAAATTAATGCCAAAGGATTTTGAAATGGCCTCGATTATTTTCTTTTTTCTTTCATTGTTTTTTGCGGGGCAATGAGGGTTAAGTGACTTGCCCAGGGTCACACAGCTAGCTAGTGTCAAGTGTTCAAGGCCAAATTTGAACTCAGGTCCTCTTGAATCCTGGGGCATTGCTTTATCCACTGCATCCCCTCAATTGTTTTGTAAGGAATTAGGCAAGGCTTTCAGGTGAGAGAGAATGAGGGAAGAGAGATGTGGGAGACTTGAGGAGAGAACAGAAGGTTTCTGTGGGGATTGATATAAACAATCAATTAGGAAGAAATGAAAAGATTGCTCTTAACAGTTTCTGAATAAGAACTTTGTAGGTAATGGTGAGGTCCCAGTTGCGAGCATCTCTATGTGTGGCAGAGGTGGAATAAATGAATAGGTTATGGGATTTAAGGAGACTGATGAATTGGAAGGTTAGTAATTTTGAAGGCATCAGTTTGGATGTTAAAGTTCCCTAAAATTTGAGGAGAGGAAGATGATGAGCAAGGTCCTGAACTCCTTAACAAATGAGAGAAAATAGCCTAGAGGACAGCACACAACAACTACCATGATCTGGAATAGATTGAAAATTTTAGTTGAATGAAATGCAAAAGATGAGAGATAGTTGAATGATAGTAATAAAGGGAGAAATTTGAAGTGGAAGTGGGAAGCAACAAGTATTTCAATTTCCTCACCAGAATGAATGTGTTGGGATTGTGAGTTAAGGTATAGCCTATCATGAAAAGGATAACCAGAGATTAAGTACTATGTGGAAAAAGCAAGATCTCAGTGAAGACACATAGAGGAAAGCATGAAAAGAATATGAGATGATGAAGTCTAGGATGAAAGGAGTTTTGTTTATTATGGAATGGGAATTCCAGAGGGCAAAGTGAAGTAGATGGGCAAGATTAGAGTGTTTAATGGATAGGGTAAGTTGGGAGGGTAGAATATGAAGGCAGAAGGTAGAGTTGGAGAATGGTTTACTTTCATGTTGCCAACATTGATTAATATAGGAATAGGGAAAGAAATAGATGGTGGAAGATTGTTAGATATAGGGATAGTAGTGGGTGGCAGCTAAATTGCTATGCTCACAGTCTCCAAGGGTTGTTGTTGCCTTAAATGTCTTGGAGTGTAGGTCCTTAGTCATCCTCACCTTCTCTCCTGGTTGGCAAGTGGGGAGAAGAATGGGGTTTCTGGGAAAAGCTATCAGATTCTTCCCTTTCCTCTGTTGTGGTGTGTCTGAGGGAACAAAAGGATATGAGGCAGGGGCAGCTAGGTGGCACAGTGGATTAAGCACCAGCTTTGGATTCAGGAGGACCTGAGTTCAAATCTGGCCTCAGACACTTGACACTTACTAGCTGTGTGACCTTGGGCAAGTCTCTTAACCCTCCTTGCCCCACCCACCCCCCCCCAAAAAAGAAAAGGTTATGAGGCAGAGAATATTGGGCAGATTCTGGATCTGAGTCAACCCAGAAACAAGAAACTTTAACTGATTTCAGGATGGAAAAGATTTGTATAAGCAGAAAGGAAAGGAATGGATATTTCAAGGAGTTGAAGGGTTGAGCAGAATACAAATAAAAATAATTCACATTTATATAGTGTTTTAAGGTTTGCCATGTTTTATATTTACTCTAGGCATCCTAAGCAAACACTGTAGGAATAGGCCCCTTTACCTTAATAATAGCTGACATTTAAATAGTTCTTTAAATATATTATCTCATTCAATCCAAATACCAATTCTCTGAAGTATCGCAAGTATTATTTTTCCCATTTTATGAGGAGAAACAAGGTCAAAGAGGTAAGGGATTTGCCTATGGACTAACTGGGTCAGAAGCTAACTTCAAATTCAGGTGTCTCCTGATGATATATCCATCATTCTGTCACAGATGATTTGCAATGTAATGGTTACATACTACATAAACATTTCTCTTGTAGAAAAGGACTTCTCTGTATTTTTCCTGGGTCTTCCTCTAATTCCAGGGATGCTTAGGCAATATCTGACAATGCTTATCAGCAGAGGCATCTTTAGAGTACAAGAGAATAGCAAACTTGAGCAATTGCCTTAGACCCATATTTTGTAGGGTTGGGGTACCAGTATTAAGGGCAACTGTAGGAGGATAAGGAGGCCCCTAGACACTGTAGACTAAGATATAATTTGCCCCCTCTATCACTGTCAGTTTATTGGGTGACCTGTGTGACAGCTCCTGACTTATAGATGTCAATCAGTGTTTTAGGTTGTACTGATTAAAGTTGCTCTTGGTTGCTTCTTTAATTCCCATTTCCCTTCCATGAAAACACCAGAAGCCTCATGGTGTGTTGGCAATAATTAGTTCTTCATGGCTAATCCAGTGGAGTTCAAATCCTGGAAGGTTCTACAGAGCTGGGGTGGGGGCAAAACCTGCGAAATGACAGAGTGAAACAATCTTCCAGCTTAAGATAACCTAGATCTTCAGCAAAGGTCTGTCTCATTTGGGGAAAAGGGAAGCACAGCTCAGTGCAGAGGGTGTCTGGGCAAGCCAGCAAAAGGCTCTTAGTCATAGCACAGATCAGCAGCTAAGGACATTTGGTCCTAGTTCAGAAAGCTAGTTGCTATTATTTATGCTTTTATGCAAGTTGTAGATTCAAAGAGTGAGAAAATTATTAATAATAGGGGTTTGGGGATGCCCAGAAGCCCCCACTGAGAAAACCTGACCTGACTTTTCTTTTTTTTTCTTTTTTTTTTTTTTTTGCAGGCAATGGGGGTTAAGTGACTTGCCCAGGGTCACACAGCTAGTAAGTGTCAAGTGTCTGAGGCCGGATTTGAACTCAGGTACTCCTGAATCCAGGGCCGGTGCTTTATCCACTGCGCCATCTAGCTGCCCCTGACCTGACTTTTCTTAAGGCCAGCCCAGAGTCAGGAAGTTACCTCACTCAAAACCACACCCACCTGAAAGCTTTGTTCCCACCAGAGAATCTGTTCTCTGGGCTCTGACAACATGACTGCACAGAACCACCCTCAAATCCAGTGAACTGATAGATTTGAATGATGCTAGCCAATTAGCTTTAAGCAGTATATAAGGGCCACCACTGGTCCTTCCCTCAGAGAGCTTACACTCATTGATCTCTCTCTTGGCCTGGGAATGCAGAAGGGGAGCCATGTGCTTTAATAAATGCTTAATGCCCCCAAACTGGTGCAGTAGCCTCTAATTTCTAAGTAACAAATATATAATAAACCCCATCTAATTTTCCCTAAACTTGGGACAGTAATAGGGTGACCACATATAATTTTATTCACCACAATAGTATCACAGATTTAGACCTAGAAAGTACTTTGAAGGCTCTCTTGTCCATGGCTCTATTTTACAGATGGAAGAACTAACACCAAAATAGGTTAAATACCTTGCCCAGTGTCACATGGCTAGTAAGTGTCTGAGGTAGGATTTGAATCCAGTTCTTTCTGACTCCAGGTGCAGCACTCTTTCTACTATGCCATGCTGCAAATTTGTGTTGGACATAAAAAATTTGAGATTACTTAGATATCTATTTCAGATAAAGCACTGGCCCCGGATTCAGGAGTACCTGAGTTCAAATCCGGCCTCAGGCACTTGACACTTACTAGCAAGTCACTCAACCCCCATTGCCCTGCAAAACAAAACAAAACAAAAAAAATATCTATTTCAAAATGTCCAATAGGCTAATTATGATGTGGAATGAAAGCTCAAAAGAGAGAGTATAGGACATAATACTATAGTCACAGGAAAGACTCATACCCATATTGTTTTTCATCCACTTCAGCCATGCCATGACCTCAAATATTAGTTCTTTCCTTTGGTGGTAAGTAAAATAAATCTAATTATTTTTCTTCACTAAAGCTCTTTAAAATATCTTGAAGATAGCAGTTTGAATCTGTCTTTTCTTCAAACCAAATAATCTCAGTTCCAATAGTATCATAATCACTCTGCTTTGAGTATCAGTCTACATATCATCAACTCTTCTTGTTATTGCTTAAAGGTGTTTTTAATTTTTTTTTTGCACAACTCTGAGGTATCACCTCACACCTGTCAGAGTGGCAAATATAACAAAAAAGGAAAATATGATGTTGGAGATGTTGGAGGGGATGTGGGAAAACAGGAAGACTAATCCAATATTGGTGGAGTTGTGAACTGATCCAACCATTCTGGAGAGCATTTTGGAACTATGCCCAAGGGGCTATAAAAATGTGCATACCCTTTGATCCAAAAACAACATTGCCAGGTTTATATACCAAAGACATCCCAAAAAAGAGAAAAAGACCTATTTGCACAAAAATATTTCTAGCAGCTCTTTTTGTGGTGGCCAAGAATTGGACATCAAAGGGATGCTCATCAATTGAGGAATGGCTAAACAATCTGTGGTATATGATTGTGATGGAATATTATTGTGCTATAAGGATAAGCAGAATGATTTCAAAAAGGCCTGGAAAAACTTGTATGAATTGATGTTTAGTGAAGTGAGCAGAACCAGGAGAATGTTGCACATAGTGACAGCAATATTGTTTGATGAAAAACAGTGAATGACTTAATTATTCTTTTTTTTTTTTGTGGGGCAATGAGGGTTAAGTGACTTGCCCATGGTCACACAGCTAGTAAGTGTCAAGTGTCTCAGGCCAGATTTGAATTCAGGTTCTCCTGAATCCAGGGCCAGTGCTTTATCCACTGCACCACCTAGCTGCCCCTGTCTTAATTATTCTTAGCAATACAAAGATCCAACACAATCCTGTGAGAAAATAATGGGGTTTTGGCACTCCCCAGAGGCCTTGCTGAGCCAGGACTGATCTTTCTTAAGGTCAGCCAAGAGTCACAAAGTTACCTCATTCAAAGCCACACCTACCTGAAAGCACACCAGAGGGTGTATTCTCTGTCTCTGATATCCGCATGTTCTACTCATGGACCACCCTCAAATCCAATGAACCAATAGATTTGAGGGATGCTGGCCAATTAGCTTGGAGTGGTGTGTAGCGACCACCTCTCTTCTGGACCTGTAGGTACCTTCAGCTCTAGCAGGCAGAGGAACTTCTTCTTTTTGGCCAGAGACTCCAAGGTGGTGGGTGTGTGCCTGGTTCTAGGTATGTAGGGCTTCTGAAATTTCTGAACTCCACATGTTCTCTCTTTACTAATATCTAATATACTTTAATAAATGCTTAATGCCCCAAACTGGTGCAGTACCCTCTAATTTCTAAGTAACAAATATATTAGAAATCCCAGCTAAATTTCCCTACACCTGGGACAATAATAGGGCCACCACATATAGTTTTACTTGCTACAGTCCCAAAGGACTAATGATGAAGCATACTATCCACCTCCAGAGAAAGAACTCATATGGATTGAACACAGACTTTTTCACTTTCAGTTTTTCTTTTATTCAAGTTTTCTTATACAAAATGACTAATATGGGGACAGCTAGGTGGTGCAGTGGATAAAGCACTGGCCCTGGATTCAGGAGGACCTGAGTTCAAATCCAGCCTTAGACATTTGACACTTACTAGCTGTATGACCCTGGGCAAGTCAATTAACCCTCATTGCCCCCCCCCAAAAGACTAATATGGTCATGTTTTATATAGTTGTACATGTATAAACTATATCTGATTGCTTACTGCCTCAGGAGGGGAAAGGAGAGGAAGGGAAGGAGGGATAGAATTTGGAACTCAAAACTTAAAAATAAAATGTTTATTATTTTAAATAAAAGAATTATTTTTTGGTATCAGAACCTTTCTCATCTTTCAACCCTACTCAAGTTTCTAGACCTCATTGCTCAGAAAGACTAAGATTGTTGCAAGGCTTACTTCTATGCACACTATAAAAATGAATTTACTTATACATACTGACAAACTTTTTGTGGAGTATGACAAGACCCACAGTCTAATAAAACAAAACCTTGCTTTACCTTGAACCAAAAAGCATCACAAAAGTAATTAACAAATATTGCAAGTTAGCTTTCAAATGCTAGAATAACTTCTCTAATTGATGCCTAAGTATCTGAGTTTTGTGTACTTCTCCCTAAATTAAAGACTATAAGTATCAGTCGAAGGGAAAGAATGGAAAGATAGCTTTTTGTTTATTTATAAGACCTTGCCTTCTGGCTAAACTAATTTCATTGGGGAATGCTGATTGAAAAGTTAATAGGAAGTGAAAAAGTCATGGGGGTTTAGATGAATCTTACTATTTACTTGACTACAGAGTAAAAACAAAAATAATTTAACTTGTTTGAAAAGGATATGTGAACATTACAAAGTATAAAATTACATGCAATTTTACTACTTTCAAGTATAATTAAAATTACTATAACATTTGTTGTTCAGTCATTTCACTTATGACCAAGTTTTCATTACCCCATTTGGGATTTCCTTGGCAAAAATACTGGAATGGTCTGTAATTTCCTTCTTCAATTCATTTTACAGATAAGGAAACTGAGACAAACATGGTAAAGTGACTTACCCATTGTCACAAAACCATCTGAGGCTGAATTTGACCTCAGATCTTCCTCACTCCAGGGCCAGCTCTCTATCCATTGTGCCATTCAGCTGCCTACATACCTATCTATCTATCTATCTATCTATCTATCTATCTATCTATCTATCTATCTATCTATCTATCTATCATCTAGCTACGTGTGTGTATACACACACACAGAGGCACATATATATATGTGTATATTATGACTATAGTATGTTTAATATTTCATATGTACTATTATATAATTACTATGTAGTAATACTAATATATATTTTTAAAGAACTATAATTAAAACTAGAAAAAAAAACTAAAAAAGCCTGGAGAAGTTTTGAAAAGTAAATTAACAAATGAGATGAAACTAACAGGGCCAGTGTTTAAATGTTCATGAATGCTTTCTAAGTCTTCAAAAATGATTCAGCAATCAAATTGTACTTCTTTTATAATTTTCACAATCTTTGTTGAACTTCCCCATAATCTTAGTTGGTTCTATCAATTTGTTTAACAGATACTATTTTCATAGATAAATCAAAAGTAAACTTCAATCCAAGACAAGTCAAAATTTTCTTAACTTCTGAAGTAGAAGAATCAACATGTCTTGTATCTTTCCTATCTATACTATACCCATGTATACTGAAAAACTACATACATGATGACCTTTCTAAAAGATCTAATTATCAGAACACAAATTTGAACAGCACAGGACCAAGAACAAATCCCCTGGGAATTCTACTGAAGACCTCATTTCAAGTCGAGAGTGACTTTTTTATTCCTTTCCTCTAACCCACATATTTTTATATTTTACACATGAATAATATGAGAAAAAATGGCAAATAACACCTTTTCTGAAATCTAGGCAAACTATATTTCTAATATTTATCTGATCAACCAATTTCCTAACCCTCTCAAAAAAGAAAACACGGTTAGTCTGTCCTGACCTGTTCTTGATGAAGACATCCTGGCCCTTTGTGATCATTTCCTTTTCCAGATGTGTATTAACCATCTCTTTAATAATCAGGTCTAGAATTTTGCCATAAATAATAGTCCAGCTCATTGGTATCTAATTTTCAGATGATTCTCTTTCTTTTTTTAAAAAACAGAACATTTTACGCTTTTTAATCCTGTAATATCTCTCCCACTCTCCATAGCTTTTATGTTACTGACAGTGGTTGTCAAATCATATTCATTAGTTCTTTAAGTATCCTAATCAAGTCTACAAGCATATATTAAGTGCCTGCACTATCCCATGCACTACAAGAAGGGCTAGAAATCAAAGAATAGCAAATTTTTAATTTAATTTAAAAATCAATCCTTCTTCTGAAGAAACTCACAGTCTTTAAAGGGATAAAAGATGCAAACTATGTATAAACAAAATACAGACAGGATAAATTGAAGATACTATCAGAGGGAAAGCATTAATATTAAGAAGGATGGGGAAAGGCTTCTTGCAGAACACTGTGTTTTAACTAAGACTTAAAGGAAACCAGAGAAGCCAAGAAGCAGAGATAAATAGGGACAGCATTTCAAGCATGGAGGATAGCCTGTGAAAATGCGTGAAGTCAGGAGATGAAGGACTTCATGTGAGGAGCAACAAGGATATCAAAGTCACTAAATTTAAGAGTTATATAGAGGAGAGTAAAGCTAAAGAAGATGAGAAAGGTAGGAAGGGGACAGGTAATGACAGGCTAAGATATAATTCATCTTGTCCATGTGACCTGAAATGAGTATTAATTCCTTATTAGCCATTTTTTTCTTTATTAACCAAAAATCATTTAATCTCCTTGGAAGACAAAAAAATCAAAACAATAATTAATCAATTTTGCCTTTACTCTTTTTGTCGATTAGCATTATCCTCTTATGCTGAAGTCCTATCCCCTTTTTGACCCTTTTACTCAATATTGATTATAAAAACCTTTATATTGTCCTTTTTTCATCAGTTATGGCCTATGTTGAGTTTTAAGACTCGTGGCACTGTTCTTCTTTTATTTTTATTTTTTCCAATGAACAAAAATCTTTTTTTCTGTCCTTTCTACTACTCCCTCCCATTTAAAGAAAATGATAGCCACCTTTTGATGTAATTGTAAAAAATAAAATAATATTCAAAAAGAAAATGACAAGCTAAACACTTGTAACAAATATATATATAGTCAAGCAAAACAAATTCCTGTATTGATAGTTTCCAAAAAAGTAAATAGGTCTCATTCTGCACTTTGCATATATCACCTCTCTGTTGGGAGATGGGTATTCATCATGAATCCTCTGCAATTGTCGTTGGTTATTTTGCTGATCAGAGTTCATATGTCTTTCAAAACTGTTTACTTTACAATGTTGTTATTGTATAAATTTCCCTCCTGGTTCTGCTCATTTCATTCTGTATCAATTTATACACGTCTTCCCAGGCTTATTTGAAATACCCTCATGATTTCTTACTTTTGTGATAAAATAATGGAATTTGGCAGATGCCCAGGGGTCCCACCTGAATGATCTAGTACTGTTTGGAAAACTGGCTAGGTACCTACTTGGAATGATTAGATATGGATCACACCTGGCCTGCCCTGAATGATGTATGCTGCTGATGTCAGCAGGGGAACCACTCTCTGACTTCCAGCTTGAAGGACCTCCCTTTTAAGGGAAAGAGACTAAAAGTAAAAAAGGGAACGCTCACTGGGGGAGGTCATCTTTCCTGTGAGCTTCCAGGAGCAGACCACTAAGGGGCTGCACAGCTGTTTCCTTTTGAAACTATGGACCCCAGGTGGTGAGTTAATAAAAAATGAGTTTTTAATTAGTCGAGCTGGAAGCAAGTTTGGGGATTGTGTCAGTCTTTGCTAGAGCCAGGGAGTTTATCCATTTTTCTCTTTCCCTATTTCCTTGTCATTGGATTAATTAATTTCACCTTTTATGTGTATTTTATTCCCATTAATAAAACCTGATTTTTTGTGGAAAAGAGGCTGTTAAACTGCTTTCTTATTGGCCTGGGAGAAATAACTAAAAAGGCAGTTTAGAAGGGAGGAAACTTTGGACCTAGAGGTCCCTCATTATTTTCTGAACCCCAGTATTATGGCAAGCCACCCAATTAACGCTTCCCATATTAAATTTGGCCCCTACACTTTCTTTCCTTTTTTTATTTTGGTGGGGCAATGAGGGTTAAGTGACTTACCCAGGTTCACACAGTGTCAAGTGTCTGAGTCCAGATGTGAACTCAGGTCCTCCTGAATCCAGGGCCAGTGCTTTCTCCACTCCACCAGTACAATAGTATCCTATTACATTCAATTACTAAAATTTGTTAAACCAATTATTGGTCACCTTCTTATTTTCCACTTCTTTGCCACCACCAACAAAAATGCTGCTAAAATGTTTTTGTACATCTAGTTGTTTTCCTTTATTATTTCTTTTGGATATGGGTCCTGACACTAGTATGACAAGATCTATCATTCTTTTTTTTTCTTAACAAACATTTATTTTATTTTTTCTAGTTACATGTAAAGGTAGTTTTCAACATTCATTTTCATAAGATTTAGAGTTCCAAATTTTTCTCCCTCCCTCCCTTTCCTTCCCCCTTCACAAGACAGCAACCAATTTGATATAGGATATATATATATATATATATATATATATAACAATCCACAAATGCTCTTTTTTTTTTAGTCTGTGTTCAATCAATATCAGTTCTTTCTCTGGGAGTGGATAGTATGCTTCATTATTAGTCCCTTGGGATTGTCTTGGATCATTGTATCACTGAAAGTAGTTAAGTCATTCACAATTGCTCATAGAACAAAACTGCTGTCACTGTGCACAATGTCCTCCCAATTCTGCTCACTTCACTATACATCAGTTTATATGAGTCTTTCCAGGTTTTTCTGAAATCATCCTGCTTGTCATTTCTTATAGCAAAAAAATTACATTACAATCATATACCATAGCTTCTTCAGTCATTCCCCAATTGATGGACATTCCTTTGGTTTCCAATTCTTAGCCACCACAAAGAGTTGCTATAAAAAATTTTTTGTACAATTTTTCCCCTTTTCTCTTTTTCACAATTACTATTGTTAACTATTTACCTCCATTCTATTCCCTTCCCCATGATATTTATTCTATTATCTATCTTCTTTCACTCTATTCCTCTTCAAAAGGGATTTGCTTCTAATTGTCCATCTTAAATTGATTACTCCACCCAATTGAGTGCCTGTGTTAATCCCTTCTTGAGCCAACTCTGATGGGATTAAGGTCTTTTAGCCTATTCTGAGGAGTGTAAAGTTCATTTACTGCCCTGTTCCTCCCCCATCCCCCTCCCACTCAGTAAGCCCTTTCTTGTTTATTTCTTATGGTGTTTCACTCCATGCTACCTCTCCCCTTCCCCCTCCCCCAGTGCATTCCTCTAACCCCTCAATTTTTCCCTAAAGATGTCATCATAGAGCAGCTATGTGACACAGTGGACAAAGCATCCACCCTGGACCCAAGAGGACCCCAGCCACAAACTGGTTTCAGACACAAGACACTCACCCACTGTGTGATCCCAGGCAAGTCACCCAACTCCAACTTTTTATGGTTCTCTAGGGTCTTGTATTTGAAGGTCAAATTTTCCATTCAGTTCAGGTCTTTTCATCACAAATACCTGAAAGCCCTCTTTTTCATTGAAGTCCTTTTTTCCCTCTGAAAGATTATACTCAGTTTTGCAGACTAAGTGATTCTTGATTATAATCCCAATTCCTTTGCCCTCTGAAATATCATATTACATGCCCTTTAATGTAGAAGCTGATAAATCTTGTGCTATCCTGACTGTGGCTCCACAGTACTTGAATTCCTTTTTTCTAGCTGCTTGCAGTATTTTCTCCTTGACTTTGGAGCTCTGGAATTTGATTATAATAT
This sequence comes from Dromiciops gliroides, assembly GCF_019393635.1. Classification (NCBI taxonomy): domain Eukaryota; kingdom Metazoa; phylum Chordata; class Mammalia; order Microbiotheria; family Microbiotheriidae; genus Dromiciops; species Dromiciops gliroides. The sequence goes on along the minus strand of NC_057864.1, from coordinate 154,625,093 downwards.
TCCTAGGAGTTTTCCTTTTGGGATCTTTTTCAGGAGGTGATTGGTGGATTCTTTCAATTTCTATTTCTTCTGCTTCTAGAATATCAGGGCAATTTCCCCTGACAATTTCTTGGAAGATGATGTCTAAACTCTTTCCTTGATCATGGTTTTCAAGTAGTCCAGTAATTTTCAAATTATCTTTCTTGTATCTATTTTCAAGGTCAGCAGTTTTTCCAAGAAGATATTTCACATTTCCCTCTTTTTTTTATTCATTTGGATTTGCTTTATTGTGTCTCGGTTTCTCATAAAGTCACTAGCAATTATTTTCATTTAGCTTTTCAAGCTGTTGAGTTTTTTCCTCATGTCTTTCCTGCATTACCCTCATTTTTCTTTCAATTTTTTCTTCTACCTCTCTGACTTTATCTTCAAAGCCCTTTTTGAGCACCTCTATGGACTGAGACCAATTCATATTTTTCTTGGAAGCTTTAGAAATAAGGACCCTGCTGTTGCTATCCTCTTCTGAGAGTGCATCTTGATCTTCCTTATCACTAAGGAAACTTTCTATGGTCCTCACCTTTCTCTGTCTGCTCATCTTCCCTTTCTTTTACTTGATTTTTAGCTTCTTAAAGTGAGGCACTGTTTCCAGTCTGCACTGTATCAGGATTCAGGGGGTCCCAGGTGGTATGATTTAAGGAGGGACAGGTTTTTCACTCACCTGGCCTGTTCCCTGGTCTGTAGATAACCCCAGGCCAATTTGCTAATTTACCAGAGAGTAAAACTTTGTGTGATGTTGTTGTTAGCTCCAATGAGCCTGTGCCCTTCCCCTGCCTGGGCCACTGCTGCTCAAGCCTACCTCCTGGTTCCCAGCAGGGGTGAAAAACTCAAGTTCTGCCTCAGCACCAGCAGAGACCCCTGTAATCTCCCCCCTGCCAAGGGCTCAGCCCACTCACCAGACCATGAGTTTAGTTCCAGACTACACTGGTGCTGCAGCTGATTCAGAGGCTCTGGTGGTCTCTTTCTCTGGTGAGGCCTTTCTGGGCCTGGATTTGTGTAAGGGTGACTGTGGGGTTGGGCTCCATTCCTGTCTCAACACAGCAGCTCTCTCCCCTATCATTCTTTATATGTTACTTCTCTGTTGACATTCCTTGTTTTTATGATCTACACAGATTTTTAAAAATCTTGAGTGGTGAGTTATCTGTCTATCCATACCAGTCACTTCTGAAAACTCTCATTTTTCTTCCTCATTAGAATTATGTTCCTTTATGTTCAGAAATTCATTCTTGAGATTTTCACATATCTCCTCAACTTTGGTCCTACCCATCCATCCTCTGAGCCCTTTGAAATCTGTTCTCCAAAATCTAGAGTGCACCCATGATCAGCTGTAATTGTTTTCTCTTTTAGAAACTCTAAAATATATTGGTTACTTCCACCCCAAAAACCAGTTACTGAGAATATACCTAGAATAGAATTTTTCTTTGTTAACTTCCCCATCTTTGGAAGGACAAAATTATTACTAAGGTAAGTTATTTTTTAAAATTTATTAGCTACTATGCTTTCGGCAGAGAGAGAACTTCAGTAGATTTCTTGCTAATTGAAAACCCCATCACTGTATGCCAGGCTTGTGCTGTGTTTAAAAAAAAAAACTCTTTATCTATGTCCTTTTTCTGTTCTGGTGGTCTGTAGTCAATTGCAACATTGCTTCTGATTGTCACTCCTTTGATCTTCAACCAGATCATATCCAACATATGTCCTACCCCCAGCAACTCTAGTTCCTGAATTTCTGCATATGAGATAAATGCTTACTACACAATGTTACTCTTTCTTTCTTTTTACTATCATGTTACTTTTGAATAACACTTACCCAACCAAAGTTGTGGAGCAGCTAGGTGGCACAGTGGATAGAGCACCAGGCCTGGAGTCAGAAGACCTGAGTTCAAACTCTGCCTCATATTCTTTTTTTTCCCATATAAATATTTTATTATTCTCCAGTTACATTTAGAGATAATTTTCAACATTTGTTTTTATAAGATTTCTAGTTTCAAATTTTTCTCCATCCCTCCCCTCAGATTCTTAATAGCTATGTGACCTTGGGCAAGTGATTTAACCCTGTTTGCCTCACTTACTCAACTGTAAAATGAGCTAGAGAGGGAAATGATAAATCACTCCATTATCTTTGCCAAGAAAACCCCAAAAGGGGTCACAAAGAAGCAGAAATGACTGAAATAACTGAACAACCAAAGCCATATTGTAGTAATGAATTTCATCTCAGTAAGGTTCAGTGATACTTCTGAGGTCAATTTGACCCTTGTGTTAGGATTGCTAGTTCATCTTGCTTTTTGCCTAAACTTTATTTGCATATAAACATTTAAGATCATGCATTTAATATTGGCTCTTTTCTTTCATTTTATATCCCTCATGAACTTCTTTACGGTATCTATCTTGGTACAGGCCCATATGTGCATATATATATATGTGTGTGTGTGTGTGTGTGTGTGTGTGTGTGTGTGTGTGTGTGTGTGTGTGTGTGTGTGTATTTGCACATTTATATATGTCTATATGTGTGGATGCCTACATACATATATGTCTCCATCAAAATAAATACAAGAATGTTATTGTTGCTGTTGCTGTTACTGTTGTTTGTCCTTCATTTTCTTTCTTTTTTTCTTTTTTTTTTTTGGAGGGGGGGGTGAATCAATTGGGGTTAAATGACTTGCCCAAGGTCACACAGCTGGTAAGTGTCTGAAGCCGGATTTGAACTCAGGTCTTCCTGACTCCGGGGCCGGTGCTCTATCCACTGCATCACCTAGCTGCCCCTTGTCCTTCATTTTCAAAGAGGATCAATGCCATCAAAGGGTAATTTCTTGACTTGCTTATGGATTGGATTTAAATGAGGCAGAGTTGAACAAAATCATCAGCCTCACTCTCTCTATTCCAGAGTCATCAAAATACAGTGACAAGACAAAATTCAGGATGACTGGCAATGGCCTGGGATGCACTGGATGACCTTGGCATCTTTGATGTCGAATCAAGCTCTAAGCACTCCCTAGCACCTGCTTCAGCCACTTTCATGGCCATTGGGATAAATTGTTCTCCCATTCTGCCAGTGAAAGCCTTCACAATGCTTGGATTAGACACCCCCCTTACTTACTAACAGGTTTGAGGACTGTCAGTTAGTCTTAACCAGAAAGAATAGCTATATAATGAAAGAAGAAGAATAGGAGTTAAGATCATTTTGGGACCATGGCTTAAAATATAAGAAAGAATTACTCCTGGCCAAGAACAGATTGCCTAATAAGAACATATTTGCCTAGTTTTATATAAATGTAATCAAAACAACTGTAAGCTAAAATAAAAATTTGGAACGTCGAAAATGCATACAAATATACATGTATATGTGTACATGTATATACACATGCATGTGTATATTAATATGCATTATGCATTTTATATCTTCCCTATTTTTTCCAGTTCAAAGCCCTTTTGATTATATTTGCAAGGAGCCTATCACACTTATATTTTAAGCCTTGGTCCCCAAATCCAAATCCCATTCTTAGAAACCATCTTATTGGCCAACTTTTTACTTCCCATGGCTCATAGGATCACAAGATTTCAAATTTAAAAGGACCTTAGGGGGAAGCTAGGTGGTGCACTGAATAAAGCACTGTCCCTGGATTCAGGAGGACCTGAGTTCAAATTTGGCCTCAGACACTTGACACTTACTAGCTGTGTGACCCTGGGCAAATCACTTAACCCTCATTGCCCCGCAAAAACAAAGCAAAACATAAAAAGGATTTTAGAGATCCTTTAGTTCAGAATTCCAATTTATAGATTAGGAAACTAATGCCCCAGAAGGCTAAGTAACCTATGGCCACATAATTAGCAAGTAGAAATTTTAGGATTTGAGCCCAGGCTCCATTTCTAATATTCTTTACCCACTTTATTGACCATTTTATTAGAACTGTCCCCCATTTCTTCTGGTCGTTTTCTCAGTGTAGTCTACCATTGCACAAAGAGTTCAATTACTTTTTGTGAATTTAAACACTTTTCTTGACTTTTACTATTTGTCACTTAATTTTGTACAATACGTATTTCTTTTTTATAATTATTTAATCTTAATTTTTCCTTAATTTCACATAAAAACAATTTTAACATGTGATTTAAAAAATTTCGACTTTCAAATTTTTCCCTCCCTCCCCTCTACCTTCATTAAGAAGGCAATCAATTTAATATATATAATACCTATGCAGTAATGTAAAACATATTTCCATATTAATCATGTTAATACATCTGTTTCTAAAAAAATTCAAAGAAGAAAGTCAAATACTATTTTCAAATGCATTATAGTGACATCCCTTAAAGCAGAAATTCTTAACCTTTTTGGTGTCATGGTCCTCTTTGGGAATGTGGTGAAGGCTAAGTACCCCCTCTCAGAATAATGTTTTTAAATGCATAAAACAAAATACGTAGGATTAATCAAGCAACCAATAAATATTTATAAATACCTGCTATGTGGCAGACATACTACACAATGGATTAAAAGATGAACTAATTATACTGAAATACTTTTAAAACTAATTATATTGAAATACTTTTAAAAACAAGGTAACAGAACCCCAGGTTAAGAACCACTGCTTTACTTTCTATGGTGAATTCCCTATTCTCTCCCTTAATCCATTTGCTTAATAACTTATGCTTCTCATATACAAGATCTATTCTTGCTAATAGCTAGGTACATTTGTGTTTTCTAAGACTTCAAATACTAAAAATAATTCATGTTTTTAAAGCACTTTAATATTGGCAATGCACAACTCTACACAGTATAAACTGTAAATATTGCTATACCCATTTTTCACAAGAGAAAACAGACTCAGCAAGGTTAAGAAACTTGCCCATGATTGCACAGCTATTAAGTTAGTGTCTCAGACAGTATTTGAACTCAAGTCTTGATTACAAATTAGTGCTCACCCCATTATTCCACCCACCTCACTACTATTCCTGGTTCAAATAATTGTGTTTAGCATATGGTAAGCAGAAGCAGTGCAATTAATTCTTAGCTCAAGACAACTGGCATTTTAGCAAGTTTCATAATGTATTTGACCTAATTCTATGTCTGGAAGGCAACCCTCATCAGTACTTATGGTAGGACAAAGGGGGTGGTAGATGACTGAGATCCATCTTCCCCCTTCTTGAAAACAGAATGTTTTTCTTCTGGGCTGCCTAACTCCTACATGATGAAAAAACTGACCAGAATTGCATAAAATTCCCCAAGGTAAGAATGACTCCCTCCAACATCTCCTCCAAGCAAACACACACATTTTAATCAGGGCACCTACAGAGAGAAAATCCTTACCAGAACTAAGACAGAGTTGAGAAGTAGGACCATGCAAATAGGGAATATGCATATTGCCGAGGTCATTTTTTTTGTTTGTTTGTTTGTTTTTTGTTTGTTTTTTTTTAGTGAGGCAATTAGGGTTAAGTGACTTGCCCAGGGTCACACAGCTAGTAAGTGTTAAGTGTCTGAGGCCGGATTTGAACTCAGGTACTCCTGACTCCAGGGCCAGTTCTCTATCCTCTGCACCACCTAGCTGCCCCGCTGAGGTCATATTTTAAGTCAATTCATTCAAAGTAATTTACTTAGGCTGTTTGGTGGAAGTTTTCCAAGTCTGTTTTCTTTGTGTCTTTCAGCCCTAGAGAATACTCAGTGAAGATACAGAATCAGACAGAAGTGAATGAGTTTCTTTTCCAGGGATTCTCCAGCTTCCATAATCACCAGCTCAATCTCAGCGCTGTTTCTTGCCCTGTACATCTTAACCCTGGCTGGCAATGCCATCATCATGATTATCATTGGCATGGGTCATCACCTCCATTCCTATGGACTTCTAGAGTATGCTGTCCACTTCTGAGACCTTGTATACTTTGGTCATTATTGTTTAATGCTGTCCAACCTCATGAACCTGAGCCAATCCATCACCTTGGAAGACTGTGCCACCTTTTTCTTTATAACCTTAACTATCAACAACTGCTGCTTGCTCGCAGCAATGGGCTTTGATTGATATATAGCCATCTGCAACCCCCTCAGCTATAGAATCATTATGAACTCAGCTGGTGTGTAGAGCATGCTGCATTGATCTTATAGCAATGATACAGGTGATATCCGTGTTTAGTCTTCCTTTCTGTGATAACTGCTCCTCTTCTTCTGTGACATTTGTCCTACAATGAAACTTATCTGCATTAACACCACTGTCAAAGAGATTTTGACATTCATAATAGGTGTGATGGTGATTCTAGTACCCACGGCCTTGTCTTCGTGTCCTATGTGCTCACCATCTTTACCATTCTTAAAATGCCTTTTTGGAGAGTCAACAGAAGGTCTTTTGTACATGTGCCTCCCACATCACTGTGGCTGGTCATTGCTCATTATGGTTGTATATCTACTGTTTACATAGAGCCCAAATCAGAGAACACCAGAGACCAAGACCAGTTAATTTCAGTGACCTACACTGTTATCACTCCACTGCTCAATCCTCTTGTACATAGCCTGAGGAACCAGAAGGTCAAGGATGTTCTGTGTCAAAATTTAGTCAAAGAAAGGTTTTTTATTCATTGCTTCATGGTACCAAGAAACCACCACAATACATAAGAGAGGACCTGAATGGATATAAGTTATTCAAAAGAAATTGGATATTAAGAAACATTAAGGAATTCAAGAACCAGAGAGTATTTGGAGGGAGGTCAAAGAGGAAGAAATAAAAGCTATTTTTTTTTCATTGTAGCATACTACAGACCACCTAGACAGAAAGAGGAAATAGACGAGGTGTCATGGGAGTATCTCAGAATCCTGACACATGGCATGATATAATAGTGATGGGGACTTTAATTATCCAGACATCTAATGAAGTTCTCTCTCTGTCAAAAATAGAGTAGTTAACAGCTTTTTTTAATCTCAATAATAATTTTACCCTTCAAAAGGCAGAGGAATTAATAAGGAAATGTTATTTTCTGGATTTCTTCTCACAAACAGAGATAATATGTTTACTGGGATAAAAAGTATAAAAATTTATAGGTCAGTGGCTCCTTCTTAGAGTTTATGATAGAAGAGGATAAATCCAGTTGTGATTTGGTGGGCATGATACATTTGGGTAAAGTAGTCTTTAAAGGGTCCATATAGATATGATTCCATTGAGTAAAATTTTATAGAGAAAGGCCCAGGAAAAATGGGAAATACTCACAAATAAAATTCAAAAGACACAAGGGAAACAATTGCAATAAGGAAGGACAATGGGATTCATTTAAAGTTGCATTCAATCTCAATGCTCAGGGGAAACACAAACTTAGATTTTAAAAAATGAATGGATAGAAGATAAAAGCAAGGCCAAGTAGCAGAGGATAAAAGAAGAGTGGTATGGTCCTCTAAAAATAGTTTCAATAAATGTTAAAGTTCAGAATGATCTGAAACTAGCAAGGGAAACTAAGGATAACAAAATGGTTTTTTTGTTTTGTTTTGTTTTTAGCTATTGTGAAAGATAAAGGAGGAACAAGGAAGAGAGGGGACTTTCAGTTGGGGTAGATGAGACAATGATAAATAGCCCAAAAAAGGCAGAGTTGCTCAATTTTTATTTTGTTTCTTTTTTCCTCTGCAAAGGGAAATCACCTTCTACTGGAAGTGACAGAACAAAAAATGACTAACAGGTAATTGATAACCAAGATAAGTAAGGAGATAGTAAAAAGAACATCTAATTTCCCTTGAAGAATTCAAGTTATTTAGCCCAGATGACCTTGATCTTTGTTTCCTGAAAGAACTGGCACATGTAATTGCTGAGTCAATATCAATGACACTTGAAAGAATGTAGAAAATGAAAGAGGTAGCATAAAATTGGAGAAGGGCAAAGGTGGTCCTAATTTTCAAAAATGGAAAAGAGCAGTCTGCAGATCTATAGTCCAGCAAAACCAACTTCAAAGCTAAGCAAAGAGAGGTTCATCTCTAGATTGACTTTGCAGTAATGGAATTTGGGGCTATAGTAAATTTATGTCATATTATTCAATCTGGCCAAACTGGTATTCTCTCTGTTCCTTTCATAACCATCTCTTGCTTCCATACCTTTGCACTGGCTGCTCCCCGCCACCCACCCAGGATTGAGCAGTACTCACTCCTTACATCATAGAATCCCTCTTTCTTCCACTTAGCTAAAGCAACACCTTCTTCAAGAAGCCTTTCTAATGCTTCCAACTGATAGTGTGCTCCCTCCCAAAATACTTTGTCTTTATTATGTATGTATTCTCTTATATTTATTTAGCATATACTTGTCATCTCCCCTGTTGAATTTGTTGGCTCCTTGAAAGTAAAAATTGTTTTTGTTGTTTGCATGTGTATATCCAGTGCCTGGCATAAGGTATTGCATAGTAAGTGCTTAATAAATGCTTGGTGATTGATTGATTGACTTTCCAAATGGGTCAAACTAGCCGGAACTTACATAACCACTGGCATACTTTTCACAAACATAGTATCTGCTCCACACAGTAAGGATTTATCAAAATAAGATGCTAATGATACATATCAATTAGTAGATCTCTTTTGTGACAAACTACCAGGCCACCAAAAATGACTTTACCATATTCAACAAAATATTCATTTATATTTATTAATATTGATCCATTATTCTGCCACCATCACCCAAGGAATTAACCATAGTTTAGGTCTGTATATTTTTTCATACCCCGAATATGAAAAGCCAAATATAAGAAGCTTTGATGAATTGTATTAATTAGCACTTAGGGTACAATATATATTTACCATGGTGTGATAAGATTTGGGGGTACAAATTATATCAGTAAGCAAAATATAAATACACTTTCTGGTTCCTTAATTCAGTTATATATTACTTGAACCATGCATGGGCGAAAGAGCCAAGATGGAGGAGAAAGGGAAGGGACTTGCCTTTTTGTTCCCAAATTCACCTCCAAATAATTTTAAAATAAAACCTCAAAATGAATTCCGTAGTGGAAGATGCAATAAAAGGACAAGGTAAACAATTTTTCTAGCCCAAGACAACTTAGAAGGCTGGAAGGAAAAGTTTGCCTCATTTGTGTGAGAGTGGAGCACAGTCCAGCATAGGCCCTGTCTTGACAAGCAAGGAACAGGACTTGGGGATGACTACAACAGAGACAACTCTCATCCCATGGATTTTAAGGGGGTCATACAAATGGTCAGAAAGAGATTACAGGGGACTTTTTACTGGTCCTGCGTGCAAGACTCTGTTGTATTGCCCATATGCAATTCTGGTTCACAGTTCCAGAACAAAGAGGAGCACTAGCACTAGAGATCCCAGATACAGGGATCAGGAACTCTGGTCACAGTTCCAGACCAGAGCACAGTCCAGGAGCACAATGTCCATACCTCTCCTTAGATCCTACCACCTTGGAAGAACTGAAAACTTACAGACCCCCAGAACTAGCCCTGAAAATAGTGACCTAGAAAAACATGAAAATTGTAACAGTCCCCCATCCCACCCCAACAACCCAGGAAATGAGCCCAACTTTAATGTAGTTAAAATTTTAAAAATAGGGTGGGAAAATGAGTAAACGAGAACAAAAAAATGACCTGTCTATAGAAAGTTATTATGTGACAGAGAATATCAAAAAACAAACACAATTCAACAAAGTCAAAAAAGCTACAACCAAAGCATCAAAGAAAATGTGAATTTGTCCTAGGCCCCCCCAAAAAAATCTAAAAGAGCTCAAAAAGTATTTTAAAAATCAAATAAGAAGGGGTAGCTAGGTGGCAGAGTGGATAAAGCACTGACCCTGGATTCAGGAGGACCTGAGTTCAAATATGGCCTCAGATACTTGACTCTTACTAGCCATGTGACCCTGGGCAAGTCACTTAATCCTCATTGCCCTGCACAACAAAAACAACAACAAATTTTTTAAAAAAATTTAAAAAGAGAGGTAGAATAAAACTTGGGATAAAAAATGAGAGCAATGCAAGAAAATCATGAATAAAAGACTTAATAGTTTGATATAGGAGGAACAAAAATGCTGAAGAAAATAATACCTTATAAAGAGAATTGGCCAAATGGAAAAAGTTGTACAAAAATTCACTGAAGAACTCCTTAAAAAGTTAAATTGGCCAAATAGAAATGAAAGTACAAATGTTAACTGAAGAAAATAGTTGCTTAAAAGTTAGAATTGGAGGGGGAGGGGGCACCTAGGTGGTACAGTGGATAGAGCACTGGCCCTGGATTCAGGAGTACCTGAGTTCAAATCTGGCCTCAGACACTTGGCACTTACTAGCTGTGTGATCCTGGGCAAGTCACTTAACTGTCATTGCTCTGCCCAGAAAAAAAAGTTAGAATTGGGCAAAGAGAACTATCAAGAAATAATAAAACAAAATGAAAAATTAGAAGAAAAATGTTAAATATATCATTAGAAAAGTAGCTGACCTAGAAGATAGCTCTAGGAGAGAAAATTTAAGAATTATTGGATTATCTGAAAGCAATGATAAAAAAAAAAAGAACCCACTGATCATGTTTTAAGAAATTATAGCAGCAGAGCCAAGATGACAGATGTCAGTAAGCTCTCAAACTTCCTAACACAATTACCCTCCAAAAAACCTCCAAACACAGCCAGAAAAACAAGTCCTGAAGCAACAAAACCCACATAAAGATGGCTGAGATTATTTTCCAGCTAAAGACACTTTGGACGTTTGGCAGAAGGGGGAACCAGGCTGGGAGTGAGGTCCAGCACAGTGATCACACGAACACAGATACAGCTTCAGACAGGCTGCACCATAAAAACTTATCCCCTAAGTTTTGAATTAGCTGCAGTGTTGGCATCTTCTGGAAATAAGCTCACGGTCTGGTGAGAGGGCTGAATGGCTGGCCAGGGTCACAGGGGCAGTCTATGGGGATGTATGCAGGAGGTAAGGTGGGATTTGGATGTCCTAACCCAGTGGGGAACCAGGAAGAAACCTTGAGCAGTGGTGGCCAAGGAGGGGAAGGGGTACAGGCTCATTGGAGCTAGCAACTGGCCTGGGGTTATCTACAGACCAGAGAAAAGGCCAGGTGAGTAAAGCAACTGCCCTTCATTAAATCATATCAACTGGAACCCCCTGAAGCTTGGGAAAGTATATCCTGGAAGCAGGACCCCACACTAAGAAGGAGTGAAAAATCAAGTGAAAGATGGTCAAGATGAGCAGGCAGAGAAAATTGCAAACCAATGACAAGAAAGATGGAGGTACACCCCCAGAAAAGGATAACAACATCAGGTCCCCTACATCTAAAGCTTCCAAGAAAAATATGAATTGGTCTCAGGCCATAGAGGCACTCAAAAAGGACTTTGAAGATAAAGTCAGAGAGGTAGAGGAAAAAATTGAAAGAAAAATGAGGGTGATGCATGAAAGAAATGAGAAAAAAGTCAATAGCTTGAAAAGCCAAATGGAAAAAATTCTCTCTGATGAAAATAATTGCCTAAGAAATAGGATTAAACAAATGGAAGCTAGTGACTTTATGAGAAACCAAGACACAATAAAGTAAATCCAAATAAATAAATAAAATAAAGGGCAAAGTGAAATATCTTCTTGGAAAAATTGCTAACCTGCAAAATAGATACAGGAGAGATAATTTTAAAATTATTGGACTACCTGAAAACCATGATCAAGGAAAGAGCTTAGACATCATCTTCCAGGAAATTGTCAGGGAAAAATTGCCCTGATATTCTAGAAGCAGAAGGTAAAATAAAAATTGAAAGAATCCACCAATCACCTCCTGAAAGAGATCCCAAAAGGAAGACTCCCAGGAATATTATAGCCAAATTCCAGAGTGCCCTGATCAAGGAGAAAATATTGCAAGCTGCTAAAAAGAAAGAATTCAGGTACTGTGGAGCCACAGTCAAGAAAGGACAAGATCTATCAGCTTCTACATTAAAGGACTGGAGGGCATGGAATATGATATTTCAGAGGGCAAAGGAATTGGGATTACAACCAAGTATCACCTATCCAGCAAAATTCATTATACTCTTTCAGAGGAAAAAAATGGTACTTCAATGAAAAAGAGGACTTTCAGGTATTTGTGATGAAAAGACCTGAACTGAATGGAAAATCTGACTTTCAAATGCAAGACCCTAGAGAATCATAAAAAGGTAAACAGGAAAAATAAATTAAGGTTAAACTGTTTACATTCCTACTTGGGAATATGATACGTCTAACTCATAAGAACTTTCTCAGTATTAAGGCAGATGATAGAAATAATTTTAGACAGAGGGCACAGGTAGGAATTAATTATGAAGGGATGATATCTGTAAAGTATTTTTTGTTTTACTTTTTTGTGGGGTGGTTGGAGTTGGGTGACATGCCTAGGGTTGTGCAGTGGGTGAGTGTCTTGTGTCTGAGGCCACTTTGGGGCTGGGGTCCTCCTTGGTACAGGGTGGGTGCTTTGTTCACAGTGTCACCTAGCTGCCCCATGACAACATCTTTAGGGTAAAATTGAGAGGTGAGAGGAAGGTACTGGGGGAGGGGAAAGGGAAGAGGTAGCATAGGGTGAAATCCCACATGAAAAAAACAGGAAAGGGTTTATGGAGTGGGGGGAGGGAAGATGGGGGAGGAGTTGGGCAATAAGTGAACTTTACACTCATCAGAATAGGCTCAAAGATCTTAATGTAATCAGAGTTGGCTCAAGGAGGGATTAACATACACATGCAATTGGGTGGAATAATCCATCTAACCCTGCAGGGAAATAGGAGGAGAGGGGCAAAAGAAGAGAGGACAGATTGGGGGAGGAGGCATTCAGAAGCAAATCCCTTTTGAGGAGGGATAGGTTAAAATAAGATAGATAATAGAGTAAATATCATGGGGAAGGGAATAGGATGGAGGGAAACAGTTAACAATAGTGATTGTGAAAAAGAGAAAAGGGAAAAAAATTGTACAAAAAAGAAATTATCAAAGAAAACTGAGGGTGATGCATGAAAGAAATGAGAAAAAAGTCAATAGCTTGAAAAGCTATTAACTGCCATGATATACTAGAACCATAGGGTGAAATGAAAATTAAAAGAATGCACTGATCATCTGAAAGAGATCCCAAAATGAAAACTCCCAGCAATAGTATAGCCAAATGTCACCAATCCCAGGTCAAAGAGAATATACTACAAGAAGCCAGAAAGAAACAATTCAAATATTATGGAGCCATAGTCAGAATCACACAAAATTTAGCAGCTTCTATATTAAAGAATCAGAGGATTTGGAATACAATATTCCAGAGAGCTAAGGAGCTAGATTTAAAACAAGAATCACCTATCCAGAAAAACTGATTATAATCCTTCACGGTGAAAAATAGATATTTAATGAAATAGAGGACTTTCAAGTATTCTGATGAAAAGTTCAGAGCTGCATAGAAAATTTTACTTTAAAACACCAGACTCAAGAGAAGCATAAAAAGGTAAATAGGAAAGAGAAATCATAAGGGATTCAATAAAGTTAAACTGTTTACATTCTTACATAGGAAGATGATATTTGTAATGCCTAATACTTCATAATTATTAAGACAGTTAGAAGGCATATACATAGACAGAGGGCATGGTTGTGAGTTAACAATAATGGGATGATATCTAAAAAATAAAATTAAGGGGTGAGAAAGAGGGATACACTGGGAGATGGGCAAAAGAAGAGGTAGAATGGGGTAAATTATCTCACATAAAAGAGGCATGAAAGGAAGAGCTTTTACAGTGGAGTGGAAGATGGGGATGGTAGAACCTTACTCTCATCAGAATGGATTCAGAGAGAAATTAACAAAAACACTCAGTTAGGTATAGAAATATCTTACTCTATAGGATAGTAGGAGGGGAAAGGGATAAAAGAAGGAGGGAAGGTGCTGATAGAAGTGAGGGTATGTTGGGGGAGGCAGTGGTCAGAAGCAAAACACATTTGAGGAGAGATAGGGTGAAAAGAGAGGCAGAGGGTCAGCTAGGTGGTGCAGTGGATAGAGTACCGGCCCTGGAGTCAGGAGTACCTGAGTTCAAATCTGGCCTCAGACACTTAACACTTACTAGCTGTGTGACCCTGGGCAAGTCACTTAACCCCAATTGCCTCACTAAAAAACAAAACAAAAGGAAAAGAGAGGCATAATAAATGGAAAAAAATAGGATAGAGGGAAATACACAGTAATCAAAACTGTGAAAAAATTGTTATAGCAATTGTTTCTGTGTGTATGTGTAGGTCACTATTACATCAGTGTGGTTTGTTTTGGTTTTGTGTTTTTTTTGTGAGGCAATTGGGGTTAAGTGACTTGTCCAGTGTCAAGTGTCTGAGGCTGGATTTGAACTCAATTCCTCCTGAATCCAAGGCCAGTGCTCTATCCACTGTACCACCTAGCTGCCCCATCAAATTTACTTGTAAACCCATCTGCTTGTTTGATGAAGAACTGTGAATGACAACTTTTCTCAGCAATACAATGATCCATAGGACTAATGATGAAGCATACTGTTCACCTCCAGAGAAAGAACTGATATTGATGGAACACAGACCGAAGCAGGCTATTTTTCACATTCTTTCTTTCTCTCATTTTTTAAAATTTTATTCATCTTCTTATACAAAATAACCAATATGGTTGTTGTTTATCCTTCATTCTCAAAGAGGACAGTGACAGACGTCATGACTTCAATGATTTGGATTTAAAGGAGGAAGGACTGTGCAAAATCATGAGTCTCACATCCTTCTCCAGAGCCAACTGGGTCCAGTGGCAAGATATACAACTGGAGATGGCCCTGGATGACTGAGGCAATCAGGGTTAAGTGATTTGCCCAGGGTCACACAGCCAGTAAGTGTCAAGTGCCTGAGGCCAAATTTGAATTCATGTCCTCCTGACTCTAGAACCAGTGTTCTATCCACTGTGCCACCTACCTGCCCTGATTAATATGGTAATATTTTACATAATTGCACATGTATAACCTATATCTGATTTCTTACTGCCTTAGGAAGGGGAGAGGGAAGGGAGCGAGGGATAAAATTCAGAGCTCAAACTTTAAATAAAAATATTTATTTAAAAAAGTGAATATTAGGGGCAGCTACGTGGCACAGTGGATAAAGCACTGGCCCTGGATTAAAGAGGACCTGAGTTCAAATCCAGTCTCTGACACTTGACACTTACTAGCTGTGTGACCCTGGGCAAGTCACTTAACCCCAATTGCCTCACCAAAAAAAAAAATTTTAAAAGAATGTTAAAAGTTGTTTTTACATGTAATTGAAGTAAAATAAATTAAATAAATATAGTAAAAAGAATAGAAAAAAATTAATTGAGCCATGCAGAAAAAATATTAATGCTGAGTACATATTGGAGGGAAGAACACCCATGCCAGGCTTTAACATCTCTGGCCTTTCAT
Organism: Dromiciops gliroides; assembly: GCF_019393635.1. Taxonomy (NCBI): domain Eukaryota; kingdom Metazoa; phylum Chordata; class Mammalia; order Microbiotheria; family Microbiotheriidae; genus Dromiciops; species Dromiciops gliroides. Next base: position 154,609,748 of record NC_057864.1, on the reverse strand, counting down.
GTCTGGGTGGATTGGATCATTCATTAACCTGATACTTGAAAACATTCAGTCCTTTATTTTTTTTAATTAATAAAGTATGTTGGTTTTTTTTGAGGGAACAGAAGGAGAGCTCAGGCAGCTTGCTGTTTCCTCTCTGCCATCTTGACTCCACCCCCCCCCCTTAAGGACTATCTTTATTCCTTACCTCTAAGTTGAGACCTATTCCCTGCTTAAATTTTTTTTCATAAGTTACCTAAATAATAAACTAGCTGTTATTTGCTAAGAAACATGTATTGAAATTAATTTAAACTCTTCTTTAGTTTCTTTTCAAAATACCATATTGGCCTGAATACGAGATACCTGCAAATATTGGTCATACCTTTAAATTGAGATTTCTTTAAAAGGGAAAAAAATATGTAGGATATATGGCAACAAATCATTTAATAAAATTATTGAATAAAATTGATTTGTCATGAATGTTTGGAATTTTTTCTTCTTTTTACATTTCTTTCCATTCCAATACAGTCTGAGAGGAAGAAAAATGATAACGAGGGTAATAAAGACAAAAAGAGCAATAAGAATAAAAATTATTTTCTTCCTCAGAATCTTCCCATAATATGTAATTTTTTTCCTAATAAAAGAGTGAGATAATAGGCTGAACTCAATTTTTTTCTCTAAGTCAGATTTGGGTTTCAGAAGGGTTGGGAGGAAACATGTCTTTCTTTGTTTGTCTGTTTTATCAACCCAGAAAAAATTTCTCAGAAAAAAACTCCAAGGAAGGCATGAAGCCTAAAGCAAAGGCTTCATAAGGAAGACTTTCTTCATATAAGGAAGCCTAAAGCAAAGTAAAGATAGTCATAGTATCCTAGGTAGAGTGCCTGAAGAGAGACCCTAGAGATCATCTAGTCCAGTTTTAGCATTTAACAATTGAGGAAGCAGGCAAAGAGAGGGGAAGTGGCTGCCCATGATCACACAGGTGCCAGGATTCAAATCCATATTCTCTGACATCGAAACCAGCATTTTTTCCATTGCAGATGTTCCTTTTCTAAAGCAAATTCAACCACAAAGGGGGTCAGATCCTAAGTCTTCATTAATTGAAAAGTTTTGTAATAGAAACAAACACAAGATGCATAGTTTCAAAGGACTCATGATGGAAAATGTTCTCCAAATCCAGAAAAAAAGAACTATGGAATCTAGATGCAGATTGAACCATACGGTTTCTATTTTTTGTTTTGTTTTTCTTTTTGGAGGTTTTTGCATTTTGCTCTGATTCTTCTTTCATAGCATGACTAATGCAGAAATATGTTTTATGAGATTGTACATATATAATCTATATAAGATTGCTTGCTGTCTTCAGGAGTGGGGAGGGAAGGGAAGAAGAGAGAACAATTTGAAACTAGAAATCTTATAAAAACAAATGTTGAAAACTATTTCTACATGTAACTGGAAAATAATAAAATACTTTTATGAAAAAAATAGAAACAAGATAAACACCATACTTGAGAAATGGTAAAAAGAGAGAATTTGGGGGCATTCCCTCATTCATAAAAATGGGGGGGGGACTAAAGGACTGGAGTTGTGGCAGGGGCAAAAGCAGTCCTTCCCTAACTTCAGTCTCTAAAGTTCTAACAAAGAATAGCAATCTGTCATAGGGATGCCTGCTTTGCAACACCCTTCAATTAAACTTTTCCAAGTCTTTCCCTATAGGAGGTAAGTTCTGCCAGTGGCTGTTCTGCATTTGTCAGTACTTGACTTAAGTGATTAGTGCTTTGTCCCTTGGTACCTCACAAAGGGACACATTGCTGCTCCTATAATCCATTCAAGTCACTCATTTCTCTTTAAATATTTTCTCAATCTCTTTTTCATCTCCTGGTGTTCTTTCTGGGACTCCCTTAAAACCCTTCTTCCCTCTCTCCTTGTCTGTATTCTCCTCCTTCTTCTTTATCTCCTGATCCTATTTTATATTTACATTCAGCCCATCTTTATCCTAGAATCACTGGGTAGTAGAGCATCTCTAATTCCCTGCCCAACTGGGGAAAAACTATCTTTGTTGCTACAACCCTACTGAAATCCCAGGGAGTTGCCACCAAACCTACCACGAACCATTTCAGGTACTACCACTTTCCTTCCTTCCTTTTCCTCACTAACCAAATAGAAACACTGGCCTATTTGCTACCTATGAATGATCCAGCTCACGTTCCAGACCAGAAAAGCAGCTCATCTCATCTCCAGTCTTCGTAAGATCTTTACTCTCTACAAATGTCTAACAATAAATTTCATTAAAAGGTATAAATTCTATATGTTGTCACCTGTTTATTCTCTGAATGTGCATGTTAGCTACCCATTTAGAAGACTATCTGTGTGAAATGTAAAGAGTAGGGGCAGCTAGGTGGCACAGTGGATAGAGCACCGGCCCTGGAGTCAGGAGTACCTGAGTTCAAATCTAGCCTCAGACACTTAACACTTACTAGCTGTGTGACCCTGGGCAAGTCATTTAACCCCAATTGCCTCACTAAAAAAATGTAAAGAGTAATATATGAATGAAGAAATCAGATTAATTATCCATTTCAGTTATTTTCTGTGAACCTCCAAAGTGACCCAGAAATTTTGAAAAAAAAAAAAGAATAGGCACCTAAGCCAAAACATTATGATCATCTTCAATCCCTCTCTCTCTTTTGACCCCTTATAGAAGCAGCTGCTGATGCACTGGATAGAGTGGTGGGCCTGAAGTGAGGAAGACCAGAATTCTAATCCTTCCTAGCTGGGAATGTCCCTTCATCTCTGTCTGCCTCAAGTTCCTCTGCTGTAAAATGAATATCGTAATAGTCCCTGCTTCTCAGGATTGTCATGAGGATCAAATGAGACAATATTTATAAAGCACCTGGCACAAAGTAGGCACTATAGAAATGCAAATCGACTACCAGTGATCATTATTTTCCCTTGTGAATCATCCCGTCAATAGTAACTTCAAGAACTTTGACAGGAATTGAAATTTCAAATGCCAGCCTATAGTTACAATGTGGCTCTGCACTAAAACAGAAGCTATCTCTCTGAATCTGTCGATCTTCTTTTCTGGCCTAATTTCATGCCATGGTTTTAGTGCCCCTGATGCTTGTGCAATCCAAGACTCCCTCTGCTGTTCTCCTGGGGATATCATTTTTGTCCAGAACAGATTCCAACTGTGGGTCCATAGTATTTGTCCACTGCAGGGAACAATGCCCCAGACCAACCTAGAGTTAAAATTGCAATTCCAGACTTAATTGAGACATTTTTCCCTGTAGAAACAGGTTCAGTGATTAGAGGTACCCCTCCTCTTTCAAGCAATTATTTATCTTCACTGGGTGGACAAAAACTAAATTACCAGGAATAACTCCTTACTGCCAATCCTTCAGGTTTATCTCCCTGGTCAACATTATCAGGTTGGGACTAGAAAGACTTCTTGAGTTGTCTCAACTACCTTAATGTTAGTGGCCTTAATTGTAGAGGAACAATAAGACAATCCAAAACTCAAATGAGATAATATTTATAAAGTACCTGGCATAAAATAGGCACTTGTATAAATGCAAGTTGACTCACTGTGATCATTGTTTTGAGAGGACAGTTACAAGGATAGCATCTGCCTTTTTTTTCTTTCATTTTTCTGCCCATTATGCCTAAAATGTCTTCATTCTTAAGATCTAAGTCTATTCTAGCTATTAGGAGACCTCTGCTTTTCAAATGCAAATGTGCAGCAATACAATGCAATCATTTCAATTCTCATCTTTTTTTTGGAGATGACTCCAAATGTGACTGCATTAATATTCAAATATTAATGCAAATAATATATGTGCGATATCATAGCAACATTGTTCTGTGAGATTAATATACTGTACTTGAACAATGAGATATCACAGCAATAGACATGAATTCAAATCATGAAACAGTACCAATGACTTTTTCATGCATCAATATATAGACCTTAATAATGCATACAGCAGCACTGAAAACTTGCTTAGAGACAAAACGTATTAATAAATCCATCAATAGACAAATTACATAACCTTATTTTCATGCTAACCTCAGGTAGGGAATGAAGCTAGGCTAGTTTGGTTAAGCTGATTATAATTCCAGTTTTTTCCTTCAAAAATTAAAATAACCAGAATATTTCAGAAGAAGCATTCTCTAATAAACAGTTCCAGGAAACAATCAGGTAAAAAAAATAAAATTATCTTCATCTTTAAAGAAAACTTACTAACTACCAGAAAAAGATTTTTTTAAAAAAAAGCAATTTCTGGAATGGAAACAGCGCTACTTAAAGATGAAAGTGTAAGTCTATATGGCCATTTAAGGGTAGATATATGAACCCAGAGTTATTTCATTTGAAAGTGCTACTTAAGGACTATCTTTCAGGAAAAGACTGGGTCACCCTAGAGGGGAAAAATATCCATAACTTCACAAATGTCTAAGTAAAATTCCTGGTTTCTCTAGCTTCCTTCGAGGCTTAACTCAAATCCTCCCTTCTGCAAAAAGCCTTTTCTAGTCACCCTCCCCTCTAAGAACACCTCCAATTTATTCTCTATATATCTTAACTATGCATAGTTTTGTATACATAAGAATGTGAATTCATTAAGCACAAGGGTGGGTTTTGCCTTTCATTGTATCCCCACTTCTTAGCAAAGTGCTTAGCACATAGTAAACACTCAGTAAATGTTTGTTGACTTATAAAAGAAAATACTTGCAAGAGAACTAGCCAGAAATTAGTGCTGTATTTCCCAATGAGTATATAATTCATATATCTCATATAAAATATATGAACATACATAGGTTATCTAAATATATAGCCTAAGGTTGAAGTGGTATTGACAAATGTGATCTGGTCCTCACATATGAGGAAAGCTAAGGTCACACATGGACATGGAGGTTGGGGTGGGGGAGGAGCTGAGGATTGCCTCTCCTAAGAAGTCTCAAACCAACTCAGTAAGTCTCTGACATTTTTTTTAATTCAAGCCTTTATTAGATCCTTACTATGTGGCAGACATTGTGCTAAGATTTTATGAATATCATCTCATTTGATCTTCACAACTGTAGTAGGTAGGTGTTATTATCATCCCCAATTTAAAATTGAGATAATTGAGTTAGGCAGTTGTTGAGTGTCTTTCCCAAGGTCACACAGCTAATAAGTGTCTTATGATGAATTTGAACTCAGGTGTTCCTGACTTCAGGCCCTGTGCTGTTATATGGGTATGCAGCACATAGCTCATCATTCTCTCCACCATTCAGGAGTCAGATATCCCTCTACTTAAGTAGCAACATCCCAAATCCTCCTATCTTGGGTAAAAGTTGGGTTATACAAGCTTGTCATATTTTCTGCCCAAATTAGAATCATTTGTATGATCAGAATTTTCTTTTTGAGAACATCTCATCCTTTCTAGGATGTCTCTAGAGAATTTGAAATAAAGTATCCTAACCTTTTTCTGAGCCTTTAAAATCTGCTTTCCCAAACTCTCATGAGAATCTGAAAGGAATTATGTCCAAGTTTTCTCCCTTTCCCATCTATCATGATTTCTGAAATGGTCACTTCCTCCCAGGGTTTCTGTCATTTCTACTTCAGCAACAAGATCCTATTTATTGGTCTTAATCATTCCTGGAATAGTAGTTCCCTTCTTGACTTTATCTAGCTATTGAAGAATGGAATTATCATTAAAATTCAAAAGTCCATTGGCATACATCCCAGACCCCTCACAATGTGACTTTAACCTATCTTTCTAGCCTTATCTCACACTATTCTTCTGCATGTAGTCAAACCAGACCATTTGTCTCCCCAGTGTATCCTATATTTTTCACCTCCGTGCCTTTGACTAGACTTAAAGCGTCTTCTGTGCCAGAAATATATTCTTCTCTAAGTCCATCCCTTTCTTTTGAAATTCTGTCCATCATTCAGGGGCAAGCTCAAATGCCACCTCCTATGACACCCTAGCCAAGAGTGATGCTTCTACTCTTGGAATCTTCATAGTATTCTGTGCCTCTTTTACACACACATGTTGAAAGAGTGAGCTCAAAGCCCCATTTGGCTTTGGCTCTTCCCATATCCATATTAAAAGCCAGGAATGTGTCTGAGAAAGTAAGAGAGATACTGGCTTTATTCCCTAAGGTTGGCTTTGTTTCTGTGATTTTTCTTTGCCTCTTTGGCTAAATGGGAGAGTAAAGGAGCTATAGAATTTAGGAATTAAGAAACTTCAAACCCCAGAACTGTTTTTGTAGTTATTAGGTAACTAACTCCTACATGTAATTGCATGGCATGGTCTAACCATCATGGATTAAAATTGGGAAGCATAGATAATATGAACCATAAGGTATCATGAAATCTCTGACACAGAGACCCAAGCACTTGGACAAAAACGTTTGATTCAGAAAAGTCCAGTGGATTAGCTAGTGGAAAGGAGCATACTCTGTATCCTCATGATCTTGGATTCTTGTATAAAAAAATCCCCTTATGGGGACAGAAAATTCTTCTAGCCAGAATCTAGAAAGGAACAAATAGACTTTGAGTAAAATGTGTGTGTGTGTGTGTGTGGGGAGAGAACCCTAACCCTCTACCCAAGGAGGGTTGTCACTGGTCCTACTACTGAAGTAAAGGTAACGAATTTTATTAAAGTTACAAAAAATCTTATGAATTTGAAGTTTTACAAAAAGAATGACAATCTACTTTTTTGAGTTCCCTTCCATCTCTCATATTCTATGAGTCTGTAATAGGGAAGAGATAGCACTACAGTCAACGATTATAATTAAAGCCAATAACTGGAAAAGAAACTTGAGCCACATGATCAGTGAGGCCAAGCCTGGAATCTTACAGTAGAAAGTATGTGCCTTTCAGGGGATCAGTCAGTGTAACAAGGTCCAACAGAGTATCATCTGATGGAAAATATACAGTGAAGCAGTGCCAGTGGAGCAGCATCCAGTAGAGGAAATACAATGTTATTTGTCAGTCACTAAGCATTTATGAAGCACCTGCTATGGGCCAGGCACTGTCCTAAGAACTGGGGGTACAAAGCAAAGAAAAAGACAGTCCCTAGTCACAAGGAGCTCACGATCTGAGTACATGACAGGCAAATAACTATGTATGGACATGATAAAGAGAAAACATTCAACAGAGGGAAGGCACGAGAGTGAATAGAGATTAGAACAGGCTTCCTGTAGATAGTAAGACTTAGAGGAAGCTAGAGAAGATAAGAGGTGTAGGTGGGGAGGCAGAGAATTCCATGAATAGAGAATAGCCTGGGAAAATACCCAGATCTAGGAGATGGGGTATTTTGCTTGAGGAAAAGGAAGAAGGCCAGTGTCACTGGTTGGCAGAGTATGTGGCAAGGAGTAAGGCACAACAACAACAAAATAATAATAATCAACAATAGCATTTATATAGTACCTATTATGTGCCAAGCACTAAGCTAAGCATGTCATAAACATAATCTCATTTGAGATAGGCATATGAAGACTAGTCAGATGGTTAATGTCTTTGAATGCCATATAGTTGATCCTAAAGGGAACCTCTGGAGTTTATTAAATGGTGAGAAAGGTGATATGGTCATATCTGTACTTTAGGAAGATTGCTTTCATAGTCAAGAATAGGATGGACTGGAATTGGGAGAGACTTGTGGCAGGGGAACCAACCAGCGGGCCATTGCAATAGTCCAGGTATGAAGTGATGAGGGCATTCATCAGGGTGGTGACAGTGTCAAAGGAGAGAAGGGAGTATACATGAGAGGTGTTACAAGGCAAAATTGGCAGGACTTGATAATAGATTGAATATGGGAATTGAGAGATATTGAGGACTCAAGGATATGAGCCCTTGGGTAACTGGGTAACTGGGGAAATAGTGATGCCTTCAGCTGTAAAAAGGAAGTTCAGAAGAGGATTCGGGAGGAGAAGAATAATGAGTTTCATTTTGGACATATTGAATTTAAACTGTCTATGGGACATCAAGTTTGCTATGCCTAAAAGGTATTTGGAGATGTGAGTCTGAAAATTAGCCAAAAGGTTAGGGCTAGATAAGTAGATCCAAGAATCATCAGTATATAAATGATCATTGAATCCATGAGAGCTGAAAGGAGATTGATGAGTTGACAGACAAGTAGGAGAACCAGGATAGAAGAGTGTCACAGAAATTTAGGGAGAAGAAAATATCAAAGAGAAGAAGGTGCTCAACAGTGTCAAGGGCTATAGAGAGGTAAAGAAGAACTGGGAAGAAGACCATTAGATTTGGCAAGTAAGAGATCATTCCTAAATTCAGAGAGGTTTGGGTTGAATGATTAGGTTGGAAGCCAAGTTGTAGAGAGTTAATAAGAGTGTAAGAAAAAAGAAAATGGAGACATGAATTGTATATGGCCTTCTCAAGGAGTTTTGCCACAGAAGGAAGGAAAGAAATGGGATGAAATTAGTACAGGTGGATGGAGTAAATGAGAAATTTTTTGAGAATAAGAGAGACATGCGTGTTTTTGTAGGCGACAGGGAAGCAGCCAGTAAGCAAAGAGAAATTGACAAAACAGTGAGAGTGAGTATAATAAAGGGAGCAAACTGTTAAAGAAGATGGGACAGAATGGGATCACTTCTGCATGTAAAGGGCTTAGCCTTGACCAAAAAGAATGCTACCTTTTCATGAAAAAAGCAGTAAAGGAGGAGATAATGGCAAAAGGCATCTGGGTAGGGGGCAGCTAGGTGGCGCAGTGGATAAAGCACTGGCCTTGGATTCAGGAGTACCTGAGTTCAAATCCAGCCTCAGACACTTGACACTTAACTAGCTGTGTGACCCTAGGCAAGTCACTTAACCCTCATTGCCCTGCAAAATTTTTTTTTTAAATTTAAAAAAAAAAGGCATCTGGGTGATAAAAGATGAGGAGAAAGGAAGAAGGCAATCTTGGTGAATGGCTTCAATTTGTTTTAGTGGAATATAAGGCAAGAATCTCAACTGAGAGGAGAGGGGAGCCATGGAAGGTTAGAGAAGGGATGGCTAAGGTTTGTAAAAATCACTGTGCTGAGTGGAATAGCGAGTTAATTAGGGAAGTATAAAAGGATTGTCTTGGCACAGTGAGGACCTAGTTGAGGTTATATAACAAATTTGTAATGGATCCAGGCAGAATGGTTTCATGATTTTTCTCCACCTTTTTTCAGCAGCACATGAGGAGTGAGGACAGCAGATTGTGGAATTAATCCAAGGGTGCTTTGGCTGGGAAAGATCAATGACAGGAAAAGGGAAGAAGGGACTGGAAAGAAGAGGACAACAGAGAGTTGAACTAGTTCACTAGGGGGATAAGATAGGGAAAAGAGGAGGCTGTAACCAGTGCAGGGGTGATGGCCTATGAAAGAACTGAGGGATCAAGGAATTGGAGGCCACAGTGAGCACAGAGATCGTGAGGGCTTTGAGGAAAGACAGAAGGACAACTGATGCTGATGAGATGAGGAGAGTCATGAACATGAAAGTGGTACATTTGTGAGTGGTGATGTCAAGATCAATGATGTGAGCATCATTATGTGGGAATGAAGTAGGGTGGGAGACAAGATCAAATGAAATTAGTAAAATGAGGATTTTTGAGATTAGAGTGTTTGAGTAAGTATCATTACGTATGTTGACATCCCCTGTTATGAAGCCAGGAGATGGGACAGAATGACTGTGCCCAAGTACTGAATTCATAGAGGAAAGAAAGGGAATGTTCTGGAGCTTAATAGATAACGGCTACTAGAATTTTAATTTGGTGGTAGATATGGGTTGAGTGAACCTCAAAGAATGCCAGAATTTACTCAGAGGTTACAGAGCAATCGTAGTAGAGGGAAAGCCTAGAATTGGCAATTGGAGAATGAAGTTTGAATGATGATAGCTGACTGTTCAGAATCACTGGGATGGGAAGGTTTTAAGGGAGATGGGAGCTTATTATTCATTGAGGAACAATTTCAGGTAGGTTAACAACATCCCCATGGGATTTAGTCTCTATTAGGAGATGCTGCAACCCTGCAGCATCTACAATGTGAATTGTCCCTCCATGAGTATACCTGACTACACATATTTCCTACAAAGGATCATAGAATAAAGATTTAGACTTGGAAGGAACTTTAGAGGCCATCAAGGGCCCTGCTCTTCAATTTTAGGTGAGGAAACTGAAGCACAGAGAAAATAGGTGACTTGTCCACAATCACACAACTATCAGTGATTTAGTAAATGTCTAAGGCAGTATTAGAACCTAGATCCTCTTGCCTCCAAGTCCAGTGCCCTATTTAATACACCGGGCTTTATCTTCAGGATATGTGTTTGCCCCTACATGAGTGTGTCCAGGCCCCAAATGTTCTTCTCAACTCTTGTTCCATATAAGTTCACACTTCCTATTGATACTGTGTGTATTTACAGTGAGAGTGTGTCCCAGGTTTATATGGAAAATGTGCTTTTTCACTTGCTTTCATTCTTTCCTATGCCACTTCATAAATATGCTTTTGCTTTTAACCAGTTGTGTATTCTGGCTGAATAATAAGTAAACACTGAAGTAAATGCTTCAGTGGAGGCTTGTAAGCTATAGTTTCAGTGCTTTTGGATCAAAAATAGCTTGAAAGTAGGGTAGTCTTTTCTCAGAAACCTGCCCTGCAAGCTTAACTAGGTATCACATAATCATTTGTGTTCATGTCTCAGAGAGGCAGTATGGTGTAGAAAATAATATGCCAGGTTTGGAGTCAGAAAGACCTGAGTTCAAATTCAGAATCTGATGTCTAATTGATATGTGATCCTAGTTGTCACTTAACTTTCATGTGCCTCATATAACTTATCAACTAAGTTATAGATGGGTTGTGATCTGTAGGATAGAAATTCCTCAAGCTGACAAGATCACTTATCCTTCTTCAATTCATATATGTATGTGTGTCATATCTCCCTTACTAAATTGTAACCTTTGTAAGATTACAATTATTCTTTTTTTTGTAATAAACATTTTTATTTGTAGTTTGGGGCTCTAATTTTTATCCTTCTTTCCCTCCCTCCCCACCTCCATCCCCAAGGTGACAATCAGATATGGGTTATACATGTATGATTATGTAAAACACTACCATATTTGTCATTTTGTACAAGAAAACTTGATTAAAAGAAAAAAATGAAAGAAAGTGAAAAATAGTATGCTTCAGTCTGTTCCATCAATATCAGTTCTTTCTTTGGAGGTGGATAGTACATTTCATTGATATTCCTTTGGGATTGTCTTGGATCATTGTATCATTGAGAATAGTCAAGTCATTCAGTTACAATTATTTTTAGGTCAGTTACTATGGCTTATTTCTTTTTGAATCTCTCTCAGTATCTTACACAGAGCCTTGCACATTATATTCACTTAATAAATGTTTATTTAACAAATGAGTGAATGACCAAAGTCTATAATCCTCCATTGTAACCAGTGATAATCCCTATTGAAGGGAATGTCAGAAGAAATAGTAAATCATTTAATTCACATTTATTAAGTGCCTACTATATGTCAGGCACTATGCTAAATTTTTTGAAGAAAAGCAAAAGACAATCTTTGCCCTCAAAGAGTTCAAAATCTAAAGGGGGAGACAATGTGAAAGCTCCTATCTACAAACTATATATATATATATATATATATATATATATATATATATATATATATATATATATATATAGACAATATATATAGACAATGTGAAAGCTCCTATCTACAAACTATATATATATATATATATATGTGTGTGTGTGTGTGTCTGTGTGTGTGTCTGTGTGTGTCTGTGTGTCTGTGTGTCTGTGTGTGTGTCTGTGTGTGTGTGTCTGTGTGTATGCATATACACAATAGGAAACAACAGAGGGAAGGCAGTAGAATTAAGAAGAATGGAAAAGTGTATGTAGTAGAAGAACTGCATGACATTTATTTCATATTTTCAGTGGTTGTGAGATATTTTGCTTTATAGCTTTTCATGTCCATATCATAGTGTCAGACTATAAATTCTGTAAGACCAGGGGCAATGCCTTAGCTAAACCCTGTATCTTCCAGCACCTAGCACATGGCTTTGTACACACTAGGTGGTTGATTAAAATGGATTTTTAATTCTAATTTTTTTTTGTGGGGCAATGAGGGTTAAGTGACTTGCCCATGGTCATACAGCTAGTAAGTGTCAAGTGTCTGAGGCCACATTTGAACTCAGGTCCTCCTGAATTCAGGGCCATGCTTTATCTACTGCACTACCTAGCTGCCTCTGTGTTTTAAATTTAATTCAGATGAACTTTGCCTTTTGTAAGGTTACTCCCAGGTAGCATAATTCCCTTTGATACCAAGCTACAAAGGAGCTTCCTGGGATTCCAGAAAGCCTTCCTCTCCTAGAGATTATCTGAAATTTACAAACGTCAAATTCCAAGCCACAATTCTCTGGAAAAATAGAATCTGTTCATTAAAACTAGAATTTCACTTTTTAACACAAATTCCTTCTAAGGGAGCTCCTGCCTGGGATGAAAGTGCTCAAAGGCTTCCTTCACATTAATCATAGAATATGGGGAATTATAATGAGCTCCCTGAGGAACTAGGTGTTTGGATTCAGACTCCTCTTGGCCCCTGGGTGACTCTCAATACCTCTTCAGAGAATGTGCCCAGGACCCCCACTAGCTCCTCCTCAGGGAACTCCACTTACTATTCTCAGAGTTTAAAGGCCTCTTTTCTACAAAGAGACTATAGTTAGTGACTCATTCTCTATGACTTTCATTCCAAGTCCTGGCCAATCACTGGAGAGAGATGGGCTGATCAGATTCCTAAAGAAGCCTGTATTGCCTTCCAGCCAATTCACTGTATTTGGAGCTCTCTGGCCAGGGCCCCAGTAATGTTGCCATCCCTTTGTCCCTCTCCTAAACCCAGGCTCTAACTGAACTGCCTGGCAAATTGTGATACTTTAAGATGAGAAATAAAATGGGGATTTGTTATAAATATACTGGGAAATGATTTATCAATTTGAGGTAAGTACTCTAAATTCCACCTATAGGTCTCTTGTCTTATTTTCTTCTGTAATTCTCCCAAACTATACTTCCTTCTGAAAAATAGTAAATTTAGGAGGTTGGGAGGGATACTACACAGGTTGTTTTATCTGTCCTCCATTTCCAGATATGATTCTATCTTATAAAGCACAGACAAATGTAACTCTAGCTTGGGTTAAAAATCTTCCAGGGATAACAACTTGTAAATAGAATACAATGCAGTACAACAAAACACAGTACAACACAACACAATATAATACAATTCAATGAGAGACAAGAGAGGCATCCAGCTATCATGGATAGAATCCTGGATTTGGAGTCAGGAAGACATGGTTTTAAATTCTGCCTTCACTAGCCATGTGATCATGGGTAAGTCACTTAAATCCTCTGGGTCCCAGTTTCCTCATCTGTAAAAGGAGTTGGACTAAATGAGTTTTCTGGGTCCCTTCCAAATCTAAATATATGATCCTACAATGAACATTTATTAAGTGCCTTGTTGCTCTTGTTCAGTCCTTCAGTAGCATCCTACTCTACATGATCCCATGGACTTGATCCATGGGGTTTTCTTGTTAAAGATACTGGAGAAATTTGCCATTTTCTTCTCCAGTACATCCCCATTTTACAAATGAAGACCTGAGGCAAAAGGCCCTTAAGTGACTTGCCCAGGGTCACACAACTAAGAAAGTATTTGAGAACATATTTGAACTCAGATCTTCCTGACTCCAGGCCAAGGTGCTCTATCCACTGCACCAATGACCTGCCCCTAGTGCCTAATTACCTTAAATGCCTACTGTGTGCAAAACCCTGGACTAAGTACTAGGGAAAATATCTAGCCTAGATAAAACAGATTCTACCCTAAGTAGCTTAGAGTTTTTAGTAAGGAAGATAAGACAAGTAAGGGGAAAAGAAATAAGTTTTTATATAGTACCCACTATGTGCCAGGTACCATGTTAATTGCTTTTTAAAAATATTACCTCATTCAATCCTCACAACAACCCTGTAAGGTAAGTTCTATTATTATTATTCCCTTTTTACAGTTGAGGAAACTGAGGCAACCAGAAATTAAGTGACTTCCCCATGGTCACATGAATAATTATTTGAGGCTAGATTTGAGCACAAGTCATTCGAATTTGAGGTCCAGAGCTTCTATCTACTGTGCTGTCTCCTACAAATAGTTATAATATGAAGTTGAATCTCACTGAGAAAGGTACAAACAAAAGAATGAGGATGGCAATTAACTGAAAGCAAAGATAAGTGAGATTTTTTAAGTATTTGGGATTCAAAGTTATCAAGATGGAAAAACCATGACCCCTTATCATCGATTCTAGTTTCAAGCAAGTTTCATCAGACAATTCTTCTTGATGTCTAACCTAAACCTATTTGATTACATCTTTTTTTTAAAGGGAAAAAACAATTTTTTATTGCTTGTTTCATTTTTCACTCTTCCAGAGTGAAAGTGACTGATGAATTAGAATGGGATATAGTTGTCTAAATTCCAGCAGTCTCTTCATATTTGATGACATCTTAAGCGTATATGCCCTCTGCTATCCTCCACACCCTCCCTAGTCTGGACACCTCCCTCTGACCTCACTTCATAGAGTGGATGCTTCCATGCTTCAAGGATCTGTGATTTCCTTGGTTTGGTTATTCCCCCCTCCCCTGCATCTGCAGAGCACAAGCCCTCTCAAAAATCAATGGAGGCTTCATGATTCGTCATGCCTGAAAAAAAAAATCAATCACCTGCTAAGGTGATTTTGACCTCTGGTTACAAACCTCTGTGATCTGATACTCAGATTGCTTACCACACAAGGAGCACATTTTCAAAGTCTTTCCAGATTCATAGGATCATACAGGGTTTACCTTCTGCTATCATACATTTCAAGAACCAGGAACCATTTCCATGCCATGAAGACATCAGGGTAAAACTTCAATAGAGATAAACACTAAACGTATTTCTGAAAATTTGCAAATGCACAAATAAAATCCCTGTTCTAAAATTTCACTGGGGATTTCATAATTGAAAAGAACCCTATAATAAATCCATTGATGACAGTCAGATGGTACAGTGGATAGAGGACCAGGTCTATAGTCAGGAAGAACTGAATTCAAATATGTCCTCAGATACTAACTAGATATGTGACCCTGGGCAAGTCACTTAACCCTGTTTGTTTCAGTTTTCTCATCTGTAAAATGAGCTGGAGAAGGAAATGGCAAACCACTCTAGTGTCTTGGCCAAGAAAACACTAAATGGGGTCACAAAGAGTTGGACACGACTGAAATGACTGAACAACAGCAACATAATAAATCCTTCAGTAAAACAAATAATCTCACATACGTGCACAATTTATTTCTGCATAGCATGACTTTCCTACTAATTAAAGCATACTCTTACATAATACTCAAAGTTTTAAAAGGATTTTGCTCACAATAACACTATGAAGCAGGTAGCATTTTACTACCATTATACTACCATTACTACCATTTTACAGATAAGGAACTACAGAATGGGAGAAATCAAGATCATGTAGCTAGTAAATGGCAGTCACTACTCCCACCAGGCCTCTGACTCCAAATCCAGTGTGCTTTTCCGAAATTCATGCTGCATTTCTGCTTGATTCAAGCAAGTAACATCCATATTCTCTCCATATCATCTTACATAAACGATCACATTTAGCAAAATATTTAAATGCTATCACAAGGTTACCTGAACAATAAACACTTCTCAATTCTGAATAAGTTATGTTTGGACATGGTTTGTCAGAATGATAATGAAAGGTATGTGGGCAGACAGAGCTTTGTCCTAGAATTTAGAAATCAAGAGAGAGCAGGAGTTTGGACAGTAGAAACAACTGAGTTTATGAGCCAGTTAACTAGAATAAGTGGTTAAAATTGGAATCTCCTATTGTTAATAACATCTGTGAACTATTATAGTAATTAATTCTCCCCCATGTGAAAATGATGAGGCAACTTGGTATACTGGATAGTTTTCAATGAGGGCTGCCCATAGAGTCAGGAAGACTGGTGTTCAACTGTATTTTTGACATGTGCTAACTGTATGACCATGAGAAAGTTATTTAATTCTTTGGTGTCCTAGGTGACTAAGACCTTAATTTGTAGACTAGTTGTTCATCTACAAATGGGAGAGAGTTACCACCCTAGAATTCCTCCACAATGATAAAAGTTTGGACAAAATATAACATATATCTGTATGTACACGTATGTTATATATGTGTGAATGCACATACATATCTACAACATGTATCTGTATAAATATTTGAATGTGCATTTACATTATTAATTACTCAGTATTAAGTGGACTTATGGAAGTACATGAATAAGAGGTGCATAGGATGGTCAGGAATACATGAGTTGAAAACTGTATCATTGAAGAGAACTGCCAAATTTATGGCATTACAGATCCATTTGAGTATTTCAATATCATGATTTATGAAGTTAATTAAAAACACATTCATGCTGCTTGCCCTGGGTACCAAACTTGCAAGTTATAAAGCTTTTAATTTTATTTATTATTTCTATAGTTTTTCTAGTTTATCTATTTCTCTTTTAATTTTAATATTTCTTCTTTTCTGCTTATTTTAGGTTTGATTATTGGCTTTCCAATTTTTAAATGTATACTCAGTTCATTAATACTCTCTTTTTCTATGTTGTTGTTTATTTGCAGGGATATGATATTTCCCCTAAAGGCTGTTTGTGCAGCATCCCAGAAATATTGGTATGTTGTTTCATTAACATTTTCTCTTATAAAATTATTTATTGTTTCTATGATTTGTTTTTCAATCCACTCATTTTTTCATTGTTAAGTTTCTGTCTCTGGTTTATGCTCCCTGAAGTGCTTTTTTTTTTCTCTTTTGCATTATGGTTTGTAAAGGATCTATTTACTATTCTTTCCCTTTTATTTTTCTTTGCAATGTCTCTATGCCCTAATATATGGTCAACTTTTGTGAAAATTCTATGTGGTGATGAAAAAAATGTATATTCTTTAGCAGCCCTGTTTTAAAAGGTGCCATAAGTGTTTAGTTCTTGTTTCTCTAGCAATTTGATCAATTTTATTTTTTCACTTTTGGTTATCTTTTCTGTTTGTATAGTCAAAAAGTGAGATAGGGATATTGAAATCTCCTGCCACTATTGTAATACCTCTTATATCTTCTTATAATCCAATTAATTTTTTTCCTTATGAATTTACATACTACAATAATTGAAGTATATAAGTTTAATATTGATTAAGGTTCATTGTCTATGGTTCTTTTCAGTATAATGTAATTCCCTCATTTATCTATTTTTTATGTTATGTGTGTCCAGTTCATTATTGACTTTTGCCCTTACAACTGTCATTTTTTCCCCTTTGCCATGAAATTTCTTCCATAATCTCTTTTGTTTCAGTTGCTACTAGGAATACTGATTCCTCTTCTCCTGAGCCAAGATGAGTAGTCTCTATAGGCACCAAATTCCTGCAGGTTATACCCATTATAAGATCCCCGACTCCCTTTATAGAATAACTTTCTTCCTCCATTGGAATATTCTTCAATAGTACCCCATCCCATCATTTAAACAAATCTTCCCCCTTTTTTTCCCATATTTCAAACCCTGCCAATTCTTTTATAGTCCCTCTTCTCCTTAGAGCTAATATCTGATTTGATTAAGGCACATCACACATTTCTTTTTATCTTCTTCCTCTCTATCCCCTTTTATGTGTCCTCACATTCTATAATTTAGTTACACAAAAACATTGATTCACCTATAAGCACCTGTAGGCAAGGTGTTGTGAGGTTTATTCCTGATACTTCGGGCCTATTTATCCATACTAATTCTATGTGACTTCTGCTTTCACTCTTGTCTCTTAGTATAATTTTAGAATGTAATTTTGGGGGGCAGGGCAATGAGGGTTAAGTGACTTGCCCAGGGTCACACAGCTAGTGTCAAGTGTCTGAGGCCAGATTTGAACTCAGGTCCTCCTGAATCTAGGGCCAGTGCTTTATCCACTACACCACCTAGCTGCCTCAAAAGTAATCTCTTAATCATCTCTCCATTGGTATGCTTTTGCTTTTGTTCTTAGTTGCAATATTTGTTTACCTTTCTTATATTTATATTGCATGGAGAGTTTGAAAAGCAAATAATATCTTCAGGACTGGTTTTATTTCTAGGAATGCTTTGAACACCTTCTTTCATTAAATATCCATCTTTTTCATTAATAGTTAGGCTCAGATTGTCAAAGTATGTGATCTTAGTTTTCATTTTGAGCGCCTTTACATTGTCCTATCCATTCTTGTGGTTACTGGTGGCTGCAGAATAGTTTACTTTTCTAATATTCTAATTTTCTTTATTTTTGAAGGTCTTTCCCCTGATCACTTGAAGATTTTTTTGTTTGTCATTGTAATTGTTAAATTCAACCATATGTCTTAGAATTTTCAGGATAGATTTTTGTTTTTGTTTTTGTTTTCCTGGAGCTAATGTGGATTCTTTTCAGAGGCACTTTGTTTTCATGGTTTCTGGGCAATTTTCTTATATGTATTATTTCTTGCATTTTGATGTTCATGTTTTTTTTTAATGTTCATGTTTTTTGACTTGTGTTCCTATGTGAGACAACAAATTAAATCCTTAAGTTTTCTCTGTGCATCCTGTCTTTGAGAGTAATACCTTTTGCTTTATTTGGAGATCATGTTTTCTTTTTTCTTTTTTTTTTCTTTTTTTTCTTTTTCTTTTTTTTTGCGGGGCAATGGGGGTTAAGTGACTTGCCCGGGGTCACACAGCTAGTAAGTGTCAAGTGTCTGAGGCCGGATTTGAACTCAGGTACTCCTGAATCCAGGGCCGGTGCTTTATCCACTGCGCAACCTAGCTGCCCCCCGATCATGTTTTCTTTGAAAGTTATTGCTTTTTGCTTTTCTTCTTCCAGATTGTCCCTTATTTATTTGTAGTAGTTCTATTCCTAATCAATTATTTTTTCTTCTATTTCTTTGGTAAGACTTGCCATAGTGGATTCATATTTCCACTATGCAGACCATAAATTCTGCTTTCACAATTATCGTTCCTCTTTTAAACCATTTTGGAATACCCTACCGTGTTCCATGTGCTCTCTTCAGAATCTCAGGTGCTGATTTATTCTTCTTTGTCTTGCAATATTTATTCAGATATATCTGGACTCATTCAACTTTTCTGGAGGCCATATACTCTTCTTTTATTAGTATCTTCTCTTTTGACTTACTTGCTTATGTTCAGAATCTTTAACTAAGAGTTCTCTCTCCTAAGATCTTGAGTAACTTCATTCTTTTTTGTTTGTATTAACTTATTGCTCACTTTCTGGTTTCTTCCCTTTTGATGATGGTTTCTCTGGGAGCTAGACCTTAGAGTTGGCTCAGCTTCCTCTAACACTGGGCAATTCATAATTTACAGGCTGTAATATCTGTCCTAAGTAACCTTATCATTTGCCTTAGATGGATTTGGGGGTTTTTACAATCCTGGTGGTTCCACACATTCTCTGTTTTTCTACCCTAGTTCTCTTTACTCCCCAGTTCTCTGGCTGAACACTGTTGTAGCACAGAGTACTTTTGACACTACTATAGTGCCAGTCAGAGCAAGATTCTGTTTTCTAGTTTTCTGTAGCAGTAGGAGGAGGGAGTTGAAGAAAAAAGATTTGAACTCTGTTATAACCCTGTGAATTAGCTGGTGTAGCTTTGCCTAAGGTTGTTGAGTCATAAAGCAGAGGTAAAAGTAGGGGATTAAGGATTAGCCTTCTCTGATATTAGTCATTGAATTCTTACTTCATTGGGGTCATTGATGTCTTGGATCATGATAATAGCTGAAACTGCATTATCTCTTGTGCATATTACAACTATGGAAAGGTTTTAGAAGTCATGAGAACTGAAGAAAGTATCTTAACTTTCATTGTTGGTCATATGAAAAAGAAGACTACAGGAACATGATGTTATCAATAAAATCAGTAAATATGAGAGAGATAATCATCCCACAGTCTTCTGCCCTGGCCAGATATCATCACCACCACCACCACCACCACCACCACCACCACCACCACCATCATCGCATTATATAATGCATTAAGGTTTGCAAAATGTTTTTCACATAGTATCTCATCTGATCTTCATAACAACCTTGTAAAATGGGTGCTATTACTACCCCCATCTAATAGACAAAGAAACTGAGGCTGAGAGACATAAAGTGACCTGTCCAGAGTCACACAGTGATTAAGCATCTGGGCTCAGCTTTAAACTCAGGTTTTCCCAACTACAAGCCCAGCACTCTATTCACATCACCACCTAGTTACCTCATCTACAGTATGGTTTTCAGAGGAACATTTAAGGAGACATTGGCAAGCTGGAACTTGTATAAAGAAGGGTTATCTTCCTGGTGAAGTATACTTATGTCACATGAAAAATGGTTAAGAAACAGAGAATGTTTAGACTGAAGGAGGAAACACTAATGGAAGGATTTAGCTACAATCTTCAAATATATGATGAGTTGCTTCATGGAAAAGGGATTAGCCATATTTTGCTTAGTTCTCCACTCAGAAGAGAGAACTAAGACTAGGAGGTAGCAGCAATAGAAAGGCAAACTTCAGATGAATATAGGGAAGGAGTTCCTAGCACTTATACCTATCTCCAAATGTAATAAGCTACCATAGGGAGTAAGGGCCACCTATGAATATGATTACACAAAGACTAGATGACTTTTTACAAGCATAATATGGTGAGGATTTATGTATAAACTAGATAACTCTAGGTTGGTATTAATTGATTATTTAATAAATTAATTTTTTAAAAAAACATTCTTTAAGTGTTTCCTGTGTTCCAGGCAATGGGGATACAAGTGGAAGAAAACATTACAGTCCCTGACCTCAAGGATCTTACATTCTGGTAGAGGAAGACAACAAAAATTGGGGGGAGAGGCCAAGAAGAAGTGAAAAGGAATGGTGATCTAAGTCATGGGACAGATTATTGACATGTCCTTTCCAGATATCTAGGAATGGTAGTTCTGATTTGGTCTCTATTCTGAGAGAGAAAGTTTCAATAACTATAGTTAACACTGATATAGAACTTTAAGGTTTACAAAGCATTTTACATATATTATCTCATTCAATTCTTACGATAACTATGGGAGGTAGATGCTATAATTATTACAATTTTATGGATGCAGAAACTAAGGCAGACAGAGGTTTAGTGACTTACCCAGGGTCACATAGCTAAGGAAATGTCTGAGGCAGGATTTGAATTCAGATTTCTTGTACTTCAAATCCAGTGGTCTATCCACTGTCATACAGCAGAGTGTATATGTGTGTGCATGCATGTATGTGTACGTGTGTTTGAAAGGCATAGGAAAGACATGACATGGAGATAACATGATAGATATTGTCCAGAGCAAGATAAGATGAATACCCACCAATCACAAGCCAAGGGTAGTAGGAGTGGAAGCTTTTATTGAAATCCTAATCTACCTAGCCCAGTACTAATCACTATAGAGGACACACAGAAATACACAACATGGCCTAAGGCCTTCAAGAAGCCTATACTCTAGGGAGAGCCACAATACTAACCTATATGAAGTAATTAAAAGATAGTTAAGTACAAAGCTGTGTAAGTAGAGTAGGATCAAAGGGTGTAGGCAGTTTAATAACTCTTTGGGCATAATTCCAGCTTGCTCTCCAAAAAGGTTAGATTAGTTCACAGTTTCACCAACAGTGAATTAGTATTCCAATTTTTCAATATCCCCCCAACATTTGTCATTTTCTGCCTCAATATTTGAAATCACAGTAACAGCAATATTGTTTGTTTGGGGCTTTTTGTTGTTTGTTTGTTTGTTTTGTGGGACAATAAGGGCTAAGTGACTTGCCCAGAGTCATGCAGCTAGTAAGCGTCAAGTGTCTGACACTGGATTTTAACTCAGGTCCTCCTGAATCCAGGGCCGGTGCTTTATCCACTGCACCACCAAGCTGCCCCAGAAATGTTGTTTTAAGAACAACTTTGAGTGACTAAGTCATTTTGGCTATGATAAATAAACAAATTAATTACAAAGGACATATGAAGGAAGGCATTATCTGCATCAAGAAATAGCTGATAAATAAAAGTATGTATAGAATGATTTTATATATATATATATATATACGTATCTAATGGTAGCCATCTCTAGGGTAGGAGAGGATAGGGAAAAAAGTGGGGAAATTACAGGATAACTTATATATATATATATATATATATATATATATGAAATAGCAAGTTGTACATAATAGTTTTGCAATTTCATGTGCAATCTCTTTTTTCTATTCTATTATGGAAATGCTTGTTTTCTTAACTTCAGAATGAAATTTTTAAAGTACAGTAGGAGTTCAAAGAATAGAGATATCAATCAGAGAAGACTTCATAAATGACATGGGACTTGAACTAGTGTTTGGAGAATTAGGAAAAGTAGGGGAAGAAAAGAAGGTTATTTCAGGTGGGAGGAATTGTATGAGTAAATCCACAGAGTGGGGAATGAACAAAGCACACATAGTGAAAAGTAAGTGAAGAAAATATGCTAACCCTGAGAAACTCAAGAAATTGTTGTATGTGACTGATTGGGATGACTATTGCTACAAAGAGGATTTCTGCAAGCAGGGCTCAACTAAGCTGTAATTTAGGAAGGAAAAGCAAAAGAATTATGAGATGAAGAGATATAAAAGGGCCATAGAAATCACCTCTTCCAGGACTTTTTTTTTTTTTAACATAATAAGAGGCAACATGGTTTAGGGTAAAGAACCGTGACTCTGTGTTCAAATCCCATCTCTGATGCTTACTACCTCTCTGACTTTGGGCAAGTTATAAAATCTCTAGGTAGCTCAGCTTCCTTATCTAGAAAAGAAGGGAGGTTTGACTAGTAGAAACCCTTCTAGGTCTAGGTCCACGGTCTTATGACATTGAAGGGGCTTAAGAAGTGGCTTACCCAAGGTTACTAAGGTAATTAGCAAAGCTATACTTTTGCCCCACGTCTTTTAATTAAAACCCATGTTATTTCCCTGAGAAAGACACCCATCTCTCCTGTATCAAGGAAATAAATGCTCCCTCAATTACAGAGAAGACCGAAGCTCATTTAGTTATGAGAATTTTTTATCGTTATGAGAATTCTTTTGATAGGAAATCTTCAACTCTGTTCCCTTCCCCTTCAGAACTGAAGGTGACTCAATGAAGAGACATAACCACACAGAGGTGAGTGAGTTTTTTTTTCAAGGATTCTCCAGTTTCCAGGAAAATCAGATCACACTCTTTGTAGTTTTCCTGGTCCTGTACATTTTTACCCTGGCTGGCAATATCATTATTGTGATAATCATCCGAATTGACCATCACCTCCACACACCTATGTACTTCTTCCTGAGCATGTTGTCTACTTCTGAGACTTTGTACTCATTAGTCATTATCCCACGGATGCTGTTCAGCCTTGTGTGCAGGGATAAGTCCATCTCCCTGCCAGGCTGTGCTACCCAAATGTTCTTTTTTGTCACCTTTGGCATCAATAACTGTTTCCTGCTCACAGCAATGGGGTATGATCGCTATGTGGCCATCTGCAACCCACTGAGGTATACAGTCATCATGAATAGGAAGGTGTGTGCCCTGCTGGTGTGGGGGGCACTTAGCATTGGTTTGATTGTAGCAATGACACAGGTGACCTCTGTGTTCAGGTTGCCATTTTGTGGCATAGAAGTGGCCCACTTCTTCTGTGATATCCGGCCTGTGATGAAACTTTCCTGCATTGATACCACCATCAATGAGATCTTAACTCTAATAATCAGTGTCTTAGTGCTTTTAGTGCCTATGGGCTTGGTTTTCATCTCGTATGTCCTCATTATTTCCACCATTCTTAAAATTGCCTCTGCTGAGGGTCGGCAGAAGGCCTTCGCCACATGTGCCTCTCACCTCACCGTGGTCATTGTCCACTATGGCTGTGCCGCCATTGCCTATCTGAAGCCCAAGTCAGAGAATACCAGAGATCAGGACCAATTGATTTCAGTGACTTATACTGTCATCACCCCACTGCTGAACCCAGTAGTGTACAGCCTAAGGAACAAAGAGGTCAAGGATGCTTTGCTTCGAGCTGTTGGTAAAAAACATCCCTAAATTTGCCTGTTGTTATCATGATGTACTTAACCATCACACTAGATGGATTAAAAGCAAGAGCAGTACTTAATTGTCACTGTTAAGATTCATGTTCTTAGAGCCAAGCTCTAACAGCAAGAGGATATTTATTGGAAGAAAAAGCAGAGGGATTCAATCTCAGACAATGGGGTGGGGGAGCAGTAAGGGAACTTTGTTAATGGAAGAGTTTTCTCTGGAAGAGGACCAGACAAAAGGAGTGATGAGCCTGTGATTGTGGGCATGCAGAGACAAAAATACAAGCAGACAAGAGTACAATGAAAATGGAGATAAGGTTAAGGTATGAGGCAAGAATATGGTCTTTGCAAACCCCCCTCAGGTTTCTTTGTGAGGCTCCCTAATGACTTTTCAAATCTTACAGGAGAGGGTCCTTACACACTGTTCACCTTTTTGACCATTTCCTTTCAACTGGGGAAGGATGTATGTAAAGGGGACCATAGAGCTTGTTAGCTTCAAGTGTCCTCTGAGAGAGGTACAATGAAGTCTTCTCTAACAAATATTTTTTGGCATGAAATATAAGAGTAATGTATTTCTTTTTCTTTTCTTTTTTTTTGGGGGGGGGGGCAATGAAGGTTAAATGACTTGTCCAGGGTCACACAGCTAGTAAGTGTCAAGTGTTTGAGGCCAGATTTGAACTCAGGTCCTCCTGAATCCAGAGCCAGTGCTTTATCCACTGCAACACCTAGCTGCCCCCAGAGTAATGTATTTCTTAGTCATATTGACCCTCCTTTAATCTTGATCTAAACTATATCTTTAGTGATGCCAGCTCACAATGGCCAAGTGGTCAGACAAGTGAACTAGTACAGTGGCAACTCTAAGATCCTAACATATTAGAGGGAGGATGAGATACAGAAATAGCATGATATATATGGAGGAAATTCATGAACAAAGAGAAGAGTTGTTTGGGGCTTTTTTGCAAAAGAAGTTGAATCAAAGAGTAAATGAGAAAGAGCTAAGGAAGGAAATATTGTAAAGCTTTGAAAGAAATTATAATGGTCATAGGAGGAAAAATAGGAAACAATTATTTTCCAACATCTTGATGGACGAATCCTCCAACCATCTATCTGGTGGCATGATGTTAGAAGATCGTCAACTCCAATTGAAGGAGAAATAAAATAAAATATAATCAATTATGCAAGGACATGGTAGAGGGGTGGTTATATCTACTTCTATAAAAACTGTTTGTTGTCCTTAGATAAAATCCCCTATGGTTTTATCTTAAAGGGCTTCTTTCACAATTACAAAAGTATGGGGACATTTTCCCTTGTCTCTTACCCTTAAACAGAAAATATTTTCTTATAATAAGTCTGACGAGTAACATTTCAAATACTGTCTTTTTCTCCCTTGGCTGACTCCCCATGTCTCTCTCAATGCTTTACTTATCTATCCTAAGTTACTACAAAATTCTTCTGATTAGTTGTGTATTCTAAGTGCACCTGAAATGTCATAAAAACCAAATCTTTACCCGAGGAAACTGAAGCTGCTATTCAGCAAGAACAGTATTCCATAACATGTTAATAAATTTCTTTGCTTATAGTTTGGCCTCCAATCTTTGACCCACAGTCATTACATGCCCCACTCCCTTGACAGTTACACCTCTCCCAAGAGGTACCGTTTCTCTCAATTGAAAGACCAGCATGAGGAACAACCAAGTTCCCAGTGAAGGTAATAGTCCAAATAATCTGAGGTTTATTCCATCTCCTAGGCAGAATTGCTCAAACTAATTAATCATTATTACCATAACATTTGTTACCCAAATTTCATGCCATGGCTGTCTGAATAGAAGAGAGATTCAGTCTTACACTCAGAGTACAGTTTTATGTCTCCATTCAATTCTGTCCCTCCAAGATATGTTCACACATAACCTGCTTATGGTGTTCATTTCTACTGAGGCACACATGCAGAGATCTCCAACCTTCTGCACACAGGATAGGGCCTTACCAAACCCTCCCTATCCAGTCATAATTTTAAGATGATCATGACCTCCACACTCACAAACTATCCTTTCCTTTAGCCTTCCTGAGCTCATTTACCAAGTGCCTGCTGTGTGCAGAGTACTGAATTAGACACACTAAGGGAGAAATGTTAGGGGATTGTAATGATTGGAATGATGCCACCTACTGGAGACTTGCTATGGAGAGCTCCACCATGAGGAAAATGCCTCAGAGGCATTGTGGCTTTTCCTTGGCGTCAGGAAATGACGTTTGCTCATGGGTGCTGTCTATCAAGTCTACCAGCCAATCAACTGGAGGAGCCTCCTATGATCTGGGAGGAGACAGGAAGGAGGAAAGGGAGCCTGCACAGAGAGCGGGGGCCTTTTTGGCTTCCGGATTTGATGGTGGTGGCGGCAGAGAACTTCACAGGAAATTTGAGGCAAGATAGGAATGCCAGGCTGTTAGAATTCTGTTCTCAATCTTTTTCTTTCTATTTTCCAATAAACCCTTAAAAACCTAAACTCGTTTTATCAGTGATTTTTAGTCAGTTTCCCCCAAACTGGGGGAACACATTAGAATCCACATTTAGAATCTTAAATTACACAGGATACAAAGTTGAGAAATGACATGGCCCCTCGTGGAGTTTCAATTCTAGCATGGAAATGTGAGAGCACCAACTCAAATGAAACTAATGAGTAATATTCCAAGGTGTTTGCAAATGAGAGATGCAAAATAAGGGTCTATGTGAGATGCAAAGAGGAAGATTCTTATGACTGAGGCTAACTCACAAAGAGTACAGATGTACACTCAAAAAACTGAACTAGAGACAACTTTGAATGGCATTATTTCTCTATCTATAACAAAACACAATCTTTAAGGATTTTTTAATACAGTTGATTCTTTCATTTGAATATATGTAGCATACCTGAATATTTTGTCAGAGTCTGTGGAGGCACAAAGTGGAGGTCCCCCATGACTTCTCCAGATTCAGCATTAACATCATGTAGGCTTTAGCAACATTTGAGATGATTTAGAGAATATCAATTTCAGCCTACTTAGGTTCACAGAAGACTCAGAGGAAAAACATTTTAAGTGATCTTGATTCTTATGATTGAAAAGATCCCAACACCATCATGAGCCCTGTCAACTTAACAAACATTGAATGTTATATTCCAATGTACCAAGTATATATGGAAGAAGGGGTGGGTGGAAAAAAGGGCAGACATTCACACTGCTCCCTTCTCCATTACCTCCCTTAATTGAGTTGACAAAGATAGGTGAAGAAACTGAAGCAGATAGAAGCTAAGTGACCTGTCCAGTGTCACATAGTTAGTTTGTGTCTAGAGCTGTATTTGAACTCAGTTCTGGGTCCAGCAGTTGATCGACTGCACACCTAGCTACCCTAACATTCCAGTCAATGGACAGAGAGCTATGGGTTTTATAGAAAAATGAACTCCAGAATGTAGGAGTCAAGTGAAGGAGGGCTATCATCTAAATCAATAAGTTCCCAAGAATGCACATGCTATATATGGATGATCTTATGTTGATGGCTTACTAGTAAGAGCCAAATGACTCTGCCCATCATCAGGAAACAGCTAATCTAAAGTATAATATCTGAAACTGGGAATTATACATGTAATGACTTTTGAAATTAAATGCATTAATTATAACACTTTAATTGAACATTAATTTCAACAAACTTTAAGTATCCATTTATTAGCTTAGAGTCTAATAAGTGATTTTAAAATGAGTAAGTAGACAAGAATGATACAGAATAGAATGTGATAGTGCCAAAGAAGTGCTTTGAAAAGTGTCATGAGAAATTTGAGGAAGGAGAGCTTACTTTCACCTGATGACATGGATAGAACTTCACAGAGAAGATAACTTTTGAATGGAACATTGAAGGATTTGGGGAGAAGCCTATATTCGATGTTGGAGGGACAGTGGGAACAAGGGTATAGAGATAGAGGGTAGGATGGGAAAGGAGAAGATAAAGCAGTCCTTTTTGTTTGGAAGACAAGATGTGTCAAGAAAAGTAGCAAATGATAAGGATAGGCAAGGTAGAAGTCCTTGAATGATAGGTAAAGGAGTTTACCTCCCAGCCTTTATTGAGTGGGAAAAGGGAAGCAAAAGACTAGTGATAGTTCTCATTACACAAGAAAAGGAGAATTGGAGTATAAGAATTTCTCAGCATTTCTCTAGTACAGTCCAAATACCAGAAACATTATCTATTGGTCACATGCATTTGATCACCAGAAAGGGAGAGTGTGCAGTATTCTATGGATAGAAGCAACATAAAATTGCAAAAAAGAGCACTGGAATTAGAATAAATGTATATATTAGTCAGAAAACCTGAGCTTTTTTTTTTTCCCATCACTTAGACATATGATCATAGGCAAGTCATTTAATTAGTCTCAGTTTCCTCATCCATAAAACGGAGGTACTAATACTTGTATTTTGCTTCTCATACATAGGTAAGGCTGGGTACAGCCAACACCATCTCCAGGATTTAGAGGTAAGCATGACCACTCCCCAACTCTGCAACTGCTCCTGCCTCCCTGACCATCTCAGTCCTGAAGCTAGACAGCAAGGCCAGCATACATACACAAACAAATGATAAATTATGTATGATTTATTTTAAAATTAATTTTAATCATATATCACATGAGAGCTATGATTACAATATACTATGTAATATATAATATATCCTATTAATTATTTATTCCATATCTAATTATATAGTATAAGAATATATTGATTATAAGAAAATATTGATCATGTCATTTAAACATTATATATTATATTCAATGTGATACATTTTATTATTATATAATATAATCTTACATAAGATAATGATGTGAGATATAGACAAATATATTTACATTTTATAATATATGACATTTTATATATTATATACTATGTAATACATTTTGTATGTTGTATATTATATAGTACAGGTTGTGTATAGTATATGTTGTATATATTTTATATTTTATAGTTATCTAATTTATATCACATAATATATGATATACAATTCTATCATTACATTAAAATGAAATTTTATCACATATTACAATACAGTGAAATGTTTATATGGTATATACAATTATTTAAATCACATTAATTTGTATATACTATATAATGTGTAATATTTTCTATATTTTAATATTACATATAAACATATATAATGGATCACCCATGCATACATCAGTTATCACTCTGCCATAGGCTAAGCACAATAACATAGTAGTTATAAGAATACTTATAATATAGCTATGCCATATGGATCCTATATAAAGAATATTTTTAAATTGTTAAGATTATAAATTATGCATTATAATTAATAAATTATAAAACAGTGCCTTTGTTCTCCACTGTTTGGGAGTCTATCCAGAGGGCTCATCTCTTCATGGGGGATAGTGCAATTAGAGTGACTGCTGCCTTTCCACACCATTCCCCAATCCCTCAGAACTCAGCTGGTACTGCCCTGAGGCAGGAGAGAAAGAAGGTCTTCCCTTTACTGATGAGTTTGAGGCCTTCCCGTTCCATTTGACCACTGCTGCCACTTCCTTATACTGTGCAAACCCAGGCCTCCCAAAACCAATATCTACCAACCTGCTCTCCAACTCAATCCTAGCTTCCAC
The DNA here is from genome assembly GCF_019393635.1 of Dromiciops gliroides. Lineage (NCBI taxonomy): Eukaryota > Metazoa > Chordata > Mammalia > Microbiotheria > Microbiotheriidae > Dromiciops > Dromiciops gliroides. The sequence continues at coordinate 154,580,068 of NC_057864.1, read as the reverse complement.
CTCTGGTTACAAAGGCTTAGAAAAGGATATGAAGACCTCCCCACTCCTCAATTGTTACTCCTGCAGCCCCTCCCAAGATACTTCAGTCCCTAGATAAACATGCTAGTCAAGGAGATCAATATAAATATAATTTATTTATATATTATATGACATTATTATTTATTATATTCTACATCCCATATAAAATATGCCATTTATATATTAGATCATATATAAAATCATCATGTATTATATATAGCATATCATATATATTGGGGGTATAAATGATATAATTTATAGAGAGTAATGTATAATATAAACATCGTATATTATATATGATATATTTATAGGCAATGCACAAACTTTATAGATGAGGACTTAAATTATAAAACAAATTTATATATAATTACTATGTAATGTATAATATATTATATAGCTAATTATAAGATCTATAATATGATATCGTTTATAATATAATACATGCTGATTATATTTATACTATATTCATGCATAATTTATCATATGATGTTGTATGCCCTATAGTTGTGTATCATATTAATTATATATTTCAGTTTTCTATCTATAATTTTATTCTATATGAATGTATAATGTTATAGCATTTATATATTATATTGATCTATTATAAATATTCAATTTATCTATTATATAACATTTTATTTAACATACAGTATATAATCTATAATGAAAGACAAACAACAACAAATATATTTGCATATAAGTGAGCATAATTTATTTAATATATTTCACATAATTATAATATATCATGTTTTAAATATAATATATAATATAATTATGGTATATATTATAGGATTCTATAATTACATGATATTATTGTGCTATCACATATCACCTATGATATTGTTATTATATTATGTTACAATATATTTTATTATTATACGTCACATTGCACACTATACTATATGCCAGATATAATATAAATTATATTTTATTGCCATATTATATATAATAATTCAGATGATGCTACCTATAACTCAATACTTATATAAATAAGGTATATTAATTAAATCATATTATATTTGATATATGTTGCATATTATATGTTACATAAATGATGTAACATAACATACTAAGTATAGCATGTAATATATTAAAGTGCATTATATATGTCACTATAATAAATAAATTATTACTATAGATAAATCATGGCTATGTCAATTATATAATATGTTTATCATATAATTTGCATAAATATGCTGTACATTTTATATTCTATGTATATAATTAAAATTATTTTTTATAATTGTTAGTGTGAGAAAATAATGGGGTTTTGTGACCCCCAGAGCACCCTGCCCAAGGGCCTAACCCAGAGAGCCCCTGACCTTTCTTAAGGCCATCCCATAGTCAGGAGAATTTCAAAGGAAATGTAGTTGAAATTTGGACTGTGAATACAGACAATAGAAATTAAAACCACACCTACCTGAAAGCCTTTCCCTCCAGAGGGTCTGCCCTCCATACTCTGACATCAGCACATACTGCGCCAGACCATCCTCAAATCCAGTAAACCAATAGATTTGAAGGATGCTAGCCAATTAGCTTTGAGCCATGTGGAAGGGCTGGCTTTCCTCCTTACCTCAGCAAGCTTACACTTGCACAGCCACTCTCCTTGACGGAAGGAGCAGCCATTTCTTTCTCTCTCTCTCTCCTAAGTAGGCCTTTTGATTTCTCTGAGCTGTGTGCTCTATCTTTACTAATATTTAATATGCTTTAATAAATGCTTAATGCCCAAAACTTGTGCAATAGCCTCTAATTTCTAAGTAGCAATATATCAGAAACCCCAGCTATGTTTCCCTAAAACTTTGGACAGAAATAGGGCACTCCCATATAATTTTTTTCTGGGGTAATGAGGGTTAAGAGACTTGCCCAGGGTCACACAGCTAGTAAGTGTCATGTGTCTAAAGCCAGATTTGAATTCAGGTCCTCCTGAATCTAGGGACGGCGCTTTATCCACTGCGCCACCTAGCTGCCCCTCCCATATAATTTTAATCACCACATTAGTTATAAAATACTTGTTACTTTTGTTCCTTGCTTCTTGGGCTCTATCAAGAAGAAATATGTCATGGACACTGTTGTCATTCAGGTAACTGCTGCCTCCCCTGTCCTGAGGGGGCAGAAAGGAATCTTCCCCTCCTTCAATGGGAGGCCTTGCTATTCCATTTGACCAATGCTGCTCATCTCCCACTGTTCTCACTACAAATTTCATAGGTATACCTTGCCAGAACCCATAATAACCAGAACATTAATTTGTACCCATAATCGCCAGCACCTGGACTACCAGTACCAGCTAGCAGGGAGATGGGCACCCCTTTCCCACTGGAATCCACTGCTCCATTCCCCATCAAGACCCCAACTTGTCACTGTGTATAATACCACTGGGTACTCTAGAGGCTTAGCAGCAGCCATAAAGACCTCCCCACTCATCAGCCTCCATCACTATCATATATTATATAAGGCTTTTATGATGTAGAATTTATATAATAGATAATATATTATATCATGCTATACAATATTATATTATTATATTATTTTTCATAATATATTCCATGTGTTTGTATATTAATACAATAATATAATGTATGGTATATAACATAGTCATATGTAATGTGTTATATAATATATAGTGTAATATTTTATATACTAGTTAGGTAGTATGATATATTACATGTGTAATCCATGTATAAGTCAATAAGTAATGTCAAAAAGTTAATATTGCTTGTGCAAAGTTTCTTGCTGTTGTTGTTGCATCATTTAAGCTATGTCTAACTCTCTATGACCCCACTTGAGGTTTTCTTGACAAAAATACTGAAGTGTTTTATCATTTCCTTCTTCAGCTCATTTTACAAATAAGGAAACTGCAGCAATCAGGGTTAAGTGATTTGCCCAGGGTCCCATACCTAGGAAGTAACTGAGGCCAAATTTGAACTAAGGCTCTTCAGGACTGGTGCTCTATCCATCATGTTACCTTAATGCCCTGATATAACTTATTATACAGGCATAATATTTATATTTCTAAGAATAGTAATATGTTGTGTCACATGTATATTAGATATATTTTATAATTATAAATTATATTTTCTTTCTATTATTTTAAAAACAATCATTGCCTTCATTCTTTGCTGCTTGGGCTCTATCAAGAGATAAATAGTGATGTCATGAAGGTAACTGCTGTCTCCCCTTAGGCATCTTCCTCTAGTTATTCAGTTTGAGACCTTTGGGTTCCATCTCAGATCTTTGCCCTTGGCAAAAACATCTCCCATCCCTGCTAGTCTCCTGCCATCATGACTGACCACTCCAAAAGTAAAAGACCACCCAGAAACAGCAGTGTCCTAACCCCCAGGACCAGCTTCCAATGAAGTAGAATCCCTCCATCATGCAACAATTGCCAGTGAGGCAGACCCCCACTCCAGGACACACTCCCCTGCCTTCAGGGGTTTAAAGATAGCCATGATGACCTCAACACTCATTGGCTATCCAAGCTGCTGCCTGTCCTCCTAGTGATCCCAGACTGTGGGTGAGAATGCTAGCCAGCAAAAGCAGCATACATATGATATATTCATATTATTATATGTTATATATTGATATGCATAATTTATGTAGCTGAACATATCAGGTGTATTATAATTATATTACATACTATTCTAACATTTAATATAATTAAATATAATTATAGATATATATAAATATAAATATGTAATATTATTATATACTATATAAGGAACATAAAAAATATAAGTCATTTCAGTCATGTCAAACTCTTCATGACTCCTTTCGGGGTTTCTTAGCAAGGATACTGGTTTGCCATTTCCTTCTCTAGTCTATTTTAGGAACTGAAGCAATCAGGGTTAAGTGACTTGTCCAGGGTCACATAGCTAATAATTGAAGCCAGATTTGAGTCTTCCTGAAGGAAGTTGAGTCTTCTTGATGCTCTATCCACAGCACCACCTAGCTGCCCATATTTTGTTGTCTTCTATGCTGCTTTGTACGTTCACAATTTTCTACCAAGATCTATATAACACTTTGCAATTTCATTTACATTCTAAAGCAAATTGCTTTTGGTTATTATGTCTCTCCTCTTGAAAAGGAGACTATGTTTCCTGGGAAAGGCAGTTTCTAGGCTTTTTGGGGCAGCTCCTCTTGGATTTATACTAATTAAACTTCTACTGGAAATGGTGGCACTCCATACTGATGGCTTCTCTTTTATCCATTTCCCATTTCTGGTGTTGATAACTTGTTTGAATAAGTCAGGTTGCAATTACCTCATTATTATGTGAGGGGTCTTAACCTTTATTCTCTCTTTTTATTTAGTGCTGATTTCAACCTTTGCTTTTACAAGTTGTAGTCTGACTGGACAGAGACAGCTGATTTAGAAACAACCTCCACATCATTATCCTATAATTTCCTTTCTATTAAAACATAGTCAACTTTTTTTTTGTACAATGCTTATGATGTTCAGAGTCTGCCAACATTCATCTTGAAAAAAAGTTTTCATAGCACATGTAGAGATGAGGTATCTAAAGAGTTTACAAACCCATAGATACTCTCATTTCTTTTTCTTTTTCTTTTTTTTGCAGGGCAATGAGGGTTAAGTGACTTGCTCAGGGTCATACAGCTAGTAAGTGTCAAGTATCTGAGGCCAGGTTTGAACTCAGGTCCCCCTGAATCCAGGGCCAGTGCTTTATCCACTGTGACAACTAGTTGCCCCCAATCCTCTCATTTCTTAAAATATTTTTCATATTCACCTTTGCAGTGGAGTTACCTAGTTGTAGTGTATATAGACACACACACACACACACACACACACATTGACTTGATCTGTTGACTTCTTCATAGAATTTCTCTACCTCTATGTCCTTTACAACAGGTGTTGGCATACAGGTTGCAATTCTCTTCATGAACGTTTTTGTTTCTACTCATCTCATCCTGAGTACTATAAGGTTAGAAGGTAAAGGATTACATGAATTCACATTTCTTGTATCCTTTGGGTATACAGTACAATGAACTCTACCAACTCCTTTTGTTTCTCCAAAGAGAATCTAGAAGCCATCAGTACATTTAACTGCAACTTCATTATGTCTTCTGTTTTTCTCTATATATTACTATTATAGGGCTGTTTCTTTACTAACCTATCAACTCTTAGAATCCCAAATTTTCATATTTGGAAAGGACTTCAAGGTTCATCTATACCAACTTCTACCTACATAAAAAAATCCTTTTAATAACACATCCAATGTTGACAGGCTCTCAGTAGGGGAGTGATGTAATCAGAGTGGTACAATGAAAGAGATTAATTAGGCAGCAGTGTGTATCCAGAACTAGAAAAAACAGACTAGAGACTAGGAAATTGGAAAAAAGACTACATATAGAAGGTGAGGGACAGATATATAAAATTTCTGGAAATAATAAAAAATATATCATATATTCCCAAGGAGATCATAGTTAAGAAGAAAATCTTCACACATTCCAAAATATTTATAGCACCACTTTTTGTTGTAGCAATGAACTGGAAACAAAATAGATACCCATTAATTGGGAAATGGCTACACAAAGTACGGTACATAATGTAATGGACTACTACTGTTCTTTAAGAAGTTATGAATATGATGATAGGGAGAAGCTTGGAAAGACATCAACTGAATCAAAGTGAAGTAAACGGAGACTAGAAAACAACATACAGTGGCCACAACAATGTATATGGAAAGAACAGCCACAAAACAATCAAAAATTAATTTGAAGAAGAGATATGAGAAGACACCCACACACACTGTTTTGCAAAGGTGGGAGGTCCCATGGGAATGGAACATGGTAAATATTTTCAGACTTTTTCAAAGTATTGATCAGTTTGGGTGATTTTTTCTTTTCCTCTTTTTTGTGTTCTTTAAAAATATTATTTATTATATTGTGTAGCTCCTTGGGGAAATTTAGGTGATATAAAAACAAAAGATATCAATAAAATACTTTTTAAAAAAATATTGCAGTCTTCTAAATGAAATTTATATTCACTCAAAAGGTTTCAGCCTGACTATCTACATGGAATTAGACTATTTTTCCTTTCAGACCAAGATATACGTACTGTTTTATAAAATTCTTTCAAAGACTTAATTAACATCTACAAAAGCCTGGGCCCAGAATGGAAAAAAAAAAGCAGAGGAAAGCCAGCTGGATTGTCTTGGGTAATCTACACAGTTCTTGTAATGATTATAAGCTTCTCCCAGAAACAAAGGCCATCTTTTTAGAATTGACATTTTTCAATTGTTGATATATGGCTGAGACTCAGGAAGGGGGGCACAATATTTTGCTACTTACTATCCATATAACCCTAGGCAATCGCCCTTACTGGACCTCAGTTTTCTCATCTGTAAAAAAAAAAGAGAAAGGAGATGGAATTAGACTGGATGATAATAGACATCCTTTAAACCTTTAAATATCTGCCTTATGAGCCTATAATCCAAAGAATTAAAGTTGAGAGTGTCCCGAAGAAAAACAGAGAGGCTTGTGGCAGGAATGAGTATGCTATAACTCATTACCAAATAAGAATTTTGCAGGAGAAGAGGCATAAAGGACGGTATCAAAGACATGGCTAAACAGTAAAGAAAGTGGATTGGTCAGGTGGCAAGAGTGGGGTGAAAACAATGGATAGTCTTTGTGTCCAGTGGCATCTATATAGGCTGAAGAAATCTAGAATAGGAGTTGGCAAACTACAGCCAGAGGACCAAATCATCCCTGCCCCGCATTTCTGTATTGCCCTAAAGCTAAGAATATTTTTTATATTTTTATTTTATTTAAATTCATTGCATTGGTGATCTAGAGCAAGGCCCATAGCATGATGGGTTGATCCCCTAAACTCCATGGGGAAGTATTTATGGGAAGAAAGATTTGTACAGAATGAGAGGAAATTAGTGGGTTGCAATCTGCATCACTGTAGAAAGTGTCCACATCAGAAAGATCACTGATCCATTGAGGTAAAGAAGATTCAGCATATTGAAAAATAAGGCTTTTTTGATGACAGATTAGAGTGAATATGGGAGAAAGGGAGGAGTATGTGAATGTGAATCTACATTTGAGGGGAAATTGAAATGTGTACAATATTTTCTATTTAAGTCACCTAGTCATCTTAGGAATATAAAAATGCATCATAAATACCTTGGTTTGTGATAAAATCATCATGTTTGGAATATTGGTATTGCTGTAATTATTGTTCCTCCTTCATTCTTGAGGAGGACCATGACATCAGGAGGGTGATGTCTTAATTTGCAAGAGAATTGGAATTAAGTGAAACCAAGCTATGCAAAGTCATCAGCCTTCCTCTTTCTTCCATAATCATCAGGAGTCCAGTGGTATGACATAAGTCAAGACAACTGGTGATGGCCCTAGAATATTGATTATAAAGTCACTAAATCACTCCAGTATCACTGCCAAGAAAACCTCAAATGGGGTCATGAGAAGTCTGACACAATTGAAAAATGATTAAACAACAGCACAACAATTTTGCATTCAGATAATAATTGCATACTTTCCAAATAGATTCATTTTTAAATGGCTTTAGTTTTCATTATAAAGGAATGATACAAGGCTGTTGAATTGCAAGAATACTTGTTGCTCTTCAGTCAGCCAATCAATAGTGCTAATCAGCTGATCTCACCATTGAGATTCCATGTTACTAAAAGGATACCAGGATCCAGGTAAACCACTATCCACTCACTTTATCCTCATTTATCCTCCCTAGACTAGTTCTGTGTCAAACATCCACCTATGAGTCAACCTTCAACATAGACCACTGATCAGGGTCTAGCCTATCTGTAGAAGTAGCTGGTTAATGAAATGGGGAAGTTCTGGGTACAGAGCCCAGTGCTTTGCCAACAATCATCTCAGGACTGGACAATGAGATGACAGGCTAAGAAAGGGATGCACTATAGTATGCATCAGTCCCAGAAATTTTTCATTAGGTGAACCATCAGTCTGGAGGGATGAAGAAGGCTATAATTACTGGGACAAATGCCAAGAAAGTAAAGACATTTGAAATTCAATTAGTCTGTCAGGGGTCTTATCCTAACCAGTCCAACAGGAGGTAGGAAAGAAGAGAACAAATATTTATTAAGCTCATGTGCTGTGCTAAGCACGATACATATTTTATGGCATTGGATTGCCCCCCAATCCTGGGAAGCAGATACACCTTTTGTTATCCCTATTTCATAGTTGAGGAAACTGATGCAGATAGCAGTTAAGTGACTCGCCCAGATTCACAGAGTTAGTGTCTGAGACAGATTGGAACTCTGGTCTCCCTGCCTTCAGGTCTATCTCCTGCCCTAGCTGTCCAGTATTTATATATAAAAGGAACTGAGAATACAAAGAACATGTACAGAGATGGGAGATGGTTTTCTGCATCCAAAGAAGACTAAGTAGACTAGTTTAACTCTAAAAGAGAGGATGTGAAGAGGATTCGTATAAATTAAGACTGGAAAGTTTTGCTGGAAGAGTATTATAAATGGCTTTTAAGTAGAGGACTTTACATTTTATCTTTTTTTGTTTGTTTTTGCAGGGCATTTGGGGGTTAAGTGACTTACCCAAGGTCACACAGCTAGTAAGTGGCAATTGTCTGAAGCCGGATTTGAACTCAGGTACTCCTGAATCCAGGGCCAGTGCTTTATTCACTGCACCACCTAGCGGCCCCCCTACATTTTATCTTAGAGGTCATAGAATGCTACTGTATATCAAAGATAAAAACTCATCAACAAGGGGAATAAGGTAAACAGAAGTTAAGTAATATGCAGGGGGCTTCAAAATTAAAACCTACTTTCAAGGGCACAGACAAAAAATCATGTCCTAGGTCCACGACTGGACCCCCTGGTCCTGGAAGGATACAACTTCACTCACTACAAGAGATACAACCAGCAGAATAAAAGAAGAAGCCAGCTAGTCATGGGAATTCTACAGAAGATACAATAGGATGAGAGTCAGAAGAGACTTCATGAGCCATTTAGTCCAACCCCCTATCCTGTTTTATTGATGATGTAAGTGAGGCTCAGGGAAGTTAAATGACTTCCCAAGATAACAAGGCAGTATCAGTGGCTGGATTTGAACTCTAGTCCTCTGATAAGCAGCTATTTCACCTGCTTCCACACGAAACTGCCTCCCTAAATCTCTCATGTTCAGTATTTCAAGGGGGGAAACACACAAAGGAGGGAGGAGGCATGGCAACCTAGGAATGACTCAAACTCTTCAGCAAAGTATTAAAAGAGAAAATTCCTTCCCTTGAACCACTCCATCCTTTTCAGTTTTGGCAAGGCTGCCTGATCACTGATACCAAGGGGGATGGTGAAACAGATGAAACAGACCAGGGAGAATAAAGAAACTAAAAGTGGGAGGAACAAGATTGGGGAGAAAAAAAAAATGAATATTTGGACCAGGAAGGAACAAGACGATATCTAACGGGAAAAGGAGAGAAGAGGTGGACGATTATCTTATTTAATTAAATGATTGATTTGATAAAACCTTGCTGGCAATTGTATTTCTGCTTGAGATCTTAACACAGAGGACAGCTGAGGGAAGATTCTAATTTCATTAGAGCTTGGCAGGAATCTGCTAATTGCCAATCAAAGGCGGGTGAGCAAGCTAATATCACATTGAGAGAAAAGGTAGGAAGCCTGCAATAAAGAAATTAAACCTCACTTGGGAGTTCCCAGCTACTGAGTCTCAAAAGCAGTAAACAGATATAGAAAATAGGCACTTGGCCAACCAGTTTAGCAGAAGAATTAACCATAAGAGTTCTACCAACAAGAATGGCTGAGGATGAAAATTTTGCAATTCTGCAGTGACCTCTAGTTTGTGCAATACATTTGGAGGATGGAGAGTGCTAATTAATCTTGTAAGGAGCCTTATGTCCAGGAGAGTAAAGGGAGATATTTAAAGATTAGCATCAAAGTAAAACAAGAGGGAAAAGTGGGAAATAGGATTCATTAGGTGATTAATTTTCATATTGTGAAAAAATAGACAAATAAATGAAAAAAGAAAGAAAAGAGGGGAGGGAGGAGAGAAGGATGGGGGAAGGGAGAAAGGGAGGAGAGAAGGAAGGAAGGAAGGAAGGAAGGAAGGAAGGAAGGAAGGAAGGAAGGAAGGAAGGAAGGAAGGAAGGAAGGAAGGAAGGAAGGAAGGAAGGAAGGAAGGAAGGAAGGAAGGAAGGAAGGAAAAGGAAGAGAAATCCTCACACTTGTTGCCCATCTTCACATCCAAATAATAGGAACAAAAAGCCTGGCATCAGGGAAATAGAAAAGGATATTTTGAAATAAGTAATAAGGTAACATGAGGTAGATAAGTTTGGGTTCTAAAGTGCTGTATGTAATAAGGCTGTTGCCATAACAGTTATCCACAAGGGTTAGTAAAGAGAGCTAGAAAAAGACCTTGCTTCAAACAATTCTAAATAACTGTCTAATCCTATTCTAGTGAGGTTTGGGACTCCAAAGTGCAGTACAAGAAAGGGGGCAGTCTTTCTTATATGCCACTTATGTTGCCAAGGGAGAAGCTTAGGGGAGTGGGTACATGTGTCAAGGTGGATGGGCCCCATAGAGCCATCCCTAAAGTCAGGAAAAGGAAGGAGACAAAGGTTCCCTTCAGTCCTTGCCCTTGTGTTCTGTATCTCTAAGCCAAGGCTTAGAAGGTAGAAGTAGCTACTGAGACTGTTAGCCTCAGCCCTAGACAACTGATGCTTGTGAGGAAAAAAGACTGGTGTAGCTAAAAGGTGGAGCACCAAGAGACAAAACACAGAAAAGACAGCAGAGAGAAAGTAACTCAAGGCAACTTTATTGAGGAGAAATGCAATGTGAAGGGCTGTCAGTACATAAGACAGACAAAGGACAGGGATGCTAGGATCTTAGGTAGTATTAGGTACCTTAATCTGGTAAAGCCAGGGTAGGTTTTTATAGGGTTCTTATCTAGGTAAAGAAGAACTGATCATTGTGGGGAGGGAGCAGGAAATCTGGAGGGAGGGAAAGTGAAGGTGTAGGTTTAGTGCTGACTCCTGCTAGATGTGGAATTAATTTTAATTTTTTACCTTAATGTAAAATGTTTCTATACCAACTGTCTAATTTGACCAAATGTTTATCTTCCTTCAAAAACCAAATCTAATACTATGTTCATTAAAATTAACCATTTCCATTTTGACCTGCTTATGATTTAGGGAAATAATTTGGCAATTTTGTGATTTTGAAATTATGGTTTCTCTTAAGTGCTAGCATTTTAAAATAGCGTTCTTGGGCTTTTACATGTTTTTGTGATAAAGTATTGGGCAGCTAGGTGGCAGAGTGGATAGAGAACCAAGCCTAGAGTCAGGAACACCTGAATTCAAATCCTGTCCCAGACACTCACTAGCTCACAGACCCTGGTCTGTGCCTTAGTTTTCTCATTTGTAAAATGAGCTAGAGAAGGAAATGACAAACTGCTCCAAAAAAAACCCAAATGGGGTCATTAAGAGTCAGAAACTACTGAACAACAACTGTTTTGTTAGACAATTTTTAACTTTTGGGTTCTTATTTCAATTTTGCATTAGTTTATGTATAATTCAGGAGGAATACTAAACATCTGAATCCAGAATGAAATTAATAATAGAGGGTTTTTTTTTAAAAAGTTCCCAAGCCTGAGGAACTATATTTTTCCCACTAGTCGGTGAGGGAAGGAAGAAAGGAATAAATATTTGTTTAGCACCTACTACATTGCCCGACACTGGGCTAAGTGTTCTTTTTTACAAATAATTTTCAAATTGATACTCAAAATAACCCTATGAGGTAGCTGCTGATGCTACTATTCTCATTTTACAGTTGGGGAAGGGCAGCTAAGTGGTGCAGTAGATAGACCACTGGCCTTGAAGCTGGAAGAATCTGAGTTCAAATCCCACTTCAGATACTTACTAGCTGTGTGACCCTGGGCAAATCACTTAACCCCAAATTGCCTTAAAATATCCTGGGCCATCTCCAGTCATCCTTATGTATATCTTGCCACTGGACCATTCTCTCTGGAGGAGTGAATGAGGTTGGTGACCTTGCACATCTCTTCCTCACTTAAAAAAATCCAATTCACTACAAGTCATGACATCACCCCAATGTCATGGTCATCTTTGAGAATGAAGGAAAAACAATAATAGTTGAGGAAGCTGAAGCAAAAAGGAGAAAAAGGAGCTTTTGGTCATTATTAAAGTCTTATTTTGACAGGGTGACTCAGGAAATTTGAACTTCCTTAGGATTTCTTTATTTAGCAGAGCAGGGAAGCTACTGAAATCCTTATAGGAGGAAGGAGTTTCCCAATAATCCAGAGAGAACCATGTTGGGGTTTCCATCCATGCCAAGAAGCAGCTATATAGTTATTAAATTTTTCTCCTTCCTGGAAGAAAAAGTGAAATGGCTAAAGGAATGTGTTTATACTCTCCAGGTTGTCGGGGGAAATGAATTTTCCCTTGAAGGAATGGAAAAAATGGTTGAAGCAGGAATCAAAGAAGAGAGAGGATATGAAGATGCAGAATGAATTTAGGGGATTGGAGGATGGAATAATGTGATAAAGAGAAAGAAAAAAAGATTTGGAAGCATATTATAGATTTCATATGCTTCCTATAGAGAAGAGAGCTAGCTAATCTTTGGAAGATGAAGCTTCTTATTCTCAAAAGAACAATGATGGAGAACCAACCACATGCATCATCAGATTAAAGGTCATTCGCCAATGATCAAAAAAGAAGAGTAGTTGTTATTTGAAACTTCTTGATTTCTAGGAGCAATGTTTTCTAGGTCCCTATTCAATGTATGCTGGTTAGTATCAAAATTTTCTTAAAGTCCTAGAGGTCCAGCTGGCTAAGCCATAGTTTCCTGATGACCTAAGCACAAAAGCAGTACACAAGGAATCGGGAGCCCCTACATCAGACTTGATCAATATGTCAGCATGGCCAACACAGAGGCAAGGCAGTTGAATCAATATTGGATCTTTGCTGAATATCCTTTCCATGCCATAATTAAGTAAAACGCCTTTTATCAAACACTGAATGGCCTACAGATGTGTCAAACATGCAATCCAAGTGCCTCATGAAGCCCACTACACTCCAAAATATAGCCTGAATCACATTAAAATGTAGTTCTTATCTAATTTTAAGGCATTGATGTATTAATTTTTTTTAGTGAGGCAATTGGGGTTAAGTGATTTGCCCAGGGTCACACAGCTAGTAAGTGTTAAGGGTCTGAGGCCGGATTTGTTGTTGTTGTTGTTGTTGTTTTTTTTAGTGAGGCAATTGGGGTGAAGTGACTTGCCCAGGGTCACACAGCTAGTTAAGTATTAAGTGTCTGAGGCCAGATTTGAACTCAGGTACTCCTGACTCCAGGGCCGGTGCTCTATCCACTGCGCCATCTAGCTGCCCCCTTGAGGCCGGATTTGAACTCAGGTTCTCCTGACTCCAGGGCTGGTTCTCTATCCACTGTGCCACCTAGCTGCCCCAATGTATTAATTTTTTAAGAAATATATAAACACATATGGTTTTCTTTTGGTCCACAGGGATCACTCATTATATTGCAAGCTTCTTGAGGGCAGGGACTGTCTTTTGTCTCTTTTTGTACCCCCCAGTGCTCAATACAATGCATAGCACATAGCAAGTGCTTAATAAATATTTATTGATTGATTGATTGGTTGATTGTACTGTTTAGTGGTCCCTTTTTCTATTTGAGTTTGACACCACTGGTCTACAAGACTCTTATTTTGTTCCAGTACTAATCTCTTAAACCAGATCTAACTCAAGTGGTCTGGTGATGTAAGCATTATGGGTAGCAGAGATATCAAATTAAAAGACTAAGCCCAACTTGAGTGCAACCTGAATGTAGTCCAATTCAAATTAAAATGCAATTGGGAAATGTTTAACAAAATAATTAAAAATAAAATACAACATAGATAATGTTAATTTGTAGTTTATTGAGTCAAAGTGCAGCTGTAGGGGACCATTTTCTATTTGAGTTTTGCCACCAGTGGCCTACAACACCCTGCTAAGGAAAAAAAAAAAGATATTTATTTGTTGACCTGATATGAGCAACAATGGTCTACCATCATTTCAAAACATTTACCTTAAGGGTAATTTTTAAAAATCTCCAAAATCGTATAATCTGATGACCTGGAGGTCATCATATTTTGAGTGATTTGTTTAGAGTCAAATACCACCAGAAAAAAAAAATTTAATCATGTCTAAGGATCATGAATTTTTGTATAAAACATATATACATGTATATGTATACTGATCTTTGGGGCAAAGATGGTATTTTTATCATTAATATTAGTGGAAGTTAGGGGACTGAAGAAAACAAAAGGGCAAATTTAGGAGGCAGATAACTAGCACAGAAAGTGATGTATGTACATAAGATTTGGATTTTTTTATAATACCTTAAAGATATTGGAATGATGATCTCTTGGTGAGGCTCCTAAAAAAGGGAGGTAAAAACATATTTTCCTGCAGTCTTGTGAATCTAATCAAGAGGGCATTAAGTTCAAAAGGTGTTTGGAGGAAAAATATTGTCCACATAGATCTGAAAATCTTGGAATCAGAGATTAGCATGTATAATAGTGGAGCTGGATGACACCTTTGAAATCTTGTCTAATTCACTCATCTTAAAGATGAAGAAACTAAGTCCTGGAGAGGTTCCCTGACTTGTCGAAGGTCACACAAGTAGTGACAAAACCAGAATTGAACCCATGTCTTCTGATTCCAAATCCAGTGGTCTTACAACTACCCTGTGGTTTAATGAGTCTATCAGGACAAGGAATTCGTAGAATAAAATATCTAAGAACAGACAGCAATAGCACCCATGGCTTCAGATGGTTGTTATACAGACAGATAGATAGATAGATAGATAGATAGATAGATAGATAGATAGATAGATAGATAGATAGATAGATAGATAGATAGATAGGTAGATAGGTAGGTAGATAGATAGATAGATGACAGATGTGTGTGTGTATATATATATATATATATAGAGAGAGAGAGAGAGAGAGAGAGAGAGAATTTTGTGTACAATATATATGTTTGTGTACATACAGAAATGGAAAGAAGGGAGGAGGAGGGAGAGGGTGAAGGAAGAGGGAAAGATGAGAGGAAGAGAGGTAAGGAAAAGAAAGAGGGAGGGCTAAGAGAGAAAGAAAGAAGAGGGGAGAGGATATAATGGGGTAGTTGAGTGGTACATTGGATAAAGTCCTGAGCCTAGAATCAGGATTGTTGTTTGTACTTCATTCTTAAAGAGGCCCATGATGTCATGACTTGCACGTGAATTGGATTTAAGTGGGGTAGGACTGTGCAAAGTAACCAGACTCATTCTCTACTCCTGAGTCATCTGGGTCGAGTGGCAAGACAGAGATCAGCCTTTAAGTACTTACCAGATATGTGACCCTGGGTAAATTACTTAACCTTTTTTGCCTCAGTTTCTTCATCTGGATATTATATGGTTATAATATGGATAATAATAACACCTATCTCCCAGAGTTGTTGTGAAGGTCAAATGAGATAATAATTGTAAAACACTTAGAACAGTTCCTGTAGGATAGTAAGTGCTACATAAATTCTAGTTATTATTGTTAATGGTAGAGGAGGGAAGGTATAGTCCTTTATCAGGGGCCTGCTTTCCCTCTACTTCTCCTTAGTGGTAAGTATTCTTTTGCCCCCATCCATTTATAACATTTTATTGCTTTTCTGATCCAGCATTTAATAATTTACTTAGATTTCATCTTAATAGTAAAGAACAAAGACAACTCCCTTAAAATAACAACACGTCAGCAACCCCACACCAAGACCCATGGCCCAAGCAAGCTATTTCACATCATCCTATACCCTCAGGAAAAGAAATTTGTGAGTTTAACATTCCCTTTTCTTCAGCTACTCCCAAGCTTAAAGAGAAGAAATTAGAATGTTCCTTGCTGTAACATAAACTTCCCATCTCTACACACTGCAGGAGAAGGGGATTATCTCAGTCACTCTCAGCACTTTCTATGGGAAGCATGTGATTACTAATTGACCTTTAATAGGTTTGCCTCAAGAACCAGATGCTTTTTGGATCTCTTAGCTGGGGCTTGATCATCTTCAACAGAATGGTAGGCAAGGATCTCAGAAAGCCTCTCTCCCTTGATTGCTCCCAACTCAAAGTATTCTCCTGGCTCAAAAAAAAAAAAAAGGAGGCAAGGTCTCCAAATCAAGACCAGCGGGGGCATAGCCAAAAGGACCCTTTTTACTCTTCAGCCATTTACTGCTGTGGCCTAAGATTCCTCTTAACTTTCACTTTACAACTTAATTTTGCTGTCATATCTTCCAGGATGCTTTATCACATGGGTTCTCCCAGTGAGCATCCAGTCCATGCTGGGGAATGCATCACAAATGCTGGTGCTTCTCTCAGTATAGAAAGTGTTTTACCAAACAGCTTTTGGGGTGAGAATCACCCAGAAATACCAGGGCCACATCCAAACCAATGTGCCCTCTAGTTTTTTTGTTGTTTTGTGGGGTTTTTTGGTGAGGCAATTGGGGTTAAGTGACTTGCCCAGGGTCACACAACTAGTGTTAAGTGTCTGAGGCCGGATTTGAATTCAGGTCCTCCTGAATCTAGGGCCGGTGCTCTATCCACTGCACCACCTAGCTGCCCCTGACCTCTATTTTTGAATATACAAAGTACAAGTAACAAACAAGGTGTTGTAACAATTGGAATGATGCCACCTGTTGGAGAGCTACTGTAGGAAAGCTCCACTATGAGGAGAAGGCTTCTGAGGGCAAGCCATGTGGTCAAGGTCCTTGGCATCAGGAAGTGGCATTTGCTCGTAGGTACTATCTATCAAGGCTACCAGCCAATCAACTTGAGGAGCCTCCCATTTCTGGGAGGAGAACACGAAGTAGAAAGTGGATGCTGGCAGAAGGCTTTTTCCTCTTTTGGTTCCTGACCTCGCCATGGCAGGTCAGATGATGGGGTCTCTTAGAAATAGTTAGATTTTTACCTTTCTCTCTGATCCTAATGCTCTTTAATAAATACTTCAACACTTAAATACTCTTGCTAAAGCTTATAATTTATTGGTGACCACTCATTAGATTTTAGATAGTATT
Organism: Dromiciops gliroides; assembly: GCF_019393635.1. Lineage (NCBI taxonomy): Eukaryota > Metazoa > Chordata > Mammalia > Microbiotheria > Microbiotheriidae > Dromiciops > Dromiciops gliroides. The sequence continues at coordinate 154,562,964 of NC_057864.1, read as the reverse complement.
GCTAGAATTTTAGCCCCTTACAGTGTATCAGAGATCCTAAAACAAACAGCTAACGTTCATCTCTTAAGTAAAGCTGTAATATGATAGGATGAGATTCAAGTCTGAAAGATCATACCCTATTTAAAAGGAATAGATGAAAGGTTATAGAACAGAAAAAAATTTTCAGAATAATATTCAAAAAAAAAGATATACTCATAAGAGAAAACCCAGGAACTTAAATTGGGAAATATGGATAAGGATCAATGGAAGGGGAAAGGGAATCCTTTTCTTCACCCTCTTTAAAAAGAGGACCATTTCTCTTCTCCCTTAATTCATACCTCAAAAATGCCTCTTGGCATCCCTCATTCTCTCTTACTTCTCTCCAGTCTATGACAAAAAATAGTTGCCCCCTTTTTCAAGACCGACTCACCTATTTCCATATTTGTGTCCTTCATCCATCCTTTTCCTTCCTCCCTTCTCTCCTGAGGAATTTGATCATTCTGTATGTGTCTCCTCTCTCTTTCTTTCTCTCTCTCTCTCTCACTCTCTCCTGCTCTCTCACTCTGTGTGTGTATTTGTCTCTCCCTGTGTGTCTCTTTCTCATCCTATTTCTGTCTGTCTCAGTGTGTCTCTCTCTCATCCTCCCTCTTCTTCTCTCTTTCCCTCTCTGATGTAAATTAATAGGCATATATGATATAAGATGCATACAGAAGAGATAAAAGGTAAGCTTTGAGGGGAAGACATTAACAGCTGAAAAATTATTTAAAATTTCTCACAAAAGGGGGCAGCTAGGTGATGCCGTGCATAAAGCACTGGCCCTGGATTCAGGAGGACCTGAGTTCAAATCTGACGTCAGACACTTGATACTTACTAGCTGTGTGACCCTCATTGCCCCAGAAAAAAATTACCACAAAAGGTGATGTCTGAGCAGTACCTTGAAGGAATCCAGGGATTCTTAGAAGTGGAGTTGAGAAGGGAGAGCATTCCAGGCATAGGAGGTGGGGAGAGAGACATACAAAAGTATGGAGAGAGGAGAGGGAGAGTTCTGTGTGAGAAATAGCAAATAATCCACCATGGCTAGTACATAGATTATATAAAAGGGAGGAGCTCATTAGACTGGAAATAGAATAACAACAATTATAACAACAACAAAATGTATATAACATTTTAAGGTTTACAAAGCACTTTACATATATTATCTCACTCAATCTTCAGAAAAACCCTCTGAGTTAGATGAGATTATTATCCCCATTTCACAGATGAAGAAACTGACTGTGACGTGTTAAATAACTTGCTCAGGGACACACAGCTCAAGATTGAGGTAGGCTTCAAATTCACATCTTTCTGACTCCAACTCTAGCACTCTGTCCAGTGTACACCTTGCTAACATATAGAACAAGATCAGACTATGAAGAGCTTTAAGTGAGAAACATTTAATTCATATTTGATTCTAGAGATTATAGGAATCCAGAGAAGTATACTGAGTAGTAGCGTACCCTGACCAGACCTGTGCTTTTAGGGAGATTGTTCTGTTAATTATGTGGACAGTGGATTGGAATGGGTAGAGACTTGAGGCAGGAAGATCAATTAGGAGGCAATTGCAATAGTACAGGCAAGAGGTGATGAGGTCCTGAAGTGGGATGAGGTATGTACAAATGGAGAGAAGAGGATATATTTGAAAAATATGGAACAGGAACAGAGGAGATTTGGCATCTGATTGAATCATTCATTTTTATATCCTCAAAATTTCATTCTTTAGAGCCTCCCTTTCCCCTTGAGCTATTTTCCAGTTAGGGTCTTCAACCATGGGAAGTTTTCTTTACTCTGTTCTTTTAAAAATCTGCTCTTCTAAAACATATGGTAATAATAAAACATATTTACATAATGATTTTATGGTTTTACAAAATAGATTTCTCATAATAGTCCTGGGAAGTAGATATAATGGGTGTTATTAGCCCTATTTTATAGATGATCATATAGAGGTTCAAAGTGGTTAAGTGACTTCCTAAGGCTCTGATAGTTAGAGCCAGAAAGTGAACTTTCCTGTTGTTATGTCATCATGCCTGACTCTTTGTAGCCCCATATGGGGTTTTCTTGACAAAGATACTGAAGTGGTTTGCCATTTCCTTCTTCAGCTCATTTTATAGTTGAGGAACTGAGGCAAATTGGCTTAAGTGACTTGCCCATGGCATATAGGTAAGCGATTTATAAGTGCTTGTTTATTGATTAATAAAAAATAGTACCCAACAAGATGGACAGATTAGGTAGCATGAACAAGGACACAATATAGACATAGATGGTCTTTGTGTTATGATGATGTTCATGTAATGCTATAGGAAGTTCTCTAGACATATGATGAACAATAGGAAATCCCTCAAGATATTTGTTGAGTCCCTTATAAATTATGTCTTGTGGTAACAATAATAACAATAATAACTATACTTGTAGAGAACTCAAAGGTTTATAAAGCACTCTAAATATGCTAACTCATCTGATTCTCACAGAAACCTTGTGAGTTTGGTACTATTATTATCCTATAGATGAAGTAACTGAGGTTAGGTGATTTGCTCAGAGTCACACAGCTAGCAACTATCTAAGACTCAAACTTAGGTCATTCTGACTCCAAGTTTAATATTCTGTTCCCTGAAACCCCTATCTGCCTCTTTTTTTTTAATAAAGTATTTTATTTTTTCCTCTTACATGTAAAGATAGTTCTCAACTTTTGTTTATACAAGCTTTACAATTTCAGATTTTTCTCCCTCCCCTCTCCCTCCCCCCATCCCCTAGACAGCAGGTAATCTGATATAGGTTATATATATATATATATATATATATATATATATATATATATATATATATATATATACATAATAATATTAAACATATTTCTGCATTAGTCATGGTATAAGAGAAAAATCAGAGCAATGATGAAAAACCACAAAATAGTAAAACAACAGCACCAAAAACAAAAGAAATAGTATGGTTCATTCAGCATCTATACTCCACATTTCTTTTTTTTTTCCTGGATTTGGAGATCTTCTTCTATCATGAGTTCCCTAGAATTCTTCTGTACCATTGCATTGGTGAGAAGAATATAGTCCATCACAGTAGATCAACACACAATGTTGATGATACTGTGTACAATGTTCCTCTGGTTCTGCTCATCTCACTCATCATCAGCCCACGCAAGACCCTCCAGGTTTCTCTGAACTCCTCCTGCTCATCATTTCTTACAGCATAATAGTATTCCATTACATTCATATACCACAACTTGTCCAGCCATTCCCCAATTGATAGGCATCCCCTCAACTTCCAATTCTTTTCCACCATGTAAAGAGCAGCTATAAATATTTTTGGACATGTGGGTCCCTCTCCCCCTTCCATGATCTCTTTGGGAAAAAGATCCAAAAATGGTATTGCTGGGTCAAAGGGTATGCACAGCTTTATAGCCCCTTGGGCATAATTCCAAATTGCTCTCCAGAATGGTTGGATCAGTTCACAGCTCCACCAACAATGCATTAGTATTCCAAGTTTTCCACAGCTTCTCCAACATTTATTATTTTCCTTTTTTGTCATTTTAGCCAATCTAATAGGTGTCAGGTGGTACCTCAGAGTTGTTTTAATTTGCATCACTTTAATCATTAGAGATTTAGAGCATTTTTTCATATGGGAATAGACAGCTTTGGTTTCTTCATCAGAAAACTGCCTGTTCATATCCTTTGACCATTTCTCAATTGGGGAATGACTTGCATTCTTATAAATTTGATTTTGTTCCTTATATATTTTAGAAATGAGGACTTTATCAGAAGTACTGGCCATAAAAATTATTTCCCAGCTTTCTGCCTCCCTTCTAATTTTGAATGCATTGCTTCAGTTTATACAAATTTTTTTTTAATTTAATGTAATCAAAATCAACCATTTTGCATTTTATAATATTCTCTATCTCTTGTTTGGTCATAAACTGTTTTCCTTTCCAAAGATCTGAAAGGAAGACTATTCCTTTCTCTCCTAATTTATCTATGGTATCACCTCTTATATCTAAATCATGTATCCATTTTGACCTTATTTTACTATAAGGTGTAAGATGTTGGTCTATGCCTAATTTCTGCCTTACTATCTTCCAGTTTTCCCAGCAGTTTTTGTCAAATACTGAGTTCCTATCACAGAAGCTGGAGTCTTTGGGTTTATCAAACACTACATTACTAGTGTTATTTACTATTGTGTTTCCTGTGCCTAGCCTATTCCATTGATCCTCCACTCTATTTCTTAGCCAGTACCAGATGGTTTTGATGACTGCCGCTTAACAGTAATGTTCCAGGTTTGGTAGCGCTAACCCACCTTCCTGTGAATTTTTTTTTCATTATTTCCCTGGATATTCTTGATTTTTTTGTTTTTCCAGATGAATTTTGTTATTATTTTTTCTAGCTCTATAAAATAATTTTAGGCAGTCTGATTAGTATAGCACTGAATAAGTAAATTAATATAGGTAATATTGTCATTTTTATTATATTAGCTCCGCCTATCCATGAGCAATTCATATCTTTCCAATTATTTTAGATCTGATTTGATTTGTGTGAAGAGTGTTTGGTAGTTGTGTTCATAGAGTTCCTGGGTTTGTCCTGGCAAGTAGACTCGCAAGTATTTTATATTATCTACCATTACTTTAAATGGAATTTCTTTCTGTCTCTTGCTGCTGGACTTTGTTGGTCATGTATAGAAACGCTGATGATTTATGTGGATTTATTTTATATCCTGCTACTTTGCTAAAGTTGTTAATTGTTTCAAGTAATTTTTGAGTTAATTCTCTAGGATTCTTTAAGTATACCATCATATCATCTGCAAAGAGTGATAGTTTTTTTTCCTCCTTGACTATTCTAATTCTTTTAATTCCTTTCTCTTCCCTGATTGCTAAAGCTAACATTTCTAGTACAATATTAAATAGGGGTGATAATGGACATCCCTGTTTCACCCCTGATCTTATTGGGAAGGCCTCTAATTTATCTCCTTTGCATATAATGCTTGCTCACGGTTTTAGGTAGATACTGTTTATTATTTTAAGGAGAGCTCCACCTATTCCTAAACTCTCTAGTGTTTTTATTAGGAATGGGTGTTGTACTTTGTCAAAAGCTTTCTCTGCATCTATTGAGATAATCATATGATTTTGGTTAGTTTTCTTATTGATGTGGTTGATTATGTTAATAGTTTTCCTAATGTTGAATCAGCCCTGCATTACTGGTATAAATCCCACCTGGTCATAATGTATTATCCTGGTGATCACTTGCTGTAATCTCCTTGCTAATATCTTATTTAAGATTTTAGCATCAATATTCATTAGGGAAATTGGTCTATAATTTTCTTTCTCTGTTTTTGCTTTGCCTGGTTTTGGTATCACCACCATATTTGTGTCATAAAATGAATTTGGTAGAACTCCTTCTTCACCTATTTTTCCAAATAATTTGTATAATATTGGAATTAATTGTTCTTTAAATGTTTGGTAAAATTCACCTGTAAACCCATCTGGCCCTGGGGATTTTTTCTTAGGGAGTTCATTAATGGCTTGTTCAATTTATTTTTCTAATATGGGTTTATTTAAGGATTTTATTTCCTCTTCAGTTAACCTGGGCAGTTTGTATTTGTGTAAATATTCATCCATTTCATTTAGATTGTCAAATTTATTGGCATACAGTTGGGCAAAAAAATTCCTAGTTATTGATTTAATTTCCACTTCATTGGTGGTAACATCACCCTTTTCATTTTTGATACTGATAATTTGGTTTTCTTCTTTCTTTTTTTTAATCAAATTAACCAATATTTTATCTATTTTATTGGTTTTTTCATGAAACCAGCTCTTAGTTTTATTGATTAATTCTGTTTGTTCTTTTTCTAGCTTTTTAAGTTGCATGAGAAAGAGATTAATGAATTGGACATGCAACTTAAAAAGCTAGAAAAAGAACAAATTAGAAATCCCCAATTAGTTACTAAACTAGAGATCCTGAAAATTAAAGGAGAAATTAATAAGATTGAAAGCAAAAAATCTCCTCTTTCTCTTTTTTATTCATGTAAGCATTTAGAGCTATAAATTTTCCCCTAAGCACTGCTTTGGCTGCATCCCATAGATTTTGGTATGTTGTCTCATTATTGTCATTCTCTTGGATATAGTAATTGATTGTTTCTATGATTTGTTGTTTGGCCCATTCATTCTTTAGAATGAAATTATACATGGTCAATTTTTGAAAATGTGCCATGTACTGCTGAGAAAAAGGTATATTCCTTTCTATCCCCATTCAATTTTCTCCAGACATCTATCATGTCTAACTTTTCTAGTAATCTATTCACTTCTTTCTTATTTATTTTTTGGCTAGATTTATCTAATTCTGAGAGGGGGAGATTCAGATCCCCCACTGGAATAGTATTACTGTCTAATTCCTCTTTTAACTCATTTAACTTCTCCTCTAAGAATTTGGATGCTATACCACTTGGCGCATACATATTTAATATTGATATTACTTCATTATCTATAGTACCTTTTAGTAAGATGTAGTTTCCTTCCTTATCTCTTTTAATGATATCTATTTTTGCCTGCACTTTGTCTGAGATAAGGATTGCTACCCCTGCTTTTTTTACTTTAGCTGAAGCATAATATATTCTGCTCCAGCCTTTTACCTTTACTCTGTGTGTATCTCTCTGCTTCAAATGTGTTTCTTGTAAACAGCATATTGTAGGATTCTGGTTTTTAATCCACTCTGCAATTCCCTTCTGCCTTATAGCAGAGTTCATCCCATTCATATTCACAGTTACTATTACTGTCTATTCCCCTTCATTCTATTTACCTCCTTTGTACTTTTTCCCCCTTCTTTTACCCTATTCCTCCTCACCGACATTTTACTTCTTACCCCTGCCTCCCCCAATCTGCCCTCCCTTTTTATCACCCCCCTCTCTTTTCTTTACCCTTTTCTCCCTTGCTTTTGTCCTCCCTTCTATCAGTCCCCCCTTTCCCTTCCCCTTTTGCTTCCCTAAAGAATGAGCTGTTTCTTTATCCCAATGAATGTATATGTTATTCCCTCTTTGAATCAAATCTAATGAGAGTAGGGTTGAAATAATGTTCACCCCTCCTTTCTTTCCCTCTATTGTAAAAGGTTTTTGTTTCACCTCTTCATATGATATAATTCACCCCATTCCACCTCCCCTTTCCTCTCCTCCCCATAGACTCCCTTTTTAACCCCTTAATTTTCTTTGTATCATCACATCAAAGACAATTTATATTTATACCCTCGGTGTAAAGTCCTTCTCTCTGCCCAAATACATTTACAGTTCTTGAGGGTTATGAGTATTATCTTCCCGTGTAGGGATATAAACAGTTTAACCTAATTGAGTAACTTTTTTTCCCTGTTTACCTTTTTAAACTTCTCTTGAGTCTTGTATGTTAAGATTGAATTTTCTATTCAATTCTTGTCTTTTCCTCAGGAAACATTGAAAGTCCCCAATGTCATTGAATGTCCATCTTTTCTCCTGAAAGAGAATGAAAATTTTTGCTGGGTAATAGATTCTTGGCTGCAATCCAAGCTCCTTTGCCTTCCGGAATATCATATTCCAAGCCTTGTGGTCCTTTAATGTTGAAGCTGCCAGGTCCTGAGCAATCCTGACTGTGGCTCCATGATATTTAAGTTGCTTCTTTCTGGCTGCTTAGAGTATTTTCTCCTTCACCTGATAACTCTGGAATTTGGCTACAATATTCCTTGGAGTTTTCATTTTAGGGTCTCTTTCAGAAAGTGATTGGTGGATTCTTTTAATGATGATTTTATCCTCTGTTTCTATGATATCAGGGCAGTTCTCCTTAATAATTTACTGGAATATGGTGTCTAGATTCTTTTTTTTTGGTCATGGCTTTCAAGCAGTCTAATGATTCTCAAATTGTCTCTCCTGGATCTGTTTTCCAGATCAGTTGTCTTTCCAATGAGGTATTTCACATTTTCTTCTATTTTTCATTCTTTTGATTCTGCTTGACTGATTCCTGGTGTCTCATGGATTCCTTATCTTCTAACTGTCCAATTTTAATTTTTAAGGCATTGTTTTCTTCAATGAGATTATGCACCTTTTTTTCCATTTGGCCAAATGAATTTTTTAAGGCATTGTTTTCTTCAGTGAGATTATGCACCTTTTTTTTTTTCCATTTGGCCAGATGAATTTTTTAAGGTATTGTTTTCTTCAATGAGATTATGCACCTTTTTTTCCATTTGGCCAAATGAATTTTTTAAGACATTGTTTTCTTCAGTGAAATTATGCACCTTTTTTTCCATTTGGCCAGATGAATTTTTTAAAGAATTGTTTTCTGCAGTCGATCTTTGTGCTTCCTTTTCCAAGCTGCTGAATCTTTTTTCATAGTTTTCTTGTTTTGCTTTCATTTCTCTCCCCATTTTTTCTTCTACTTCTCTCAATTGATTTTTTTTTTTTGCAGGGCAATGGGGGTTAAGTGACTTGCCCAGGGTCACACAGCTAGTAAGTGTCAAGTGTCTGAGGCTGGATTTGAACTCAGGTACTCCTGAATCTGGGGCCGGTGCTTTATCCATTGTGCCACCTAGCTGCCCCCTCTCAATTGATTTTTAAAATCCTTTTTGAGCTCTTCCAGGAAGGCTTTTTGTTCTTGAGACCAATTCCCTGCATGTGATTTCTATTAGAAATGCTATATTTTGGAAGAGAGTATTAGTAATAACTTTAGTACATCTGATCCCTGGAAGCTTCTGGTTGGAATTACTTCTCATTATAAAGGCTGTGGAATGAGATGCTTTACTACAGATGGCTGTGCATAGCTGTAGCTATACATACATACATGTGTAGCTATAGCTATTACTATAGATAGCCACATATAGACAGTCAAATAAATAGAATCTTTAGTATGCCAAGACAATTGTGAGGTAAAAACACAATCAGTTAGATCAGAGTGATGATAAATAACAGTAAAGCATGGGACCACCTTTCACATGGAATTAGTACAATTAAGCCAGAAAAAGGGTATTTATTATTCCACTTGTATTTGAAAATTTTAGCAGCTGTTTATGATAAGTCAATAGGTTTGTACCTATTGAAGATAGAATTCAGTTATATCTCTATCAATTTGAGTAATACAAAGTATCACACCTCAGCAACGACCAAATGTGGGAAATGGATTTTCTTTTTGGATGACAGCAAATCAAAAGTAGTCAGATTTACCCTTTCTTCCATATGTTTTCCCCCTTCCCCTGAACCATCTTCCAGAAAACAGATTTCAAATTAAGGGGGAAGGTTCAATGATCTCAGATCAAACCCCCAAAGTCACTAAAAGCTCAGTTCTTCTTCTCAAGTAAGTGGCCCTTGGCTCAACCACAATAGAGAAATGAACCTGAGGATAAACTGAGAGTTTAAGAAATAGTGTTCTTTTCAAATGATTGAATCCATAAAGTTTGACTTTCTAAATAAAAGGTAGTCCCCAAAAAGCAGTGCTAAAGGGATTTCATTTCAGAAAAGTTAATTAGTTAGAAACTTAAAGCTTAAAACCTAAATGCCATACTGTGCTTTAAAATAATTACTTTGGGTAGGAGATGTATGAGGAGAAACATGTGGAATTGTGGTCCTTTTTGGGCCAAGTCTTCAGGGTATCCCACTCACTATAACCTCTGTTAGAGTGATATGCCCCTGTGAGGTTTTAGCAAAACCTGAAGGCCTACAGGGACAGAGAAAGAGACAATGAAACATAAAGGGGAAAGTCTTCAAATGCAAAATAGTCATTTCCCACCCTGAAAAAGGTTGGAGTCTTGAATAGCTCAATTGCAAATGAAAAGACCAGCAAGATAATAAATTTACCTCCATTGCACAAAGTGAATTCATACATTTGTCCCTAGCCATTCACTTACTTAAGATTCCCAGGTGAGTACAGGAAATAAAACTCACTAAATTGAAACTGATCACCCTAAGGAAGCATGGAGTGGTTTATGGAAGATAGGGTCTTTTGACCCAAAAATAGTCAAATAGAAGAAGCAAAATTTTTCTAGCTCCTGCCTAGGAGTAACAAACAAGGAAAGAAGTTAAAGGAAAGAGGCTTCTACCTGTCCTAATCTTTGTGTCATTCACCTAGCTGAAGGAGTCCTGTAGAATTCAAGATGAAAAAATCACTGTACTGCTCCAAATGCAGACAGAATAAAACTACTCAGTCAAAACAGTGGTTAAAGATAGAAAAGACTGCAATTACCCACAGAAGAGCAAACTTGGGGATTCCAAAGGATCCACCAATTTAGCAGAGACACTCAGATTCTGAGAAAAACCCAAAGAAAAACTACCAATCCAGCAACCATTGTCCAGTGGTAGCATAGCCCTGAGGAGCTGATTGAACCTTCCCAGTTGGGAATCAAGCTGATAGAAGAGATGTCATCTCTTGCAGCAAGGACACAAATCATCCAGTTGCCATGCCCATTCAAGAGTGAACTTAGTCTGCTGAATGCTTTGAAGCGACCTCTTCAAGTTCTAAACCCATTATTCTGAGAGAAGGGAGAGTAGTAAAAATGTCTAGGGGGACATTTTTTGCACTTTGCTTCTTGCTATGGATTTCTTTACTAAATATCCCTTTATAAGAGTTAAATGATAATTGGTAAAAATTGATAGTAGAGCACTAACTAATTGAAGAGGTACTTGGTGATTGATATTAGGGAGAACACACCAGAATGGGGGCTTGTGCCAATATCATCCCTGTAACCCCAAGTGAGATTTGCCCCTATGACCTTAATGGGGAGACATAGCTGCCTTCTAGAGTCCAATTTACCAAGATCCATGGGAATTATAAGAATCCATGGGAATTAACTATTTAACCAATAAGAATTTATTAAACATCTATTATGTTCTGAGTACTGGGCTAGGTGCTAGGGATCTAAAACCAAAACCTAAATAATCCCTTTCTATAAGAAAAATATTCTTATTTGTTTGTTTGTTTTACATTTATTTTTGCATGGGCAATGGGGGTTAAGTGATTTCCCAGGGTCACACAGCTAGTAAGTGTCAAGGTCAAGTGTCTGAGGCCTGATTTTAACTCAGGTCATCCTGACTCTAGGGCCAGTGCTCTTTCCACTATGCCACCTAGCTGCCCCATGTCTTACATTTTAAAGTTTAATCTGCATTAACATTTTCTCCAACACTTTCTTAAGTCTAGACAGTCAACAAATCAGTAAGTCAAGCCCTGATTTGCAGTTTGTCCATTTTTAAGGTGTAAATGCCCACATGGAAAATTTAACAGTTAGATCTCAAGAATGCTGGTATAAACTGGCTCAAGCAGAAGAAACTTACATTCTAGGAGGGTAGCCAACATATATGTATTTGTGTGTGTGTTTGTGTGTGTGTGTGTGTGTCTATGATGAGGACAAAGACTGTCTTTTGCCCTTTGTAGATCCACTTATCAAGCTCCTATTATCTGCCAGGAACATAGCACTATGCTAAGTGTTGGTGTTAAGGGCTAAAATTCTAGCTAAACTGTCTAAAATATCTAATGAGTGGTCGCCAATCAATTACAAGCTTTAGCAAGAGTTAGACTTTTAAGCATTTATTAAGGAGAATAAGAATTTGGTAAAGAGAGAGAAAGGCCTAGATTCCTATCTATTAAAGGGAGAGCACATTTCTAGCTCCGCTCTCCACCAGAGTCCAAAGGAAAGAGCCCGAGACTCCGCGCCAGTCTCTTCCTTCCTCCTCCCACTAGTCCGCGTCACTTCCTGATACCAAAGACAAGACTCCTGGTCTTGCCCTCAAAGACCTTCGCTTCATGGGCAGAACTCTTCTACAGTTAGTATCCAGCAGGTGGCGTTATTCCAATCGTTACAGTCCCCCCTGTTGTTCCTCAAGAAGCAAAATGTTTCCTTGACGGAACAGTAAAAAGAATATAATAACTATTGATAACTAATAATATGTGAACAACAATATAGAAAAGGAAGAGAGGAAAGTTTTGTCCAGAGGGGCGATTTTTTTTGTCCTCATGAACTGACGCTTTGACATTAGTCTTGCAAAGGGAGGGCCTCTGCAGAGAATACATGTTACAGATGGTGTATATTATAACAGAAAGAGAAAAAAAAAACAAAAACAAAAACAAAAACAACAAATCAAAACTGTTCATTTAAAGTCTCTGAAAGTCTTTTCTTAGATGTCCTCTAGGTGTAGTCGTGGAATGGAAGTCTTTTCAGGGGTTGATGTGTGGATACTGGTAATCAGCCAGGAAATTTCCTACAAAATTGAGCTTAACACAACTTTAAAATAGCTTTGTCAATAATCAAATCAAACAATGAAAGTTCTCAAAAACATGTCTAAGGGAATTCAGAATCTTAGTTGTTACACATGAAACATATAATAAAACAAAAATTGAACCATTCTTTAAAATTATAATATTACTATAGTCCCCCCTTATGGAGGGTATTTGAGAAGACAATTGCTGCGATATTAATTTTTAAAAATAATTTTTATCTTTGTTTCATCACTTTTTGCATCATCTGCCTAATTATCCTCATGCCATTATGAGAAATTAGAAAATCTAATATAATTGGTAACAGGTGTCAAGGCCAAATTCAACACTGTTATTTATCATGACACCTGAGATAATTATGGGGGTTACCATAAAAGAACAGAGAAATGATGGGATATGAGCATTCCCACACTTGAGCAATATGTACTGCCCATACAGTATGCCAGGCTTAAAATAGGTGGATGGAATATATGTCCATGCCACCGAACATATTGGAAGAAACTGAGTCAGACTTAATCAGATGCATGGGATTGAGATGTCCATGGCATCAGGCATATAGGAGGGAGCATAGAAGCCAGGTGTAGAAGTGAGATGGGTGGGATCAATACTTCCAGCCATCTGTACAATATTGTGGGGAAAAATAAAATAAAATATTAAACCAAGAGAATCCAACCTCAACATTTGTCAAAAGCCGTTCCCTTGGCCATACCTTGACTTCATGCATGTCTCCCCTCATGTGTATTCCTCTTGTGATTGGATGGCATCTTGGCCAACTGGCATCTGATAACTCAGAATAAAGGCAATTAATGTCTTAAATGATAAGTTCCCATAATCCAAGTCTCATATGTATTTAAAAATTGAGGATAATAAATGATTGCAAAAAATGTGAATACATCTTGACTCAGAACACAATATATAATTATGCAACAATTTCAAATAATACCCCTTTTTTAAAAACTTAGTATACAATTACTTTTGTGAAAAATCTGAATATATTTAAATACAAGTTAAAGCATAACAGAATCTCAAAGAACTTTTTTTTTTTTGAAAATAGAAAACTTTTACAAATGTTCCCCTCTTTTTTTTTTTTTCGGAATATGCTTATCAAAAATAATACTTCTAGAATCAATTTACACTTGCCATGGCAAACAATTTGCCAGGGAAATGCTTTAAAGAGTTTGATCAAATAATCAGTTGAGAAAAAATAACAAAAACAAACAACTCAGAATATGGGAGCACAATACTCCTAGAATTAACATTGTATAATAAAATCAAAACCATCTTGCAATGTTTCAAAATTAGATAGACAAATGAATAGAAGAAAATACACATGGAACAATAAAATACAGTGAAATTCAAACTAAGGAAATCTAAATGAATATGAACTTAATATTAATAAGAGTATTACAAAATATAAACTTGATCGCATGACTATAAAAAGCTTTTACAAATATTCTCCTTGTTTTAGAAACTAAGTATAAGACACAATCTCAAAAGCATTAAAATCTCTATGAAAATAAACCTATACCATTAATTCCAAAATGTATATGTAATAGCATAGAAATCCTATGTAACCTCTGAACTGACATTAATAATCTGAGTGAATTCAGAACACTCTTGATTCCGATATCTAAAATCCCCAATACTCATATCAATACCTTGCTGCTTACTTCTACATTTCTGTACAATATATACCCTTCCATGGCAAAAGAAGCAGAGTCTTGAACTATGTTGATGATTGTCATTCTTATTCAGCTTAAGTTTTTCTTCTTTAACCCCTCTACATTGTCTGTCAGGCTTTTCACCATACAAATGCTTTATAAGATTACTAATGAAAGACAAAAGCAGGTTAGCAAAATTATGAACAAAACGAGCATATCTGGAATTTAAAGAGTTTTCTAAGATTGTCTCAAAAGCACAGCCAGGCCAGGGAAGGGCTGAGCCTGAAGCTGCAAATGCAGGTAGAAAAAGTTGAGCATGCGCATCAGATCTCTGGACTTCCCAGGCAGGGGAAGCAATGGGCTTGGCCATAGGAGGAGTAGAGGGTGGGGTCTGGAGAGGAGGGGAGGGACCAGAGCAATTTGAATCAGACTTGATTTTGAACTCAGGCCTGGATTCCTCTTCCCCCACTTTGCCTCCAGGTGCTAGGGAATTAAAAGCTTCAAGAGGGTGGGTCATTGCCTCCAGGCATGCAAAATTAAAGCAACAATTACTGTTAGAACTGGGAAAAGCTGCGGGAATCTCTTCAGGTTTCTCTGAAAAAGCATGGTTGGGAGAGGGAGAGATATTTCCTTGTGTGAGTAAGTTGCTGGCTCTTTTAACAAAAATAAAAAGAAAAATAGAAAATCCACAAAAACAAAGCATTAACATGATCTTATCTCCCATTTGTCTGGTTAAACAGACTAAAATCAAAAATAGGGTAATTAGGGAGTTTAAAAGGTCCATTCGAAAAAATTCAAAGGAAAAACACAGCCAGTATGCCAGTACTTAGCAGTTAAAGGGAGAGGGAGGGGAAATTTCTTACCCAACCAGCAGATCAGAAGAAGACTGAGGGTTAGCTTTCCTCTTCGTGGTCAGCCATCTGTTAAGGGCTAAAATTCTAGCTAAACTGTCTAAAATATCTAATGAGTGGTCGCCAATCAATTACAAGCTTTAGCAAGAGTTAGACTTTTAAGCATTTATTAAGGAGAATAAGAATTTGGTAAAGAGAGAGAAAGGCCTAGATTCCTATCTATTAAAGGGAGAGCACATTTCTAGCTCCGCTCTCCACCAGAGTCCAAAGGAAAGAGCCCGAGACTCCGCGCCAGTCTCTTCCTTCCTCCTCCCACTAGTCCGCGTCACTTCCTGATACCAAAGACAAGACTCCTGGTCTTGCCCTCAAAGACCTTCGCTTCATGGGCAGAACTCTTCTACAGTTAGTATCCAGCAGGTGGTGTTATTCCAATCGTTACATTGGGGATACAGAAAAAGGCAAAACACAGTCCCCTGCACCCAAAGAGTAGATAGATATGTTACAGGGGAAATGGTGGTAGAAGTCTTTAGGTATTCCTCTGTAAAGAATTATACTCTCACACATAGTCCAATTAGAATTAAAATGGTCCTTTATTGGACACTGGAGAAACTGGTCAAGAGTGAAGTCAAAGACTTAGCCTCAAGGGGGAGAAGATGGCTTGGAAACATCTTCCTCCCAGAACAGAAGGAACACCAAAGCTTTTATAGAGGATAGATTGGGTGACCACCTGAAAATGGAAAGTTCCTTTTGGGGGTGAGGTGGGGAAAGATTCCTGAGAATCAAGAAGATTTTTTTTTTGGAATGATAGTCCTGACCTCTGGAGTTATCTCAGTCTCCTAGCTCAGGCAGTAGTCATGCCTAATTGACTTTCCTGCTATAGAATTTTATCTCCCCCTTACTTCTTAGGTGTGTCCATCCTGATATGTAGTTGACCAAGCTAAACTTTAATAGTCCCTTAATTCCTTGATATGTCTGTCCTGTTATCTGATCACCTTTGGTTTTTCTTCTTAAAGGAGAAACTTCTTCTGACATGCTAAACCCATGTCAGAAATATAGATGGATAGAAGGACGGATTCTTGGATGGATAGATAGATAGATAGATAGATAGATAGATAGATAGATAGATAGATAGATAGACAGACAGACAGACAGATTTTGATGAAATCCCAGAAAAACAATTTTTAAAAATCACAAAAATATGTCATAATAAATTATTCAAAGTTTATTAGGGTATTAACAAAATGTTAAAGTCCTAATAAACTAAGAATATCCTGATAAGTGGAGAAGAGTAACAGAAAAGCTTCTTGGAGTGGGTATGTGGAAATGAGAAAGACAGAGATAAAGAGATTTCCCTTACTTTCAATAACTATGAAAAATGCAGAATTTTGCAATATTTATATGCACAAGTGTCAATTATCTATTCTCAAAGTACAATCTGGTTTCTTTCCTAGAAGACATAGAGGGATTTGTAGAACACCTCCCCACCCTCTAGGTTATCATGAAGAATGGAGTTTTCTTTTAAATATATAAACAATAGATGGGATTTTAGGTGGAAAGAAAAATGGGAAATCCTTTAAAAACACAAAGGGAAATCCAGGTCTGTGTCTAGAGATTGGAAGGTGGAAAATGTCACATAGAAAAGAAAGAGAAAGAAAAAGGAAGAGAGGAAGAAAACTGCTATCATTGAACAATAGATTTAGAGATAGAAAAGACCCCAATGGCCAATTAGTTCACTACCACCACTACCAAGCCATTTTACAAACTGGGAAATTAAAGTTGAGGGAGGTCAAATAACTTCCACCAAATCATAAAGGTACTGATCATTTGTAGGATTTAAACCCAAGGCCTTTGACTACAGAACCATTTCATGTTCTACCACACCAGACTATCTCCACTTCCAAGCTTAGTCCCAGAGAGTAGTGAAAATGAAGGGGGGGAAATAGCAGTCAACTTGCTAAGAAATACTAAGGAGATGAAAACTAGAAATGAGTCAGCACCATAAACTTTTGAAAACAAGGACAAATTTGAACTCAGAGTTGTTGCTTGGAGCTCAACCTGGCTTTGGATGTGTATGCACTACTGAGAAGATAAAAAGCAAAAGGTAGGGCAGCATTGAATATTTTAAAAGTATACTTATGTGAGTATCTCCAGGAAGCAGCTTCTGGAGAACACTTGGGTAAAGGTAAATGAAAGAGCCAGAGAGATTTACAAGTGAATTAAATCAAACATCTAAAGAAATTTAATTCTGGCATTACATAAACTATTTGTGAAACTAAGAAAAGAAGGGACCCCTCCAATTTCTTTCTATGATACAAATATGGTCTTGATATCTGAGCCATGTGGCAGGGGGGATCAGAGAATGAAAATTAGATCAATATACCTGATGAACACTGCTGCAAAAATACTATATAAAATATTAGCAAAAAGGTTACAGTACAGTAACATTATTTACTATAACCAGATTAAATTTAAATCAAGAATGTAAGGACTTTCTAATATAAGGAAAATTATAAATATAATAGACAATATTCATTGCAAACATTTTTTAAAATGTGATTTTATCAATAGATGCTAAAAAACTGACAAATGCAACACCTATCAGTGCTTAAAAAAACACTACAAAAGACAGGAACAAATGGACTTTTCTTTAACATGGTAAGTAGTATTTATTTAAAACTCAGAGCAAACATTATATATACTAAGGAAAAGTTAAAAGCCTTTCCAACCTTTATCACTACTATTATTTAACATAGTGCTAAAATCTCAAGCTCTAAATAAATAAATAGAATCTCAAACTCTAGCAAAAAAAATTTTAAAAGACAAGAAAAAGAAGTTGGAAGTTGAGAGAATAAATATAAGTAAAGATGAATCCAAAAATCACTTTCACAGATAGTATGATAGTCTATCTAAAGAACCCCAAAGGGTCAACTAAAATTTAATCAATAAATTTAGCAAAATTATAGGATAGAGGGGCAGCTAGGTGGCACAGTGGATAAAGCACCGGCCCTGGAGTCAGGAGGACCTGCATTCAAATCCAGCCTCAAACACTTGATACTTACTAGCTGTGTGACCCTAGGCAAGTTACTTAACCCCAATTGCCTCACAAAAAAAAATTATAGGATAGAACCATTTCTGTATATTACCAACAAGTACAAGTAGAAATAGATGAAAAGAAAAATTCCATTCAAAATAATTACTATGTGTATAAAATACTTGGGGATCTACCAAATCATATACAAGATACGTATTTTGGTTCTTGTTATGTATTTCTTCAGTAAATATACTTTAGAGAAATAAAGAGTTGATTTTGAACCAGGTTTTTCTTTTTGAAAGAGGTCAATAAATGGAACATATTAGGTGCACAACACATGGAAGCAAACAAATATAGTGACAGTATTTGATAAACTCAAGTACCTCCCAGTGACTGGGAAAAGGACATTATCTGGCAAAAATTCATAGGAAAGCTGTATAGCAGTCTGAAAGAAATAGGTTTAGGCCAATATTTTACACCACATACTAAGATAAACTTAAAATGGATGGATATAAAAGTTCACATCATAAATTAGAAGAGCAAAGAAGAAATTATATTTTGGATCTATTTATAAAAATTGTGAATAAACAAGTGATAAAAATCATATAGGATAAAATGGACAACTTTGACTTGCAAAAAATTTAAAAGGCTTTGGACAAACAAATATAGGTTGGTAAAAATGAAAGGCAAATAGTTAACTGGGGGAGGGGGAATTTTGCAGCAAGGTTCTCTTATAAGTTTCACATATTCAAGATATATAAGGAATTAATTCAAATGTATAAGACTAGAAGCTATTCCCAAATATGTTCAATGGATATGAACATATGGTTTTCAAAGAAATATATCCTGGCTGTCAATACTCATATAGAAATGCTCAAAATAGTTAATAATTAGAGAAATGCAAATTAAAGCAACTCTGAGGTTCCCTCTCATCCCTCAAGTTGTCAAAGTTGACAAAAAGTATAATCACAAATGTTGGGGGGCTATTAAAAAAAGGTACATTAATATACTTTTGGTGGAGCTATGAAATGGTAGAGCTATTCTGAAGAACATTTTGGAACCATGCACACACGCAAAAAAAATCATTAAACTGTGCATACTCTTTAGCCCATGATGCAACTATTAGGTCTATACCCGAAAGAGAGCAAAGAAAGAGAAATGAGACTCATATGTACAAAAATATTTCTATTATATCTATTTGTTGTATCTATTAGGAAATAGTTAAGCAAATTATAAATTATGAATAAGACTGAATTTTACAAATTACACATGGAAATGGTTAAACAATTTACAAATTGTGAATAAGATAAAATAATATTCCATAATAAATCATAAAAGCATTAATTTCAGAAAAACCTGTGAAGATCTGGATGAACTGATGCAGAGTAAATAAGCAAAACTAAGAGAATAATATATACAATAAAAACAATATTATTAAGAAAAAATATTTTGAAAGATTTAAGAATTCTGATCATTTCAATGGCCAACCATAATTCAAGAGCAGCAATAATGAAACATATTACTTGGACTCTGGTTAGAGAAGTGATAGACTCAAGATGAAAAATAAGACATTCCTTTTCAGACAGCCACTGTGGTAACTTGTTTTGCTATGCATATTTGTTACAAAGACCTTTTTTTTGCAATGGGAGGGGAAGGGGAACCAAGAGGGTAATAAATATAGAAAGAAAAGAGGAAAGCAAAAGGAAAGGAAAGGAAAGGAAAGGAAAGGAAAGGAAAGGAAAGGAAAGGAAAGGAAAGGAAAGGAAAGGAAAGGAAAGGAAAGGAAAGGAAAGGAAAGGAAAGGAAAGGAAAGGAAAGGAAAGGAAAGGAAAGGAAAGGAAAGGAAAGGAAAGGAAAGGAAAGGAAAGGAAAGGAAAAAAGAGGATTGAAAGAGGGATCTCTTTTAAAAAGTGTAACAAAACTGTGGTATATGATTGTGATGGAGTACTATCATGCTATAAAAAATGACAACCAAGATTCTTTCAGAAAAACCTGAGAAAACTTATGTGAACTGATGCAAAGTGAAGTGAGCAGAATCAGAACATTGTACATAGTAACAGCAATATTATACAATGATCAGTGTAAATTATATAGCTATTCTCAACTATATAATAATAGGAGACAATTCCAGAAAAAAGAACTGATGGAGTCTACATGCAGATCAAAGCATATTTTTTTCTTTTTTTTTAAGTGAGGCAATTGGGGTTAAGGGACTTGCTCAGGGTCACACAGCTAGTAAGTGTTAAGTGTCTGAGGCCGGATTTGAACTCAGTTACTCCTGACTCCAGGACTGGTGCTCTATCCACTGCACCACCTAGCCACCCCAAAAGCATATTTTAAAAAAAAATTTTACTTTTGTTTTTTGCTTTTGTAACATGAGCAATATGGAAATATATTTTTCATGACTGCACAGATATAATCTTTATCAATGTGCTTGCCTTCTTGGGGAAGGGAAAGAAGAAGGAAAAGGGAGGAAATTTGGAACTCAAAAATTATTTAAAAACTTAATATTAAAATTTGCTTTTACATGTAATTGAAAAAAATCAAAACATCCTTTAAAATGTTTACATTCTTTAAAATGCAGAGAAGAGAATATAAAGAAAACAGAGACAAGCAGGACTTCTTTGAAAGTTACAGGTTAAATTTGTTAAATACAGTACTTCAAAAGAAAGCTACATATGAAAGAAATCTATAGTTTCATGTACCACTCTTTTTCTGTTCAACTATGTATATGGAAATATTAATTTCCTTTGATGTTTATAAAGTTCAAAATATTCTTTTTACTTAAAATTAATGAAAGGATAGATAAAAATGTTATTGTTATAAGAGTTTGTTACAGACCATCTGGACAAAAAGAAGATATAAATAAGGGGCTCAGAAGACAAATCTCAAGCTGGCACAGATGCAGAATATACAAGTTATGGAAGAGTTGAATTACTCAGACATCTGCTAGGGTTATCAGACAAATAAAAAGCCGCTAATAACTTCTTGACTAGTCTTAGTAATTATATCATCATTCAAAATGTAGAGGATCCAACAGGGGGAAATTCTATCTATATTGGATTTTCATCAACAGGGAGGAGCTATTTGCTAGGGTGTAAATGACCAGAATCTTGGAGAGAAGTAACCATACTTTACTACAGTTTTTATAGAAGAAAAAAGCCAGGAAACATCTAACACATATCCTAGAATTTTGGAAAACAGATTTTGATGTTTCAAAAGGAAGAAAATGGAGAATCCTATGAACTAAATTCTCTAAAAGACAGCACAGGACAGAAGGCAGAAGGTAATCTCTTTGGAGAGAGAGAGAGAGAGAGAGAGAGAGAGAGAGAGAGAGAGAGAGAGAGAGAGAGAGAGAGAGAATATATATAAGGAAAGGGATATGGAGCTGTCTTAACATGGGATTTGAATTTTTGGAAAGTAGATTAAAATACACAAATGAAACCCTATTATCTAGATAGGAGAATGTCATGGGCCAGACACGTGGAACTACTGAGGCTTTTGTTAACTCCTCAAACTTCCATACCACCAGCTAGAATTGCTTGGATTGAAGAAGTTATAGGGTACTTTGGATTAGTTTTTCCCCAAATTGATGCATTCAGAATCCATATGTGGGACCTCTGGGAAAGAAAGATATAAAGCTACCTTTGCGATTCTGTTGGTGAGCTCTTGAGACCCAGAAACTTCCCATATTCTGGTTTTAACCACCTTGCTAGTGGTTTTTCCCTCCTTTTATCTTCCTGTGAAGTGATTTTAATGACTTTGGAGCTACTTTTACCTGAGGGTATTATTTGAACATATTTTTATTAAAGGTAGAATTTATTTGATCCCTCTGACTCTGAGTGATCCATTGTACTAGATGTAGAACCTCAACTGGGACAGGAAGTGGAATAAGAAGTCTTTATTCTAGTCTTGCTAAGCTGATCAAAACTGCTTTTAAGCTGAAAAGAAGGAGAAAGAAGGGGTTGTTAACATATATTCAGCAAGCTAGACACATTTAGAGAATAGTTACAATGTAAGGGAGAACAGAATGCAAAATCTAAGTAAAGGACCAACAATAGAAACTATAACATCAGATAGCTTTACAAAAATTCACAAAGGATGTGTAATGAATAAGGTTTGTTTAGAGATTATAAGACAAGAATGAACATTTGAGATTTGTGGTTTGCATCGTAGAGTTTGGGAAAGTAATTTTCAAAGATATTTAAGAAAGAATACTTGAGATCCCATTAGCTAGTTTATAGAGAAGTTAGTCCAGGAGGGATAGGAATCTCTCAATAATGAGAAAAAATATAGATGATGATAAAAAAAAATGAAGGGATTATTAAAAGAGACAAATCTGGATAGAAAGGTACTCATAAACCAAATTAAATTTCAAGAAGACATAGAAGGGGCAGCTAGATGGCACAGTGGATAGAGCACTGGCCCTGGAGTCAGGAGGACCTGAGTTCAAATCCAGCCTCAGACACTTGATACTTACTAGGTGCATGACCCTGGGCATGTCACTTAATCCCAATTGCCTCACCAAAAAAAAAGCATTGCAAGAAAGAGGATATACTAAAGGATGAATACAAAGGTGTGTCATGATACCATAAGAATTAGATCAGAAGTATTAAAGCATAGAATGAGCCTAGACTAGCAAGGACAATTTAGGATATCAAAAAGGGGTGGTTCTGTTGTTTTTGTTATTCTGAAAGTAAGAACAGAATTAAAGAAATGATAGGACAGCTGCATGGGGCGAGTGGTATGCCCATAGTGAGTGAAAAAGTAAGATTAGGGTGTTTAGCTCCAATTTTCCTTCTGAATTATGGTTTTACCAAAGCAAATTATCTTTGAGCAAAAAAGATTAAAAAAGATAATAGGGAAACAATAGCTAGTGCCAAGTAGGGTAAAAGTAAGAGAACATCTTGTTGCCCTTTACAAATACAAGCCACTGGTCTGATCAGCTATATCCTTAGTAATGAAAGAATTGGAAGATGTGATGTTGAAGAACTTCCAGGGGTCTTTTATGAACTGTGGAGAATGGGTGAGATTCTATAACATTAGTAATTATCTAAAAAACAAAGTGGTGATCAAAAGAGCCATCAAGGCTTCTACAGTGTAGAACAATGAAAAAAATGCAGGTTATAAATTCAGAAGGCCTGGTTTCAAATGCCAACTCTGTCACTTTTTACTAATAATATTACCTATCATTTATATAGCACTTTAATATTTGCAAAGAGCTTAACAGATACTATCTCATTTGATCCTCACAACAACCCTGTGAAGTAGGTGTTATTATTATCTCCATTTTACAGATAAGGAAACTGAGGCAGACTAAGGTAGAATGACTTGCCTAGAGTCACACAGGTGAAGTTGGATTTTAATTCAATGGCTGAAGTTGGATTTTAACTCAAGTTTTCCTGATTCCAGGTCTAGCACTTTATCTACTGTTCAACTTAACTACATGTAAAGCAATAGTGATAAATATACAGTCTTATATTTAGGTTTAAAAAATCAAATACATAAGAACAAAATGGGGAAAATATGGTCAAGCTGCACTTTTGCTCTACAAGAGATCTGGGAATTGAGTGTACCACAATCTCAAGATCTAATCAATGTGAAATAACAGTCTAAAAGTTTATGCAACCTCAGCTCTCTTGTAAGCTTCTTGATGGCAGGGACTGCCTTTTGTCTCTTTGTATCCTCAGTGCTTACTTAACACAGTGCCTGGAACATAGTAGGTACTTCATAAATGTTTATTGATTCATTGAAGTGAATTGTGGCTTCCAGAAATAAGGAATCAATCATATTGTTGGCCTTAGCCTTGGTCAGGTGATATTTGGATCTTTTTGTTCTGAGCAACATAGTTTAGGAAAGATGTGAATAAGCTGAAGAGCATGTAGAAAAGAATAAAGAAAATAGTAAAGGACTTTGAATCCATGTTGTTTAAGGATTTAATGAAGGTACTGAGGATATTCATCTTGGAGAAAAAGAGTCTCTGGGGGATGTGGGGGAGGGGAGGGCAGGATGATAGCTGTATTCAAGTGTTTGAAGAGATGGCATTTGGACAAGGAATTACACCTGTTTTTCTGGGCCTAAATGGATGTGGTAAAAAGTTTTAACAGTCGGTTAGCGATAATGGAGAGACGCCAGGTTTTTTTTAAGGACCACCCTTTCAGGGAGGAGACCAACGGCATGAGCTACGCACGCCAGTCCGCCTGCTAAGAACTCCACTTCCGGGGTGTGAGCTTAAAAGGCAAGGAGAGAACGGAAGTGGGAGCTCTTTCCTACTCTGCTGGTCCCCTGGCTGCACTGCACAGACAGTTGCTGACTGGAGTTCGACTCGGCCCGGCTTGCAGTTAGCAGCACTCGCTTGACTTGGTCTCTCTCTCTCCCCAAAGGTGGCCTTGGGCTTTTGGTGAGTTTTATACGGAATATAGACTAAGCTTAGACTTAAGACTATTTGTTTTGTGTTTCTACTTTCCTATCCCTCTAATCAACATCACCTGGTAACTACCACATAATAAAAGCTCTAACTAGAAAACGAGAAGCTTCTTCCATTTACTAGCCTGGAAGATAAATTAAGGGAAAGGTTAAAGAGGGGAGATTTATGATCTAATATCCAATTTTAAATCTCACATGGAAGAAGTAGAAGTAATGGTTATAAGCAGTAAAAAAAATAGATTTAATGGCAGGAAAAACTTCCCTACAATTAGAACTGTCAAAAAGTAAAACCAATATTACTGAGCTTCCCTTCAGTAAAGGTCTTCCAGCAGAGGCTCAGTGACCACTTGCCAGGTATGTTATTTGTTTTTTTGTGGGTTTTTTTTTTTTTGCGAGGCAATGGGGGTTAAGTGATTTGCCCAGGGTCACACAGCTAGTAAGTGTTAAGTGTCTGAGGCCAGATTTGAACTCAGGTACTCCTGACTCCAGGGCCGGTGCTTTAACCACTGTGCCATCTAGCTGCCCCACCAGGTATGTTATAGTGGAGAATGAGTTATCAAGTGGATTAGATAGCTACTGAGTCCTTTCCAAATATAAAATTTGGGGATTTTGTAATTATGTCTCTCATTCAATTTCCCCAAATCCCTCCTTACCCTCAAAGCCCATCTCTTCAAGACCAATATTTGGCCATTGTTGTTATATGCCTATGTAAGTAGGAAAAGGGCTTTTCTTCAAAGGCAGACATAATAGCAGAGAACTCACTCCTTGTACCTCTCTTCCAAAAATATTTTGTAGCTTCCTTGAGGCTTATCAAAGCTTCAAGACAAGTTGCCTCAGGCTCAGAAAACCAGAGTAGAAGGCAGCAGGTCTTAAACATTTTGCTCTTTTTGCTAAAACTCCATTACATAAATCCCTTTGCATTCTTAAAAATTATTAAAGATCCCAAAGACCTTTTGTTTATATTAGTCCTATCAATTTACCAAGAGATATTGGTAAATATCCAAAAATGTTATGCATTAGATGTGCATTAGAAATTTAAATTTTAAAATAATTATCCACCCATTCAACAATAAACATGTGTTAACATAATTACATTTTTATGAAAAAATAAATCTATTTTCAAAAAAAATGAGAATGGCACCATTTCATTTTTTTCACAAATCTCTTTAATGTCTGACCTATTAAGGGACAGCTAGATTCTCCTATCAGCTTCCAGATTAAATTTGTTATGATATGTTGTTTTGAAGTATGTGAAGAAAATCTGTCCTCACACAGGTATGTAGTTGAAAAAGGAAGGAGTATTTTAATAGGTATGTAACATCTTAATATTATTGTGAAAATGGTGGAGAGGAGCACTAATAATTTCTGATTGATGAGAATGAGGGCCCTTCCTAGATAAAGGCCAGAAAGCAGAGGAATAAGTACAGAAAACATTTAGACCCCCAGAACTAGCTATGAAAACAGCAGTGCAAAAAAACAAACAAACAAGCAACAACAAACCTTTCAAATTAAAGACAGTGAACTTCACCCCCACATTTAGAGTTGGGCAGAGCCCAATTCTAACATAAAGTTCAAAGTCAAGAAATAGGTTAGAAAAAAATGAATAACAACAAAAAAAGAACTTGATGATAAAAATCCAATGTGGTGACAGGGAAAATCAAGACACAAACTCAGAAGAAAACCACAATGTGAAAGTAGTTTCAAGCAAAGCCTCAAATAAAAATGCAGATTGTTCACAAACCCAGCAAGAATGCTTGGAAAAGCTAAAGAGCAAAAAAATATTTTTAATAAGAATGGTAGAGGGAAAATTGGGAAAAGAAATGAGAACCATGAAAGATAATTAACCAAAAAGAATTGACAGCTTGGTAAAAAGAGGCATTAAAAACAACAAAGAAGAAAACATTTTAAAAAACAAAATTCCCCAGATAGCAAAAGAGGTACAAAATCTCACTGAAAAAAAGAACTCCTTAAAATTGGAAATTGGGCAAATGGAAGCTAATGACTCCATGAGTCATGAAGAAACAATAAAAGAAAGTCAAAGAAAGAAGATAAGGAAATGTGAATATTTTGTTGGATTAAAGAAAGCTCACCTAGAAAATAAATCAAAGAGAAACAAATTAAAAATTATCAGACTACCTGGGGGCAACTAGGTGGTGCAGTGGATAAAGTACTGGCCCTGGATTCAGGAGGACCTGAGTTCAAATCCAGCCTCAGACACTTGACACTTACCAGCTGTGTGACCCTGGGCAAGTCACTTAACCCTCATTGCCCTGCCAAAAAAAAAAAAAGAATATTAAGAATTATTAGACTACCTGAAAACCACATTTTTTTTAGAAAGCCTGGACAACATTTTTCAGGAAAATATCAAAGAAAACTGCTCTGATATCTTAGAATCAGAGAGCAAAATAGAAATCAAAAGAATCCACCATTCATCTCCTCAAAAGATCCCAAAACAAAAACTCTCAGGAATAATGTAGCCAAATCTTATAATTTCCAGGTCCAGGAGAAAATATTGAAAGAAGTCAGAAAGAAAAGGTCCAAATACCATGTAGCCACAATCAGGATCATTCAAGATTGAGCATCTACCAATTAAAGGGGTAAAGAGCTCTGAATATTATATTCGGGAAGGCAAAAAATAGCTAGAACTATAACCAAGAATAAACCACCCAGCAAAACTGAATATAATCCTTCAGGAGGGAACTTGGAATTTTTTTTTTAGTTAAGCTTTTTATTTGATGTTTCAAAAAATATATTTAGTCAAACAGACCAAAGCCCATGTCATCATCAGACTCCTCGGACTCTTCTTTTTTTGCTTCCTCTTTCTTCTTCTCCTCAGCTGGGGCAGCTGTGCTAGTAGGAGCAGCACCTCCAGTAGGGGCAGCACCACCAGCTGCTGGGGCAGGTCCACCAACTCCTACAGTGCAGATGAGACTTGCAATGTTTACATTGTTCAGGGCCTTTGCAAATAATCCAGGCCAGAATGGTTCAACATTTACACCTGCTGCTTTAATAAGGGCATTAATTTTATCCTCCGTGACCGGAACCTCATCATCGTGAAGGATGAGAGCAGAGTAGATGCAAGCAAGCTCAGAGACGGCCATTTCGGGAGATGGATGAGGAGAGACTTGTTTGTAGTGGTGCTAGCCGCTGGCTGAAGTGAGGGTTCACCCCAATGTGGCCTTAGCTTCTGAAGAAGAACCGAGCACCTTCCAGACAACTGAAGAGAAATCTGAACTTGGAAATTTAATGAAATAGAGGATTTTCAAATATTCCTGATGAAAAAATCAGAGCTGAATAGAAAATTTGTTTTTCAAACCCAAGATTCAAGAGAAGCACAATGTAAAACATGAAAGATATATCATAAGAACTTAATAAGTTTAAACTCTTTACATTATTTTATGCAAAGATGATACATGTAACTGCTAATAACTTTATCATTACTGCAGCAGTTAGTAGGAATCTACAAAGAGAGATGGTGTGGATATTATGTTGGGATGATCTTTTAAAAAATGAAAGGATGAGAAAGAAAGATGTACTGGAAGAAAGGGAAGGGAAAGGAAGAATGGGGAAAATTATCTCACAGAAGAGATGTGCAAAGAAGAGTTCTTATAGTAGGGGGGTAGAATGGAGGGTGGTAGACAATGTTTGAACTTTACTCTCATCTGAACTAGATCAAAGAGAGAACACACACACACACACACACACACACACACACACACACACAGAGTCGGGTGTAGAAATCTATCTTACCCAATAAGGAAGTTGGAGGGAAAAGGGATAAGCAAAGAGGGAGTGATAAGAGGCACAGCAGATTAAGGGAGCCAATGGTCAGAAGCAAAACAGACTTTTGAAGAGGGAGAGAAAGAAGAAGAAGAACAACAACAACAACAGATAAATAGAAGAAAATAGGATACAGGGAAATGCAGTTAGCAAACATAATTGTCGACTTGAATGGAACTCACCAATAAACCAGAAGTGGGTAGCAGAATGGATTAGAAACAAAATCCAATAATATATTGTATACAAGAGACATAGTTGAAACAGATATTCACAGAGTTAAAATACAAGGCACAAGCAGAATCTGTTATGCTTCCACTGAAGTAAAGAAGTCAGGGCAGCCATCATCATTTTTGATGAAGCAAAAGTAAAAATAGACCTAATTAAAAGAGATAATCAGGGAAAATGCATTTTGCTAAAAGGTACCATAGACAATGAAGTAATTTTAATATTAAACATACATGCACCAAATGGTTTAGTATCTAAATTCTTAAGGGAAAAGGTAAATGAGTTACAGGAAGAACTAGATGATAAATCTGTACTGAGAGTCCTCAACTTATTTCTCTCAGAAAAAGATAAATTTAACAATAAAATAAATAATAAAGAAGTTAAGAAGATTAAGATTATTTTAAAATTTGAATATGATAGACCTTTGCAGAAAATCTAATGGCAAAAGAAAAAAATTTTCTCAGATGTACGGGGCACCTTCACAAAAAAATGACCATGTATGGGGCATAAAAACTGCAAACAGATGCAGAAAAGCAGACCTTTGAAGCATAGATTAAAAATTATTTGGAGTGGGCAGCTAGGTGTCACAGTGGATTATGCACTGGTCCTGGATTCAGGAGGACCTGAATTCAAATCCGGCCTCAGACACTTGATACTTACTAGCTGTGTGACCCTGGGCAAGTCACTTAAACCTCATTGTCCCACAAAAAAGAAAAGAAAAGAAAAAATTAATTGGAAACTAAATGATCTAATCCTAATGAATGAGTGGATCAAAGAACAAATCATAGAAACAATAATTTCATTAAAGATACTAACAACAATGAGACAACATACCAAAATTTGTGGAATGAAGTCAAAAGAGTTCGTTGGGAAAATTTTATATCTTTAAATACTTATATCAATAAAAGAGGAAAAGAACAGATCAATGACTTGGTGAGGCAACTAAAGAACTAGGAAAAGAACAAATTGAAAATCCTCAGTTACATACAAAAATAGAAATCCTGAAAATCAAATGGGAGAATAATAAATTTCAAAGCAAAAACTGGAAATTGACTTTATGGGGGAAAAACAATAAAATAAAATCTGTTGGTTAATTTGTTTTAAAAAAAGAAAACAAAATTACTAGTATCAAAAATGAAAAGGGTGAATGCAGCACTAATGAAAGTAAGATAAAGCAATTATTTGGAATTATTTTGCTTACTTACATGCCAACAAAACAGACAATCTAAGTGAAATAGAGGAATATTTATGAAAATATACATTTATCAGACTAACAGAAGAGGAAATAAATATTTAAACAATCTTATATTAGAAAAAGAAATTGAACAAGCCATAAATGAGCTCTCTAAGAAAAATTTCCCAGGAACAAATTGATTTATAGGTGAATTCTACCAAACATTTTAAAACAATTAATTCCTATACTATATAAACTATTTGAAAAAATTGGTTAAATAGGAGTCTTACCAAATTCTTTCCCCAATACAAATATGGTGCTGGTACATAAACCAGAGAGATCAAAAACAAAGAAAGAAAACTATAGGACAATTTCCCTAATGAATATTGATGTAAAATTTTTAAATAAAATATTGGCAAGGAAACAACAGCAATATATCACAAAGATTTTATACTCTGACCAGATGGGATTGATATTACGAATGCAAGGCTGGTTTAATATTAGGAAAACTATAGGTATAATTGACCATATCAATAATAAAATCAACAAAAATAATGATTATATTAATAGATGCATAAAAAGCTCTTTAACAAAATTTAACACCCATTCCTATTTTAAAAAACACTAAAAAGCAAAGGATTAAGTAGAAGTTTTTATGATAAGTAGTATTATCTAAAAGCTACAGCAAGTACTATCTATAATGAGGTTAAAGTAGAAGCCTTCTCAATAAAATCAAGAGTATAGGAAAGATTCCAATTTGACCACTACTATTCAATACTATATTAGAAATGCTAACTACAGCAAGAAGACAAGAAAAATACATTGAAGGAATAAGAATAGGTAATGAGGAAACAAAACTATCACTTTTCACAAATGATATGATGGTATACTTAGAGACCCCTAGAGAATCAACTAACAAAACTAGTTGAAACAATTAAAAGTTTTAAGAGTTGCAAGTTATAAAATAAAGCCATAGAAATCACTAGCATTTCTACATATTACCAAGAAAACCCAGCAGGAGAGGATAGAGAATTTCCACTTAAAATACATGCAGACAATACAAACTATATAGGAGTCTACATGGCAAAAACAAACCTATTGTGCTATTAGAACTAATGAAGGGGATGATTTCAGAAAAACCTGAGATTTATATGAACTGATATAAAATGAAGTGAACAGAACCAGTACATTATACACAATAACAGTAACATTCTAATGATGATCAACTGTGATAGACTTAGGTACTCTGATCGATACGATGATCCAAGATGATTCCAAAGGACTCATGATTTAAAAAAAAAATGCTATCCACCTCCAGAGAGAACTGATGAACTCTGAGTGCAGCCTGAATACTTTATACTTTTTCACTTTGTTTTTCTTGCTTTTTTTGAAACATGGCTAATGTGAAAATATATTTTGCAGGACTTCACATGTATAATGGGCATCACATTGTTTGCCTTTTCAAGGGGAGGAGAGAAGAAAGAGAGGAGAGAATTTGGAAATCAAAAAATATTATTTTAAATGAATGTTTAAAATAAAGAAGGAAAGAAATTCTGGGGTGGGGGAGAGTAACAGAACTAGAGAAACATTTCCATAACACAGGAAAAATCTTGAAGATATATGAAAGAACATAGACAAAAAATAGCACAAGATGAAGAAGCATGTGTGTGTAGGAGTCTGCACCTGTGAATAGATTATCCATGTTGATGAGATCTCAGATCCATCATAACATTTATGGTAAGAAGTGAATGGGGACTAAGGTATATAGTTAAATAAGGCAAGTTATTTCCTCTTGAATGATAAATCAGTCTATCAGGATACACAAATGACATCATACAAAATAAAATACAGTGAGTACAAAATAGGGGGACAAACAAGGAACCATGAGTGCCTTCAAGAGAAAAAGATTGCTCTGGCTGCTAGTTTCAAAAAATAAGACAAAAAAATCAAAAAGTTCCTAAGCAATAACTATGAGGAAAAAAATTTAAGTATTTTATTATTTTCCAATTACATATAAGGATAGTTTTCAACATTTGTTTTCACAGGATTTTTAGTTCCAAATTCTTTTTTCTCCCACCCTTCCTTCCCTACCTCCTCCCCAAGATGGTAAGCAATCTGATATAGGTTGTATAAGTACAATAACATTAAATATATTTCTACATTAGTCATCTTGTGAAAGAAGAATCAGAGCACAAGGGAAAAACTCAAAAAAGAAGGAAAAAAATAGTTCAAAAGTAGAAACAGTATGGTTCAATCTGCATTCACAATTCACAGTTCTTTTTTTCTGGATATTGAGAACATTTTCTATCATGAGTTCTTTGAAAGTGTTTTGGATCATTGCACTGCTGAGAAGAGCCAAGTCCATCCCCATTTTTCATCACACAATGCTGTTACTGTGTATAATGTTCTCCTGGTTCTGCTCCTCTCAGTCAACATCAGTTCATGTATGTCCTTCCAGGTTTCTCTGAGCTCCTCCTGCTCATCATTTCTTACAGCACAATAGTATTCCATTACATTCATATAACACAACTTGTTTAGCCATTCCCCAATTGATGGTCATTCCTTTGATTTCCAATTCTTTGCCACCACAACGAGAACTGCTATAAATATTTTTGTACATGGGGGTCCTTTTCCCTTTTTTATGGTCTCTTTGGGATACAGACCTAGCAGTGGTACCACTGGGTCAAAGTGTATGAACAGTCCCATAGCCCTTTGGGCATAGTTCCAAATTGTTCTCCAGAATGGTTGGATCAGTTCACAGCTCCACCAACAAGGCATTAGTGTTCCAATTTTTCCACAGCTTCTCCATCATTTATTATTTTCCTTTTTTGTCATATTAGCCAATCTGATAGGTATGAGGTGGTATCTCAGAGTTGTTTTAATTTGAATTTCTCTGATCAATAGTGATTTAGAGCATTTTTTCATATGGCAATAGATGGCTTTGACTTCATCATAAAACTGCCTGTTCATATCCCTTGACCATTTCTCAATTGAGAAATAATTTGGATTCTTATAAATTTGATTTAGTTCCTTATATATTTTAGAAGTGAGGCCTTTGTCAGAAATGTTGGCTGTAAAAATTGTTTCCCAGTTTTCTGCCTCCCTTCTAATTTTGGATGCATTGCTTCTGTTTGCACAAAAACTTTTTAATTTAATATAATCAAAGTCTACCATCTTGCATATTCTCTATCTCTTGTTTGGACATAAATTGTTTTCCTCTCCATAGATCTGAGAGGTACCTCTCCTAATTTATCTATGGTATCACCCTTTATGTCCAAATCTTGTACCCATTTTGACATTTTGCTATAAGGTGTAAGATGTTGGTCTACGCCTAGTTTCTACAATACTGTCTTCCAGTTTTCCCAGCAGTTTTTGTCAAATACTGAGTTCCTATACCAGAAGCTGGAGTCTTGGGTTTGTCAAACAGTACATTACTATAGTCATTTACTACTGTGTCTCCTGTGCCTAACCTATTCTATTGATCCACCACTCTGTTTCTTAGCCAGTACCAAAGAGTTTTGATGACTGCCACTTTACAGTATAGCTTCAAATTTGGTACAGCTAGCCCACATTCCTGTGCATTTTTTTTATTAGTTCCCTTGATATTTTTGACTTTTTGTTTTTCCAGATTAATTTTGTTATTATTTATTCTAAATCTATAAAATAATTTTTGGAAGTCTGATTGGTATGGCACTGAATAGGTAAATTAATTTAGGTAGAATTGTCATTTTTATTATATTAGTTTGGCCAAACCATGAGCAATTGATATTTTTCCAATTACATAGGTCTGATTTTATTTGTGTGAAAACTGTTTTGTAATTGTGTTCATAGAGTTCCTGGGAATGTCTTGGCAGGTAGACCCCCAAGTATTTTATATTATCTACCATTGCTTTAAATGGAATTTCTCTTTCTATCTCTTGCTGCTGAGCTTTGTTGGTCATGTATAGAAATGCTGATGATTTATGTGGTTTTATTTTATATCCTCCAACTTTGCTAAAGTTGTTGTTTTGAGCAGGTTTTTTACTTGATTCTTTAGGATTCTGTAAGTATTCCATCATATCATCTGCAAAGAGTTATTAGTTTTGTTTCCTCCTTGCCTATTCTAATTCCTTTAATTCTTTTTTCTTCTCTGATTTCTAAAGCTAACATTTCAAATACAATATTAAATAGAGGTAATAATGGACATCTCTGTTTCACCTCTGATCTTATTGGGAATGCCTCTAAAGTTAGCCCCATTACATATAATGTTTGTTGATGGTTTTAGGTAGATACTGCTTAATATTTTAAGGAAAGTTCAACCTTTTCCTATGCTCTCTAGTGTTTTTAATAGGAATTAGTGTTGTATTTTGTCAAAAGCTTTCCCTGCATCTATTGAAATAATCATATGATTTTGCTTAGTTTTGTTATTGATGTGGTTGGTTATATTAATAGTTTTTCTAATGTTGAACCAGCCTTGCATTCCTGGTATAAATCCCACCTAGTCATAGCGTATTATCCTGGTGATCAGTTGCTGTAATCTCCTTGCTAATATTTTTGCATCAATATTCATTAGGGAAATGGGTCTATAATTTACTTTCTCTGTTTTGGCTCTGCCTGGTTTAGGTATCAACACAATATTTGTGTCATAAAAGGAATTTGGTAGCACTCCTCCTTCACATATTTTTCCAAATAGTTTGTATAGTATTGGAATTAATTGTTCTTCAAACGTTTGATAGAATTTACTTGTAAACCCATCTGGCCCTGGAAATTTTTTCTTAAGGAGTTCATTGATGAATTGTTCAATTTCTTTTTCTAAAATTAGCCTATTTAAGGATTTTATTTCCTCTTCAGTTAAGCTGGGCAATTTTTATATTTGTAAATATTCATCCATTACATTTAGATTGTCAAATTTATTGGCATACAGTTGGGCAAAATAGCTCCTGATCATTGCTTTAATTTTGATTTCATTGGTGGTGAAATCACCCCTTTCATTTTTGATACTGGTAATTTGATTTTTTTCTTTCTTTTTTTAATCAAATTAACCAAAGGCTTATCTGTTTTACTGGTTTTTTCATAATATCAGCTCTTAGTTTTATTGATTAGTTCTATTGTTTTCTTGCTTTCAATTTTTTTAATATCTCCTTTGATTTTCAGGATTTCTAATTTAGTATTTAGTTGGGGGTTTTAATTTGTTCTTTTTCTAGCTTTTTTAGTTGCATGCCCAATTCGTTGATCTCCTCTTTCTCTTTTTTATTCATCTAAGAATTTAGAGATATAAAATTTCCCCTAAACACTGCTTTGGTTGCATCCCATAGGTTTTGGTATGTTGTCTCATTATTGTCATTCTATTGGATGAAGTTATTGATTGTTTCTATGATTTGTTCTTTGACCCACTCATTCTTTAGGATGAGATTGTTTAATTTCCAATTAATTTTCAGTCAACCTTTCCATGGCCCTTTATTATCTGTAATTTTTATTGTGTCATGATCTGAGAAGGAAGCATTTACTATTTCTGCCTTTCTACACTTGACTATGAGGTTTTTTTGCCCTAAGACAATTTTTGAGTATGTGCCATGTACTGCTGAGAAAAAGGTATATTTCTTTCTATCCCCATTCAGTTTTCTCCAGATATCTATCATATTTAACTTTTCTAATATTCTAGTCACCTCTTTAACTTCTTTCTCATTTATTTTGTGGTTAGATTTATCTCATTCTGAGAGGGGAAGGTTCAGACCCCCCACTAGTATAGTTTTGCTGTCTATTTCCTCTTGTAACACATTTAACTTCTCCCCTAAGAATGTGGATGCTATAACACTTGGTGCATACATGTTTAGTATTGATATAACTTCATTATCTATAGTACCTTTTAGCAAGATGTAATTTCCTTCCTTATCTCTTTTAATTAGATCTATTTTTGCTTTTGCTTTGTCTGAGATAAGAATAGCTACCCCTGCTTTTTTGACATCAGCTGAAGCATAGTATATTTTGCTCCAACCTTTTACTTTTACTCTGTGTGTATCTCTCTGCTTCAAATGTGTTTCTTGTAAACAACATATTGTAGGATTCTGATTTTTAATCTACTCTGCTATTTGCTTCAGTTTTATGGGAGAGTTCATTCCATTCACATTCACAGTTAAGATTATTAATTGTTTATTTCCTTACATCCTCTTTTCCCCTTTGTTTGTATTCTTTTTTCCCTTTTTTCACCCTATTCCTCTTGCCCAGTATTTTGCTTCTAACCACTGCCTCCCTCAATCTGCCCTCCCTTTTATCAGCTGCCTTTCTTTTTCTTTCCCCCTTTTTTTCCCCTGCTTCTGCCCTCACTTCTATCAATACTATCCTTTTCACCTTCCCCTTTTGTTTCCTCAAAGAGTAAGATAAGTGCCTTTATACAAATGGGAGTATATTTTATTCCTGACCTGAACCAAATCTGAGAAGAGTAAGGTTGCAACAATGCTCACCCCTTCCTTCTTTCCCTCTATTGTAATGGGTTCCTTTTGTGCCTCTTCATATGATATAATTAACCCCATTCCACCTCTCAAGTTTCTTTATATCATCACATCAAAGTCAATTTAATAACAATACCTTAACAGAGATACAGATCCCAAGACTTAAAAGTATTATCCTCCCTCATAGGGATGGAAGCAATTTAACATCATTGAACAACCTTTTTACACCACCTTGTTTACCTCTTTAGATTTCTCTAGAGTCTTGTATTTGGAGAACAAATTTTATGTTCAGTTCTCATCTTTTTCAACTATGAGAAAATTAAAGTTATAACCACTAGGTAGATATAAGTTTGGATAGGAGACCTCATTTTTCTAGGAGCTTATAGTCTAGAATGGATAAGATAACAACATAGCTATCATATACGATATTACACAATAATTCAAATAAGCACTTATTAAATATTCACTGTGCTAGACATTCATGATACAAAGACAAAAACTAAGTAGTCCCCACACTCAAATTGCTTCTACACTACTATATTAGAGAATTTTTTTAAGTGCCATCTGAGTTCTAAGAGGGAAATTTTTTTTATCAAAAAGTGGAATTAGGGAAGTTCTCCTGAGGAGATAGTATTTGACTGAGGCTTGAAATCAAAGGTTCTTAACCATTTTTTTGTATCGTGAATCTCTTTGAAAATCTGATGAAACTTATGGACTCCTTCTTGGAATAATATTTTTAAATACAAAAAACACCCACATGGAATTACAAATAAAGCCAATTGATGCATGTTTTTAAAGGTTTTTTTTTAAAACTTCATGGACCTTAGGTTAAGAACCCCTGTTTTAAAATCTGATTAAGTCAACAATTGGAAACATGGAAAGAGCGTGTTGCAGACATGAGGAACAGAATAAAATAAGTTAATAAAATATGAGAACACAGAGAATGTTCAGGGATAAAACATTTGTCTACTTGACTGTAATATGAAATATATGGAAGAGTCTACAGACATGATCTAAAGCTGAAAGTCACCTATGATCTTTGAGTGGAGGACAAATATGACCAAATTAACATCTAAGAAGGATTATTTTAACAATGGAATTAAAGATGAATTGAGGTGAGGAAGAAATGAAGACCAGAAATACTAAAAGGAAGTTTTTTAAATAGTCCAAAAGGATGCTAAAGAGGATTTACATTAAGGTAATGGTAGTGGAAATTGATAGGAGGAAATTAATTTGTGTGATGTTGTAGCAAATGATTAGATATGGAGATGAAGAATAGGAAAGAATTTGAACTCCAAGGTTGTAAATGTGAAAGGCAGTTTTTATGAGAGTGCCACAGATTAGTATAATGAATGAAGTCAGAACACAAAACAAACTTAGGGGGAATAATAACATTCTATATCTTGGTGAATTTGAGCTTCTGGTGAAATATACAGGTGAAGAAGTCCTGGAGTCAGAGGTATAGGTCTGGAGCTCTGGAGAGATATGAAGACTGAGAATATTGACTTGGGAACCATTGACATGGTTACTGCTATAGTGTAATTGAAATTATCAAGGGAAAGAGTATAGAGATAGAAGATAAATGATTCAAAGATCTCATGGGGAAACATTTACATTAAGGTGTTTGGAGGAGAGTGAGAAAGCAACAAAAGGGACAGAAAACAAATAATTTGGGAAGTACAGTGAGACACAGAACAGTATGGTGTCTCTGAAGCTGAAGAATAAAAATAATACCGAAGTATATATAAAATTTTAAGATTTGCAAAGCTCCTCTCCTGAGTTTTCAATAGAGAGCTATAATCAAAAGTAGCAAAAGCTGCAAAGAAGTCTAGAAAAAAGACTGAAAGAAGACCATTAGATTTGATATCTAGAAGATGATTGGCAACCTTAGAGAAAGCATCTTCATTGGAGTACTTCAAGTGGAAGCCTATTTACCAAGGATAAAGCAGACAATAAGTAGTGAGGCAGTAGAGACATAACTCTTTACAAATGGGAAATCATTCCAGCTCACCTGGAGAGACAGCAATGTGTAATGGAAAGTACACTGAATCTGGGGCAGCTATATGGCACAGTGGATAGAGCACCAGCCCTGGAGTCAGGAGTACCTGAGTTCAAATCCGGCCTCAGACACTTAACACTTACTAGCTGTGTGACCCTGGGCAAGTCACTTAACACCAATTGCCTCACTAAAAAAACAAAACAAAACAAAACAGAAAGTACACTGAATCTGAAATCAAAAGTCCAGGGTTTAGAGCTAGAGAGGAAAGACCACTGGGTTTGGAATCAGAGAGTAAACTGGATTTTGCCCCTTAATCCTGGTTTCTGATCTGTTAAATTTCTATGACTTTAGGCAAGTTATTTAAACTTTTCTAAATCTCAGTTTCAGGGTAATGCCTGAGTTCTCTTCCATCTCGAGCTCAAATATTCCTACAAATCTCCAAGTCTACCATTTAACATCTTTGTGGATTTAGGACAAGCCACTTAACTTCTCTGTGCCTTAGTTTCTTCATCAGTAGAATAAGTATGTTTGGATTAGTTACCTCACAGGGTTTTTGTGTGAGGATCAAATAATACAAAGCATTTTGTAAAACTTGAAACTCTATAAGAATGGAACTTTCCTAAGTTTGCTGCAGTGATAAAATGAAATAGAACATAACAATGTATGATTGATCTGACTTGTCATGTACATTTTGAATACTACTAATATTATACAATACCACATAACCCTACCAAATGTCCACTGAAGTCTTACCCTGATTTCTCATCAGGGTGAAGAAGTAACTCTGGTTGTCAAAAGCTATGCCAGCAGAAAACAAGAACTAACAAGAAGGAAAGGCTTCTACAATGAGTTCAATGATAGTTTTAGATCTGCCCCTCCTTAGGCACTCTATTTATCTATGATTTACCCTATCTCCCCTATAAGTTTTGTTAAATTCAGAATGATAGCACCTTGGTGTTGGAAGGGACTTCAACTCACCCATGACTGAAAAAAGAAACTCCTGTACAATACACAGGAGCAGGGAATAGTCAACCTTTGTTCAAAATCCTCTTGTGGGGGCAGCTAGGTGGCGCAGTGGATAGAGCACCAGCCCTGGATTCAGGAGGACCTAAATTCAAATCCAGCTTCAGACACTTAACACTTACTAGCTGAGTGATCCTGGGCAAGTCATCTAACCCCAATTGCCCTGCAAAAAAAAAAAAATCCTCTTGTGAGGGGAAACCCACTAGCAATGCATATCACGTTGGGATAGCTCTAATTATTCAGAATTTTTCCCCTTACAGCAAGTCTCTTTAAAGAGACTCATAATCTAATTGGTTCAAGTGGTGATTTGGAGTGGGAGGAAGGGAACTAAAATTCTTGTAGATGATTTACTATGTTATAGAGAAGTTGTGATCAATATCAGTAAAGTAGATGTCTACCCCCCACCCAAAAATAAATCACAGATCCTTTTTAGAAATGTACATCAATGCAGTGGGAACTCATATTAATTGGAGTTCTTTATGTATATCTAATTTCTGGATGGGCTGCAGATAATTTAGATTTGATGTAAATAATTTGTGAATAACTGAATTGCTACTATCATACTATAGCATACAAATTAAGGGTATTTTAATTATTTATTATTCAACTGGGTAGCACAAAGACCCTCAGATCTAGGTATATGAGATCTAATCTCCTAGGGAAAGAACCATCAACTTGCTGATCAGTTATGTTTACTAGTATGTTAATGGCCCAGAGACTTAGGACCAGGACCACACCTGGGGTTTTGTGACCACATAACCTTTTATCTCACCATTCCATGCTCCCCAGTCTAGGATATTGCCACTTAAGGTCCCACTGTGGTAAAAAGAATGAACCTGCTGTGGGGAGCGTACATAATCCCACATGTGCACTTCTCCAATTTCTCCCACAAAGGACTGGCTATTATCAAAACTTCCCCCAAATGAATCTTGCTCTTGTCCCAGGACAATCTTTGCCTTTTTTCCCAGTGAATATTCCTTCTTCAAGCCCTTTCTTACTAGGAGCCTATCGTTCATCCACAGTTCAGCTATGCCTGAGTCTAACTCCCAGTTTACACAAATATGTACTGGGGAAGAAAGATCATCAGTGACTCTAAAAGCAACCTTTTCATTCCCAATAAAAAGAGAGTATTCCCTATCTTTGGACTTAAATAGGAAGAGTTCATTGTCTTTGGTTCTTGTAGCATATGAGAAGAGACTGTATGGATGGGTGAGGTCAGTGTAGGCACGAAGGCACACAGTAAAATTCTGCAGTGACTTCTCAATCTGAGGGATCAGGAGGACATGGGCATCAGATGATTCATTAGGGAACACCAACACCTTCCCCCTCATGTCTGCAACAGAAAAAGAACATTAGAAATAGGACCTGCCTTTAACTTTTCAGAATACAGG
Source organism: Dromiciops gliroides (assembly GCF_019393635.1). Taxonomy (NCBI): domain Eukaryota; kingdom Metazoa; phylum Chordata; class Mammalia; order Microbiotheria; family Microbiotheriidae; genus Dromiciops; species Dromiciops gliroides. The sequence goes on along the minus strand of NC_057864.1, from coordinate 154,522,749 downwards.
ATATCACCTGCTCTGTGACTCTAAATATTGGGAATGAAAACATCCTTCCTAGTGAACACTTTCTTCTATTCTTTCACCATCTCAACCTACCCCTAGCTCCATGCTCTAGACTAGAGGTGTCAAACACACAGCCACTCTTGCATGCTGCCTGAACCAGAAAAAAATGGGAAATGTTTGCTAAAATAAATAAAAATACAATAAATCATAGATGATATTACATTTTTAAAAATCTATCAATAGGCAGTCCACAGGGCTCCATAGGAATTGATTAGCGATCCCGCTTTCTATTTAAGTTCAATGTCTTTGCTGTAAACCCAGCCCCAGAACCAATCCAAAAACTTCCTACCTGTCTCAGCAATAACTCCTAAGAGACAATAAAAGACCAAAGCCCCAGACAAGATTCTCTCCATCTTCCCCATTCAGAAGTGTCTGTGGCTGTAACAGTAGTTCTGGGAGGAATGTTTATAGAAAGATCAGAAACTGGGGCTCCACTATTCCTCACTTGCCGAGGTGATGATTTACCCATCTCTGGCCTCAATGCCTTCAGGGATTTTATGCACATGATGGGGGAGGGGAAAATGTTGTGTAAGATATTTCCCATCTCTCCTGCAGTCAAAGATGCTGATCTAGTAAGTTCCATGAGGGGACTGTGGTGGGAA